>NW_024962261.1:8237399-8452252 GCF_019238085.1 Lagopus leucura | reverse complement strand
CTTTGTGGCCCTTCTCTGAACCTGAATAACTCTATATCTGTTTTATTTTCGGGGCATTGGTCTTTGACGCAGTACTCCAGGTGGGTCCTCATGAGGACAGACTAGAGGGGTGTAGTCACTTTCCCTGCCCAGTCCTCTTTTGGTGTGGCCTGAAAGACTGAGCCTGGGCCAGAGGCTCATGTCCAGCTTTTTGTCTGCCGGATTCCCAGGTTCTTCCCCACAGGGCTGCTCTCAATCTGTTCTTCTTCCAGTCTGTACTCATGTCTGGGGCTGCCCCCAGTAAGATGCAGCACTTTGCACTTCACTTAGTTTAACTTCCTTGCATTCACGTAGAATTGCTTCTTAAGGCTGTTTGGTTCCGTCTGGGTGGCATCCTTTCCTTCTGTTTAGCGACTGCATCACTCAGCTGGGTGTCATCAGCAAACTTGCTGAGGGTGCACTCAATCCCATCATCTGTGTCACTGATAAAGATGTTACAGGGCATCAGCATGAATCAGCAGGATCCCTGATGGACATCACTAGTCACTGGCCTCCACCTGCCCATGGAGCCATTGACCTCTGGCTATGAACCTCAAGCTATGATCATCCAACAATTGCTTCTCCATCCAGTTTCAAATCTATATTCTTCCAACTCAGAGATGAGTATGTATGTGGGACTGTGTCAAAAGTCTTGCGGAAGTCCACAGTGATGGCATCAGTTGTTCTTCTTTTGTCCATTGATACTGTTACTCTCTTGTAGAAGGCCGCCAAGCAGAATCGTCTGCAGTGAAACCATGTCATCTGTTACAGATCACTTCTTCACCTTGTGTATGCCTTAATATGTGCTCTTGTTCATTCAGAGCCCTGGGATGCATTGTCATGTGGCCCCACAGACATAGGCACATTCAGTCTCATCAGCCAGCCTGAAATTTTTTTACAGTGACAATGGTTGTGTTCCCCCAGTCCATGCTTAGAGGTTCAGGTACATGAGAGGCATGGGAAGCTTGGTCCTCAGTGAAGTCTGAGGCAAAGAACTGGTTGAGTATCTGAGTGTTCTCCATGTCTGTTGTTGCCAGTTCTCTCTGGTCATTTATCAGAGAGGGTACACTGTCCTTGGTCTTTCTCTTCTGACCGATGTACTTGTGGAATCCATTATTGGTATTTTTCACATCCTTCACCAAGTTCGGTTCCATACTCACCTTGGCTTTCATTATCCCATTTCTGCATGTGTGGATGGCACTGCTGTGTTCTTCCCAGGCCACCCTGCTTCCACTGTCTATATATTTCCCTCTTTTTCCTCATTTTGACCAGTAGTCTTTGCTCAATCTTGCTGGTTTCCTACTTCCTCTACCTGATTTCTTTTTCTGAGAGATGGTTAGCTGTTGTGCTGGTCAGAAATCTTAAGCAACTGCCAGCTCTGTTCCATTTCTAAATCCATCCTCCCTAAGGAGAATTTCCCTGCAGACCCCATCCAGTAATTCCTCAAACAGCCTGAAGTTTCCTCTTCTGAAGTTCAGGGTCCTAACTCTGCTCTTTGTCATGCTTGCATTCCTCAAGATCATGAACTTGACCAGGGCATGGTAGCTGCAGCCCAGGATGCCTTCAGCCTTAACCTCTTTTGATGTTTTCCTCTGCACTGGTGAACACCAGATCTAGTAATGCTTCACCTCTGGTGGATCTGTCCAATACCTGGTCCAGGAATTTATTCCCATTGGATTCTGGGAGTCTTCTGGATTGTTTGTAGCTCAGTGTTGTTTTCTCAGCACATGTCTGAGAGACTGAAATCCCCCCATCAGGATGAGAGCCCGTGAGCTCAGTGCTTCTTGCAGCTGAAGTAACAGCCTTGTCAATAGGCTCCACTTGATCAACCAGCTTGTAGTAGAGCCTGACTGCTAGATGTCTTTTATTGATTGGGTTCCTAATTTTAGCTCACAAGTTCTCAACCTGGTCACAGCTGTTTCTCAGTGACAGCCTTTTGCAATCTGTCTACTTCACACAGAAGGCAACTGTACTTTCTCTTTGTGGAACTATTAACAAATGCTCAGATTGATCCTGTTCAAATGTTGATTTCAAATCAAAATAATATTAAAAGTAGCGATGTTGGATTTTGTTACTCATTACTCAGGTACCTAGAAGCTGGGCTACATGTTTGGAGAAGTTTTGATGGAGTTGGGTAAAGGCTGTTTTTAAAGATTTGATACAGAAGTTAGATCTTTATTTGTAAAGTGCATAATGATGGAACCAGGAGACTTGAATGCTTCATACAACAGATAACTCAGAGCAGTTCCTTTCTAAGTGGCAGAGGTTAGCACTGCTCACTTGTCCCTAGGCATTAACAGAACAAATGGTTGGAAAACTGAACATTACATTTGTAGTAGTCTGTCCCAGTGCAGTAATATTTTGCCTACTGTCCTGTTGCATTTCCTTCAGGCTTTTTGACTGTCTGATCCTTTGTGTTCTAAAAAAAGTATGTAAAATCAGTGTGTTACTTTTCTGTAAGTTTTAATACATACATTTTTCAAAATATTCTGTTTTCTGACAGCGGTTGTTATCCAATGAGGAAGAAAAGAACAAAGCTATCATTCAGGAAGTTTGTTTTATGGTATCCTTTTCTGAACGTATTTAAATGTTCTGATTTAATTATCAAACATTTCTAAGAGACTGTCCACAGATTTCTACCATGCCTTACGCTGCTTAGGAGTACTGACATTTAAGGAAGACAAGAGTTTCGGTCTGGGATGAACCTGATGATGACATTCCAGCAAGCTCAGTTCCTCAAACTGCAGAAATTTAATGTGTGCAGGTGGTTTTAGTAGCTGCTGTAGACTTTGTCATGCACTTTGTCTACCAGAAAATAATGTTTCTCATTAGGGCTTTATTTAAAATGATATTCAAATCTTAATGAGACTTCTCTCATATGCACTGGATTTACTGGCTGTTTTTTTTTTTGTGGGGGGGGGGGGGGTGCGGGTAAACAAAATGTTGCTTTTACTGTCAGTGTAATATAGTTTCTGCCTCCGATACACTTGGTTTTAAAAATAGTACTAAGTATCTGGAAAGGAATTTTGGAAGAGTTATATGCAGCAGAAAGCAGAAGCTGTACTGTCAGTGTGTTTGACAGTTTTCACTCTGTGATGTCAACTAGTAATGTGTCATGTTATCTCGTGTTTTAATGTCAAAATAACGCTTTCAGTGTTTGGCTTTAAGTAAAGTCAGGACTTGCACCCCAGCATCTACTCTAAGACCCTTTGTTTGTCTCAAGAGTGATTGAATAACTGTATTAATGCTCCTGTTTTTTGGCTACCACTGAGTATTCAATTGCAATAGGATTAGCAAGCAAAACCACTGATCTTAAGCTGTTCAGATGTTTTTGTGTGGTTATCAGTATTTATCAAAACCTTAAACAGGGTACATTCAAGTACTGAATATCCTAATTCTGTGTGTTTTCTAGCTGCTCTGATTACATCTTTCCAGGAATAACTTATAATGCTTTGGATGTCTTTTCACAGCTTACTTGATCATGTTGTGTAAATATTTTAATAGGGCTAACAGTTGCTCGCTTTGAGATACAACTGAAATGAAAGTACTTCCTACAGCTCTGAGCAGAGAGATCTGAGAAGAAACATGATTTAAAAAAAAAAAAAAAAAAAAGATTAAGAACTAAAAACATTTGTGTTCATTCTAAATGGTGAATTCATCTTGTCCTTTGTTTTACACGTTTGTTGCTCTTAGGTCATCTTTTTTTCTTTTTTCTAGATTTGGTGAATGCAGCTTGTAAACACTGTTTGTCATATGGGTGTAGTTCTCAGTGTTTGGCTAATGTAGTGCACATAGGACCAACCCATATGGGCATGATGTGTGTAAACCTCCCTTGAGCTCACTCATACGTTTTTTTTCCCTTTACCATACATTAAAAACTGATAATTTAAATGTTTGAGCAACTAGTGAAAAAATGATGAAGGTTGTAGTTTGAATTAAGATTCCTTTTTTTTTTTTTTTTTTTTTTGAGCTTTTTTTATTAGTGAAGTTTATTGTGCTGTCTTTGAATTAAGCATTGTGAAGTTATGAGGGCTGCTCTGGAAGTAATGCTTCCTATTGCGTGCTGTGGGTCCGTGGCATCAGAAGTGGCTGTTAGCAATGTGACAGTAGAACTTTCTCTCTGATGTTCCATTAGATGTCATTGCTGTGTGACAGCTGGTAAGAGGGGCAGTCTGACAAGAGAGTGTGGATGGAGTGGTATCTTTGAATTTCTTGAGGAAAAAGGGGTACCTGCTGACATTCATCAATGCTTGCTGAATGTTTATGGAGACCAAACATTGGATGTCATGCAGTGAAGCTTTGGTGGTGGTGTGTTTTGGCAGGGGGCCATCTCTACTGGTGCAGATTTTTGCAATGTGGCATGCAAGCTCGTTTTTATTGCTGGCATGTGATGACTAATGGTGATGACTTCTGAGAAATTATTTTGTAGCTGAGAATTTGCTCTGTGAAATATTTTTATTGTGCTCTTTGTTGCCACTTCCATTGAAATAAACAGGAGGCATAACTTTGGGAGCAACTTTCTGTGAAAAGGCAGGGTTTGATGCAATAGGTCTTTCTAGATCAGTTAGCTAGAGCAGCAGTGTTTCTGACCCATGTGTTGATGTCTTACAGTCATTGTTGAAAAGAAAAAGAAATACTTAGATGTGTTACAAAGTCTAGTTTCCTTGCAGCCTTAATCACAAGGGTATTTTTGAAATGTTTTATTTTAACTTCTTGCATGTTACCTTAGTGGCTTGCCTTGAAGTCTGTTTCTGCAGTTGGACATGAATTTACTTGTTCTGCTGAGTACTGTAAGTCCAGCTATAATGATATCTGGGTTGAGCTAACATTTCAAATGAGTTGCCTGTGAACTGCTGTATACAAAACTATCTTGGCAGTTTTCTTCCTTGAACACTTTGTCTCTAGAAAAAACTTTCAGGTCACCCCAACATTGTCCAGTTCTGCTCTGCTGCATCTATAGGGAAAGAAGAATCAGACACAGGACAAGGAGAGTTCCTTCTGCTTACAGAATTGTGTAAAGGTAAATATTATTTCTTTTCTTAGCACTGCATGTTGTTTTTTAAAGCTGTTTTTCACAGGTTACTTCAGAGCATGGAAGTTCTGAAAACCCTCTTAAAGTTAATCAGATAAAACTAGTGTTCACCTTCATAACTGGACCATTATGTTCTTTCAGGGAATTAAATTTTATCATAAATATGTAATAACTGTGAACGTCTTAGTATTTGAGACTAGTCATGGAAGGGACAGCAGGAGAGTATTTCCTGGGAGTGTTGTTTTCTTTGGCAGCCTTCATGGGTTTGTCACTTTCAGAATATCTGTCTACAACTCAATACTTTAAGTCTTCTTTGTTGATGAGAGTTTCTCTATACGTGACAGGCTTTCAGGATGTATGGTATTTTGCATGTGCTTATGTGAATTTGTTTGATTTTTCTCCAGGACAACTGGTGGAATTCTTAAAGAAAGTGGAACCCAAAGGGCCAATCTCCTGTGACACAGTTCTGAAGATCTTTTATCAGACCTGCCGAGCAGTGCAGCATATGCATAAACAGAAGCCACCTATTATCCATAGAGATTTAAAGGTATTTAAATACAGAGTTTTTAAATAGCAGAAAGAGCCTGTAAAGCTGGTGTTTAGGCTGTTGACTGACTACAGTGGGCAATCTTGAAAGTATATATATGTGCATGTGTGTGCATATAGTGTTTAGATGGATTGTGTTGCTGACATTACTGTATAATGAAGATCTTCACCAAAATACTTTAATCTTTTTAAGCATTTTTTCTTGTGTATGTGGTGTTAGTACGTATTGTACTTAACCTAAATAAGATGACAGATGTCACACAACATGGTTTGCTGATGAAGTTGAACTAGAGGTGGTTTTTTGATTAAAAAGTAACTAGAGTTATAGTATGATTTGTAGTTTTGCTAAGGAAAATTGCTCAGTGCTGGCAAGCAGTTTTGTAGGTAATCTTAAGTAAGAGATTTTAACCAAGTCTGCATTAAACTTCTTTGGTAATACTTTGTAGAATAAAATTTTGTATACTTTGCTGAAGTCTTTTATGTCTATGAACAGAAAAGGTATCTCTTTTCTCTCTAAAAGTATTATTAGTAGTTACTAATAAATATGAATTTTTTTACCTCTGTGAGAAAAATGCTTTTTTTATCTCAACTGTTTTATAGCTGAGCCAGTGCTATGTTCGACCAGTTTTTTTAATCAAGAGATGATCTTGTCAGATATAAAATAGAAAGAGGCAACAGTTTTATTTCCTGTTGGCTTTGTATTAGAGGCTGTAGAGCAAGAGGAAATGATAGATGTTGGGACCTTAATTAGACCCAAGTTAGTTGATAGTTGGGCAAGGACCTGTATAATCAAGTATCAGATAGAGTTCACTTAGCTATGCTGTGTTTTCTGGAAAGCAGTCAGCAGCATAAAAAAAAATTGTAGATCAAAGTTTTGACCTTACTTTCAAATGAGGTCTGTGATGGCAGTGTGTTTTTTAGGAGACAAGCTGGAATCCAAGAAGGTTTTCTAGATTATTTGGACCAAAAGTATTAGGGTATTAGTGAAGTTTCTGCAGTACAGCTTAAAGTTCAACTTCGTATAGAAATGTCACTTTCTATGTTCTTGGTGTTCTTCTCTTGTTTATCCATTCATTTTTGCCTGAATACCTTTGCACATAGAATGGGTGTGTACAGCATTGTAAAAATCCAGGTAGTTTCTGCTTTGGAAAAATTCCAAGCTAGTGTGATTGATAAGCTGTCAGTGTTTATCTGATATTTCAATTATCACAACTTGAACTTTACAGCTAGTCTGTGTGGCAGAGACCATAATAACCAGCTGAAATATTCTAAATTACTAGCAAACTTCAAAGCACAGAACAAGACATAAGCTCACAAAAGCCTGAATTTGTTTTTTTAATTTTTTTCCTTCGGTGATACTATAACTCCTTCTATTATTTAAGGTATGTTTGATATTGAATCACAGAATCAAGGAATGGTTTGAATTGGAAGAGAACTTAACGATCTTCTAATTTTGACCTCACTGTCTTGGGCAGGGATACCTTTTGGTAGATCACGTTGCTCAAAGCACCATCCAATCTGCCCCTGTACACCCCCTGAGTATGAGGCATCCACAGCTACTCTGGGCAGCCTGTGCCAGTGCTTCACCATTCCCTGAGTAAAGAATTTCTTCCTAACATTTCATCTAAATCTCCATCTTTTAGTTTGAAGCCATTACCTCTTGTCATCGCCTGCCCTTCATATTGTGCAGAGAAGCAAGGAAATAGGGCTTGGGTGAACCTGATGAGGTTCAACACGGCAAAGTGCAAGGTTTTGCATTTGGGCCGGAAGAACCCCAGGCACCTGTACAGGCTGGGAGGAGTGGTCCTTGAGAGCAGCTCAGCAGAGAGGGACCTGGGGGTCCTGATGGACGAGAGACTGAACATGAGCCAGCAGTGCGCTCTGGCAGCTCGAAAGGCAAATGGGATCCTGGGCTCCATCAGGAGAGGGGTGGCCAGCAGGGACAGGGAGGTGATTGTCCCTCTCTACTCGGCTCTTGTGAGGCCCCATCTGGAGTACTGTGTCCAGGTGTGAAGCCCTCAGTACAAGAAAGACATAGAGATTTTGGAAAGGGTCCAGAGGAGGGCAACTAAGATGATCAGGGGGCTGGAGCACCTCCCCTATGAGGACAGGCTGAGGGAGTTGGGCTTGTTCAGCCTGGAGAAGAGAAGGCTGCAGGGTGACCTCATTGCAGCCTATCAATACCTGAAGGGAACCTACACCCAGGAGGGGAGTAAACTCTTCAAAAGGGCTGATAACTGCAGGACTAGGCGAAATGGATCCAAGTTGAGGGAGGGAAGATTTAGGTTGGATGTTAGGGGGAAGTTCTTTACAAGGAGAGTGGTTAGGCCCTGGAACGGGCTGCCCAGGGAGGTTGTGGATGCCCCGTCCTTGGACGTGTTCAAGGCCAGGTTGGACGGGGTCCTGGGCAACCTGATCTGAATGTGTATGTTTGGTGGCCCTGCTAGGCAGGGGGGTTGGAACTACATGATCCTTGGGGTCCCTTCCAACCCGGGTGATTCTGTGATTCTGTAAAATGTTTTTCGACAGAAAAGAATTCATTTTACTTGTTGAGATAGATACAACCAGCTCAGCATAATCCTGGGGGTAGTCAAAAATGACTTTATGGTGGAAGAAGGAGCACATCTGAGAAAGGATAGTTCTGAAAGCTGAGGTGTTGAGGAAGGACATCCAGAAATGTAGTAGTGTCAGTGGGGAAAGGGAAGCCAGCTCTGGCTATCTGAAGTTTGGCACTTTAATGTTGGAAAAATTAAAAGGCGCATGCATTCCCTTTCTTGTCTTTATGTAGAAATGCAAGTTCTTTTCCAGCTCTTTTGTTGTTGTGATCTTATAATACACCTACTCTGGACCCACTCTTCTATTCTCTTCTAATTTTCATCCCAGTTTCACAGAGCCATGTAAAGCAGCTGGATTACTAAGAAGAAAAGGGCCAGTTAAATGTTCAGGCAGCACATAGTTCTCAAATAGCTGGTTTCTGTTTCCTCAAAAAGTCATGGCTGCATCTTTCTAGGCATCTCCTTGCAGCCCGTTTCTTTTCTATTACTTTTTTTTTTTTTTTTATCTACAGTGGTCCTAACCATTGTTCCACTACAATAGCATTAACAGTGTTCAGTTTTATAGATGAAAACGTTTGGATTTCAAGATGCTGCATATACAAGTGGCCTCTTGGAAGCGCTAATCTATTCTCTGACACTAATATGTGTTTTTTTTTCCCCTTGGGTTTATTTCCTGTTCCTTGGATGTCCATTTGTTATTTGGATCACTTGTTTCATGATTCCTCCTAAAGATTGTCTGTATTGCTGCCACATACATTGAACTTATCGTTGTTTGAAATTGTTATTTACTTGTGAACAAAGAAATAGACTGTAGTGAAATATTTTTGCGTGTGTATATGCACACATGATTTGATATTTGAATCACGCGTTTTACCCTTCAAAAAGAGGTATTTTCATTTTGTTCTACCTCTTTTTTTTAAGGTGGAGAACTTGCTTATTAGTAACCAAGGAACGATTAAACTTTGTGACTTTGGTAGTGCTACAACAGTAGCTTATTATCCTGACTACAGCTGGTCTGCACAAAAGAGAGCACTGGTTGAAGAAGAGGTAAGAATATCTTATCGTTGTTGATGTTGACAGTAGACTTCATTTTCTGTTAGTAATCTGCTCTTAGTTTGTGTAACTTCTAGGACAAGTGAAGATTCTTGTAGGGCTATTTATGTTGCTGGAGTTCATTTTAACTGGCTTGCAGTTAACACTGCTTGTTTTCTCTAGCTGCCTGTAACCACTGCTTCAGCTCGAGTAGTGTCCATTCTGTAATCTGATAGGGGAATACCAGATTAAAAGAGTTTCTTCTAATTGCAGTCAAAACAGGGTGTTGAATGTTGTCTGTCCCTTAAAAACAGGCAGTATTGCTCTGCTCCCAGAACTACAGTGATGATGTTAAACATGCATTTGGTTTTTCCAAAGTGCACTTGTTCTTAGTTTTGACGGAAGAGTAATGCTGGTAAATCCAATATAATCCATCAACTGGTCTTAGACTTTAAGTATGATGAAATACACTGGCATTTAAAATTCATGAATACAACCTCTGATATCATGCCTCTTTTAACCTTCCACTGTTTTGGAAACCTTTGCCATTGTAGAGTAATCCATTGGTTTCCAGAGAAGGAAAGGTAATTATGTACCATTGCTTTATATAGTGTATGCAAAAAAAAAAAAAAAAAAAAAAAAGTCTTATCTCAGTGGATCCTTGTAACACATGTAAATATTTGATTTTGTCTATACGCTGTCAGTAAGTGTGATGAGGAAACAAGAGATATATGTACTGGAGCATGAATTCACTTCCTGTTTTGTTGCTGATTTTCTTGATTTGTGTTCATCTCCATTTTAAATCTTCTGTGTTATGGAAAGATTCTTGAAGATTAGTTTTATTCTGAGTCCTTCAACCTTTACCCGTTGTTCTATGAAAGCCCTTGTGACTAGTCCATGACTCTGTTAATGGTGTCTTCGTTGACAGTTGACAAGTCTGAAATTTCAAAATGAACTGTCCACACAGAATAGGTAGCTTTCTGTTTCCTTTACTGAATGTCGTTAGAGTTTGTTCAGGTTTCTGCTTCAAGAGATTCTGTCTTCTGCAGATCACCAGGAATACAACACCGATGTACAGGACACCAGAGATGATAGATTTATATTCTAATTTTCCAATCAGTGAAAAGCAGGACATTTGGGTAAGAAATTCTTTTGTATCATAATGGCTTGGGCTCATAATTAAACTGGTTTTGCAGTTTGTATTTCACTTTTGTAAAAAACACAAAATAAGTGTGGGTTAAACTGTTCGTCAAAACCAACTTAAGTAGCGTGAACAATGTATTGAAATATTCAAGTAGTGAGATATTGAATTCATGTGTTTTGTTTTTTTTCCCCCACAGTTCTAGCTTGTCTTCCACTGTGAAAAGCAATAATTAACTTTCTTCTATATTCCATAGAACTATTGCTTTGGGGGAGCTTACTGCTATGAAGTCTTTAAGATTCTTTTAATTTGAATTTTCTTTTTATGCTATGCATGTAATCCTTGAACAGCCTATTGCTAAATTGATTTAAAACTTATTACATCTAGGTTTTGCATCTGTGTAGTTAAGATATTAATAAAGTTGGATTGTTCATGTTTTGTGTAGCAAAGAACATGAACTGTCAATGTTCACTGAGAAAGCTGTTGTAAGTCTTAATTCTTTTACATTCTAGTTATGCAATACTGCTGCAGTACAGAGATACTACCCAGTAACTTTGCATTTAGGAATCTTTTAGTTTATTGGATGTCTTTTTAAAGAGATAGCGTCAAGTTCTTCAACTGTATCTGTATCTGACATGTGTCAGAAGTCAAACTGAGAAATTGTAGTAACAGGCTCTTCAGATTTCAGCTGGGATTTCAGAACTTCATTCAGTTTCTTAGCTTAAGATTTAACATCTAATCCATCAGTGATTTATTTTTTTATGTACCAGGTGAAAAAACAAACAAAAGCTTTTCTGACAACTTGGTCATTTCACATGCCTTAAAAGCTGACAATCTTAACTAAGATTACATCCAATTAAACACAGCAAGAACATCAATTAACAAAAGCCTTACTGAAAAGAGCAGATGCATTTCTTTTGTTTAAATTAACTGAATCTGTTGGTATTAACATGCTGGTTGTCTTCTACTGTGTCTTTGGAAGGTCTGTTGCATTTATCATGATCTCTTTGGAACTTGTTCTGTGTTGTTGGTTTTTTTTTTTGTTTTTTTTTTTTTTTATCTTTGCATTCTGGTTTCAGTGAAAACGTGCACTGAATTTTGCAGAATCATATAGCTGTCTCAAAGTGTGACTGATCTGTAGTTTGCTGTTAGCGAGCTGAATGATAGCTTTTCCAAGGAAGAAGCATGTAGGTATGGTAACGTTCGTGGTTACTTATAGTGTGAGCTTAAAAGCATGAAGGCAGAAGAACTGCTGTGCTTAAAACAATAGTGTGGAAGAAGTATTAGTTATCAGCTACATGGATTGTGATTAGGTACTTAGTAGGTTATGTTTTCAGGCTCAGTCTGTTTTTTTTTTGTGTGTGTGTATTTCCTACTGAAGTCTGGAGATTTTCTGAAAATAAACACATTAACTAGAAAGAAATTAAAAGTTGAGGCAGGTATTAATTGCACTTATTTAATGTCATTTCTTGAACTGAAATTAAACTCAATTCTACAGAAATGAGTCTTGTCATAAATATTTTTCTGTGTTGAAATTATCCTTTGCTTGCAAGCTGCTTCATATGTTTCCATTAGTAAAGCTTTTGGAAATGTGAGTGGGCTCCTTACTAAGGAGTAAAGTTTCAAACTCTGGTTCTGCTAGGAGACTTCTAGGCTGTGTAAGGCATCTTCCAGGTCTTGCTTTTTTAATATCTGTAGTTTTCATAAGTTTTTTTTTCAGAATTTGGACTCTTTTATTCATGCAACTATAGTATAAAACCTTTATATAATAAAGGTTGTATAATTTTATTTTTATAGTATTTTATTTTTATAGTAATTTTAAAGTATCTCTTATTTCCTGAAGCGGTCTGAGGGATAATTAAATAATAGTAAATAGTAAATAACAGTATCTTGATTTGTTTTAAAAAATTTGTTCCCCCTCCAAAAAATGACCAAACCAAACAAAAACCCATCACAAAACAAAACCAACCAAATAAAACAACTTCACTGAAGGAAATCATTTTCTTTTACTATTTCCTCTTTTCAATTTGTGGCAGTTCTTTCTGCTGAGAGTCAGTATTAATTAATGGCAGTGTCCCCAGGTTCAGTGAGCTTTCTTCCTTTCGAGTGAGTCAGGATGCCTTTGTTGTGAGATTTAAGACTTGCTATGGTGAGGTAATTACAAGGCTTTTTTTTTTTTTTTTTTTTTTTTTTTCCCCCCACTCAGTTTATATTTCTTTTTTGCCTGCCAGTCTACTTTGAATTTGTTAGGTGTGAAAGAAAGGGCAGTGAAGCTGTGAGGAGCCTAAAGCACTAGTCCTATGAGATTGTCTGAGGGAACTGGGATTGTTGAGTCTGAAGAAGAGGGTGCTCAGGGGAGATGCTATTGCACTCCACAGCTGTCTAAAAGGAGGAGGTTGGCTTCTTCTGCCAGATAAGTGATCACACTAGAGGGAATGCCCTCAAGTTGTACCAGGGGAGGTTCAGATTGAAAATTAAAAAAAAAAAAAAAAGTCTTATCAAAAAGAGTACTAGAGGCATTGCAATAGGCTGCCCATGGAGGTGATTGAGTCACCGTCCCTGGAGGTGTTCAAGAAACTTGTAGATATGGTACTTAGAGACATAGTTTTGTGGGCAAGATTAGTGGTAGGTGCAGGGTTGGACTTAGATGATCTTGGAGATCTTTTCCAACCATAATGATTCTATGATTCTTGAACATGCTCAATGTTTCAAGTATTCACTTTGATATATGTGGCAAAATTTGTAAAATGGACATATGATTTTTAAAAACATATCAATACAAGAATTCTTACATCTGAAAACTGTACTTAAGGGGAAAAAAGAAATCACAATCTTATTTAGAGGCAACTTTGGTAGTAGGAGTGCTCTAACTGACAAGTCAAGTGAATGTTTCACTGTTTCTCTCCTCAGAGTAACACCAAGACTATTTCAGAAGGAGTCTGAAGCTGATCTTGAAAGTACTGCAAATATGTAAAGGGTTCCATGAGTCAACACTTGATGATTGAAACCTGTGATTTGCAAGCAGTACTAGGAAGCCTAATCACAATCTGAAATTCAGTTTTAATTATCGCTGCCTAAATTAAATACTTCTGCCTTTATCTCTTTTTAGGCTTTGGGCTGTATCCTGTACCTGCTATGTTTTAGACAACATCCCTTTGAAGATGGAGCTAAACTTCGCATAGTCAATGGAAAATATGCCATTCCACAGAATGACACCCGCTACTCTGTATTTCATGATCTCATCCGTAAGTTTATGATGTTATTTAGTTTAGTGTTTTTATTGATGCAATTTTGTGCTTGCATTATATTTCTAGGAATTAAATCTTACTGACTTCTACTTAACTACTCTGTAGTCAAAAGGATAACTATTACAACTTCTCATTTTATTCAAAATTTTGATCTATAGTTAAAGACAAAGCAAGCCTTCAAATTAAACTTCTGTACTTTAGAGCTGTCACCTATCATGCTTTGGGCTTGAGGCATGTTGTAGGAATGACAAGTGTTTTGACTCATTTCTTTGAATTTGCTTTAGAAATACCTTTTCCCTTAGCGTTTAAATAGTTTACCAAAACCTTCAGTTGCAGTGCTGGAAATATGATTCCAGCTCCAACAACATTAAATACAGCATTACTTTTGAGGTTGTTTATGAATGCACCCCTGAAGTATGTTCTGTGATGTATTCTTAACCCTAAAGGTATTTCTTGAAGGTTACTTCTTAAAACAGTGATACTTTTGTATGAGTTTAGTATTTGCTGTACACTGTTCTGTATATTTGAGGCTGCAGTGAAGAAGTTATCTCTGCTGGAAGAAGGCCTCAGAAGGACATCTGTTACATTGTCTGAACCATGTTTTTTAGGCTCCACTTTGAAGGTGAACCCAGAGGAGAGATTGTCAATCACTGAACTTGTGAATCAGCTGCAGGAGATTGCAGCAGCTAGGAATGTGAATCCTAAATCCCCCATCACGGAGGTAAAGGAATCTTATGAAAGAGTATTATTGAGTAGGTCTCATTACTTATCTGATGTGAGCTTAGAAATAAATGTCAGTGCAGGCCCTCCATTTCTCAGTCTTTCGAAAACTTCACACTGCCTTCTTTTGAAATTGAATAGATCTGTATAACTTAAATGTAGCCTTTAAAAAATACACTTAAAAAAACCAACAACACAGAATTTACATGACATTAAAATAAACTAGTTGCAATTCTTACTGCGTATTGATGAAAATGTCTTGTTCCTAAATCATTCTTTAGTAGGCAAGTGCTCTGTTCAACATGCTGTATTCAATCATAATTAACATGCACAAGAAACTCCAATACGTGAAGGCTCTGTCTTCATTAACTTAAACCCTCTTGCAAGGACGCTCTCTGGAGTGTCTCTTGTTTGATGCTTTATTTAGACTACAGTGAAACTGAGTATGAGTAGCGTAGTTGAGCTGCCTGGCTTTCTCCGGAGCCTAAGAAATTGGTTGCATGGTTGTTCTCACCAAGTTACACTTTGTTAGTTGATTTTTATGAGTTGGCTAAATGAAGAAGAAAATCTTCAGTGGTTATTAATCTCCACAGCTCTTGGAACAAAATGGAGGCTATGGAAACAATGCTCAGCCTCGAATATCTGTGACCTCTGTTTCACAGAGCTCCAAGCCTGCAGGACAGCTCAACAATATGTACAATGCAGGTATGTGCAAAAAAAGGCGTCTCAATGCACCAATTGCATATTTTGCATTTGGGGAAAGAATTTAGGTATTTTAAACATTTTTCACAAATACAGACTATTGGTCTTTATTGGTCTATTATTGGTCTTTCTAAGCTTTTGTTTTCTTTTTCCTTAGAGTTTGGTTGTATGTTGCTAACACAAATAGTTTGTTGCTGGGAAAATAAAATTTGGTTTTCTTTGTAAAATAATTGAAGCCAAAATGTGTTATTAACCTGTAGATGGGGAGGAATTTGGGATGAACTAAAGTTTTATGACAGTGGCTGATCAAATGAGCTGTAAGAATTATAGCAAAAAAAAAAAAAAAAAAAAAGAGTAAAAAGAATTCACTATAAACTAAACTTTCCAATTCAGCGAGACATATGATATTTGTGTTCACTGAAAAGTGAGAGCTTAAGATTTAACTGCTGAAAATCCTTTGAGAAGTGCTGTGATGAAAACTTTAGTACATGTGGTGGAAGTCGCTGAGCAGTTTACTGACACTACAGTCATTATATTCAGAGACAGCCATTGCTGGTGCTGGCTTGAGCCCAGCTAACTAAGAAACAATTGTGCTGGGTTGTGCCAAAAAACTTCAGTGGTGAGAAGAAGCTGTGGCATCATCTGAAGAAAAACAGTGGTTAAACTAACAGTATGTACTTGACTCAACCAAAACATGCTTCCAAGATGATTTAAAAGCTGGCATGTTCTTTCTAGAAATGTAAGTATTATAGGGTTCATTTTGTTGTAAATACTTGCATTTAGTGTAGTAAAGAAAATGAAAGCTGGATTGGCTTGCTTGCATTTGGTTTTGTAATAAAAAGCAGTCTCAGCAACCACCTTTTCATATATTTCATGTGAATTTGGAGCTTAACATGATTAAGGTAAAACACAGCCATGGAATATTTCATATTGTATTCACTTTTTCTTGTTTTTATTACTTATACTGAATTGACAGTAAGAAGGCATTAAAGCTCAAGAGGAAAGCTGGGTAATATTTACTGCAATAATTTCATCTGCATATAAATTGCTGTGGAAAATATACCTTCCTAGTAGGAACGCTCTTTTCAGTTGAGCCCGGTGACAGAACAAGGGGCAGTGGGCACAAACTGGAACACAGGAAGTTCCATACGAGCATAGGGGAAGTTGTCTTCACTGTGAAGGTGACAAAACATTGAAGCAGGCTGCCCAGGGAGGCTGTGAAGTTGTCGTTCTTCGGAGATATTCGAAACCAGTATAACCTACTTTAGGGAACCTGCTTCAGCAGGGGGTTGGACTTGATGATCTTTAGGGGTCCTTTTAAATCCCTCTGATTGTGTGATTCTAATCAAAATTCTGTCTGGCTGTCTGTTTTGTGCAGGATGCAGTGCTGTTTTCCGTTAATGGTGGAATGTTGCTAGCTGGGACTGCATGCTTAAAATGTAACTTATGTCACCTTCCTTTTGAAGCCCTGCTTCAAAATGTCATTTTACTGGAGATGCTTAAGTTGACTTGCTGATGAAATACTGCATGTTGAGACTGATAGTAAACAAAAGATAGTGTTTTCTTGCAGAAACAATATGAAAGAAATGCTTCACCAGTACAAATCTTGTTCTGCTTTCTCCTAAATACAGTCAATTAAACAATTTGTTAAGTGATTTACTTGTAGCTCTTTACCACACAGGTGTCATTTTTTTTGTGTAGTTTGTGGTTAAGGAGGTCTTTAATACTGTGAGCCTTACAGCAAAGCTTGGCCTGTATACGCTTTCACTTTACAGCTTTGTGGGCAATTTTCTTTAGTTTGGATGTGACTTAAAGTACAGTTATTTTTATTCAACTATTCTAGGCTTGACCGTTGCGGAATGTGACCAGACTTATGGAGGGTTCTTCGATATTCTGAGGGGTGGAACAGAGCGATTTTTCACTAATATTAAGGATACATCTTCTAAAGTTATCCAGTCTGTGGCCAAGTGAGTAAAAAAAAAATATATAAAAAATGTTGGTAAGAATTACGTTACAGAAGTAAGGAGTTTATTCCGGAAATAGTCCAACTCAACCCAATCATTTTCTACATATGAGTTCTAGCAACTGATAATTACTGCAGAGACTTTGAGCGATTCTAATACAAAAAATGAAGAAGCAATAGCGTAGAAAAGAAATTGCTGGGAGGGGAAAACCTGTCTGTAAGTACTGCCTTCCTTGATGTTGTCTGCTGTATTTTGCACGTACTGAAAACCTGAGAGATGTGAGTTGGTGGGGACTGGAACTAGGAGGAGGAGTATGAGAGTGGGACTATCATGGATCAAAATAAACAAATTCAGCTACAACATAGGGTTTGAGTGAATAATGAAAGAATAAGACGGAGTGGTGAAAGTTTAAGACAATGAAAGAGAGGAAAAACTACAGGGAAATGGCGCATGAGCTCTTCTGTCCAGTTTAGCTTTCAAATGGAATCCTGTGTGTGGTGTGGAAAGGCAGAGACTTGTGGCAAAATGAGAAGTTTCACACTGCCTTTCTCATTAGCACTGAATTACATGAAAGAATACTGTCCTGATTTGATGTATGTTTTCTTGGGTTCTTAATGTATTTTAATGAGTTTTCCAAACTCACAGCAAATGTTTTCCGTTGGCTCTGTATGATGATCAGAATATGGATTTGTCTTTTTCAGTTTTTTATGGAGTGTTATGCAGTATAAAAAGCTTTTTCTTAATTTTTTGGGTGAGAATGTAAGTCAGTGTAGTAATAGAGCTAGAACCTCCTTTTGGGCAAGTTACTGTATTCCTTTGTTATAAATTTTTTGACCTTGTAATTGGAAATACTGTGAAATCTTCTATTTGCAACATGCTTTTCTATCATGGAGCGTAGTGTTTAATGTGCTGCTTTGAACTTTCCATGTAGCGCTCAAAAAGGCCAGATCTTCAGTTTCTTAAAGGTCACAATAACTATGCAGCTTTGGTTTGTCCTTAGCAGCTTTCTGCAGATAAAATCAATTATGACAGCATCAGACTTTCTGCTGTGATGGAACCACACAGGCTCAAGTGAAGAGAAAGGGAAGTAAACTGGGGGAGTGAACTGTTGCATGATGGAAAGCAGTGAATTCTTAGGAACCCAACAGAACTGTAGAAATTTTGTGTACAAAGCATTGTGATAAGCAGCGCTTTAATTTTAAGCAACTTTTCTATCTCTTTGGCATACACTGAGATACATACCTCTGTTCTTTACCTCTTTGCTACCTTCTGTGGAAGTGATCTTTCTCAGCCCTTCTGTTCAGTGTAATTTCTGTTCCTTTTGTGGTATCTTTTTAAAGAAAATTTTCTGTGTGATAATACCTGGATATATTCTGCAGATTTCTTGCCTTCAACAGCTCTCTTACAACCTGAAGGTACTTAATTTTTTGTCTTAAATTCTGCCAGTTTTGCTTAAATTTCAAGTTTTGCAATAGAGAAATTACTTCTTTTCCTCTTAGTGACAGACAGTAGTTGAGTTCTTGTCTTCCTCTGAAGTTGTAAGCTCTGATTCACGTTTTTATTCCTGTAATAGATGTTACTCTTCCATTCTACTATTTTAACAGTTGCTACTGCTTCTGCAGTACTCCTGCACTCCATTTCTGGTGCAGTTTTCCATGAGTTGTTCTGTACTGTTGTAACATATGCTTATATTTGAAGAGGTTTCTCTTCCTGCTCTTGCAACCAGTTTTTCCTTATTGACCACTAGAAGTTTGATTACTTCTTACAATTTCATCTTGCGTTGTTTTCTTCTTTTCCTGTGGCAAGGGATAAGAACAGTCTACAAGTATATGGAATGCCTTGTGCTGTATTTTCACTTTGTTTTTGCTTCTCTTACCTAACATGTCTGTGGGGCTTTCTGCTTTGTATGTTTTCATTTGGCTCCATACCATGGGTAGCATGGAAGGTGTAAAATATTAACTGAATATACAAGCTTCCATGAGGTACTGACAGATATAAGACAGTGGGTACTTGCTGTCTTGAAATATGCTGTTCAGTTCACATACTTGTATCCAAAGTCATTTGATACAGGTATAGAGATTGCCCAGAATAAATTTTCATCTGTTTTAGTCACTGTTCTCATTTTTTAATAACCAGTTCCTGTTCTGTGACTGAACTTCATATTTAGCACTTCAGTTAGAATTACTTATTGATTTACTTGATTATAGATCTGAGCATCTGTCAGGATCTTCGCGCTTTTGGAGGTGTGTTATTACATGTGCAGTATGGAAATTGTTAAAGATTATTAACCAGGAAATAGCTCTTCACTTTTCCATCTTATGCGTTAACTGCAAAATAATAGATGTGAATATTAATGACAATAGATTACCTTGAGAGTGTGGTTGCTCAGCATGGTTTGGCTTTTTAAGACTTAATAGCTGTAAGTGTTATGATAATCAATTAGATAACTATCCATTGGTGTTTCCTGTCTAGAGGAGGATGCTGCACTTCCAAGAGCTATAACAAATGGGGAGAGGTTTGACAGACAGTGTTGTGCCGTGATTTAATGGCAGGTTACTTTCTACAAGCTGATGCTTTCACTGTAAATTGTCTGACTGTTGAATTCCAGGCTTTCTCATGAGGAGGTGAATCCCACTCAGACATTTTGGACGAGGCTGTTGAACTGGGGAGGGCTGTGTGTACAGTCACTTCAAACTATTGTTTCTGTTGGCAGTGAAGAAAAGTTGTCAAACTTGTTTAAAATAGGCAATAGCAAAAACAAAACCTGGTCTTGTGGACGGCCATCTGTTTTGGCACAACTTCCAGGTCTGTTGTTAACCATGTACATTTGGTCAGCAGTTTGGGAACTGAAAGAAAATGAGATTGCACCAAGTGCAGATTCATATAACGTGCTAGTGAGGACAAGATACATCAGTACTTGTTTTCCAGATAATGTTTAATGAATACACAGAGAACCTTTTCCACTTGTAATTTATCAGTGTTTGTTAGTGGCTTCTTAGCACAACAAGTTTCGTTTTCTGAGAGTGCATGCTTTTTGAACCTTGACTTTTTGAGCCTTGAACAGTAGTTAATGTTATACAGGACCAGAGATAGTCTGAGGTTCTTCAGCATTCACGTATATCACTGTCCTTGTGAGAGTCCCACCACAAGGCTTTGTGCATCCATGAACTACTCGTGCTTTAACTGAGCTGAACTGCTTATTCTTTCTTTGTGTCTGCTGTAGGGTGTTTGTTTTCTGCCATGGCTGTTCTCTACCTTCACAAATTTGTGGCTGCAGCTGGTCGTAGTTGAAAAGGTGTTCTTAAATTCCTTATGCTAATGGCATCAACTACCTTTCTAAAACTCAATGAATATGAGAAGCAGGCTTTCTGGACAAACTAAAATGTTTCTTCCTTGCCATGCATTTTCATCACTGCTCTGAGCCCACAGATGGGCTGTCTCCTTCCTGCTCATGGCTGCTTTTCTGAGTTTTAGAGTTATATCCTTTATCTTCAGGCAGACTCTTCTTCATTGAATCCACACCACAGTTGAAGAGTTGATGTTCATTACTTCCAATAAAAAGATAATTTTCTCCCAGAGCTGCCTTTATTCAAATTTTGGGTCTCCTGTTTGTTGCAATAAGTGATAAAAGCCTGAGCACTAAAATGTGTTGTGGTCTACTAGGAATATGAATGAATCAGGACCATCTTGATTGTGCTCATGCCACCTCATTTGAAGCTATTTTGGAATAAACATATATTGTACGTTTAGGTTTAAGTCAGGCAGAAGCAATTTCTTTGTTGCTGGTCTGTCACTCTTTAGCTGTTGAGGTTCAGCCCTTTTGTTGTCACAGACTAACCTAATGTATACTACTGCAGGGCAGCATCTGCACTGAAAGGAGATTTGTTCTTCCACACGTACCCATACACGCCTGCTAACTCAGGGTCAGCTGTGCAACATTGGTGTAATTTCTCTGTCCATCTCTCCTGTCCCTCAGTTGCGATGTGATGCTGCTTTTCCCTTCAGCTTCTTTGCTTACTGAGGCTTGCTTCCACGGAAGATACAGATGCCATGTCAAAAAAAAAACCAAAAAAAACCCAAAAAAACAAAAAAAGACCAAGATAACTTCAGAAGATAACCTGTAAATATTATGTAAAAGTTTTATAGATTTTATAAGCATTGAGCATCTGCTGGCATCAAACCTTTCTGCAAAACTTTTGACCAGTCTTCCTGCTTTACCAAAACAATATCTTCTAATTAAGAAACTGATCTAAGATTTTAGTGCCTTTCATTGTTAGCTTTCTGTGCTTCTAGGGTAATTTTGTTTCTTGGTGCTGCATTAATGCTTCATTTCATGGGAATATTACTTTGCTTCATGTTACCACTGCATAGTTAAATGATTAATTCAGTTTTACAAAGAAAAACCAAATGGGAGTGGATTGATATGAATTTCACTGCTGCATTTCTTCATGGCTTTAAAAAACAACAAACAAACAAAAAAAAAACCAAAAAAAGCCCCAAAACTTCAAGAGCAGTATTACTCAGTTAATAGATTTTTGTCTTAATTTTGTGTACACCTCTAGAGGAAGACTGCTTAGCATTAGAGCATTGTTTGACTGAAGGCCATACTTTGCTTGCTCATACTGTAGCTAAATTGACTAGTATGTCTTCTTTCTTTCCCATCTTCAGCTGTCAGCATCACAAGGTAACTGTCTGCTGTTGTAGAACTTTGTGCTGTATGCTGTCTCGCTTTTATGAATTTGTTAATTTTATTTTTAACCTGTCAGCAAACTGTGGCATCATTAGTGCAGCTCTTCTCTGACGAGACCAATAATGCCAACCCTTTACATTGAGAAGTTTTAAACATTTAATTAGGACTTCTGATTTTGTTCAGATGCTTATGCTGCAAAGTGGGAGTTTATGTCTTATTTGCTACATTTCCATCTAGATATTTCACTGTGAGGGTATAAGAATCTTGTTATTATCAGGAAAGGGACTAGATATTGATATGATGACATGCTTTCCTGTCTACCTTAATTGAAGCCTTAAAGAAGCACATTTGTTATGGAATTTTGCAGAATTTTTCCATGTTGGTCACAAGGTAGAAAGCCTACATGCAATATCTTGGCTACTTGCGTGTTGTTGTGTTCATCACCTGCCAGCAGTGCTGCAGTACATGTATAGCTGTTAGCAGCACGCAAAGATGGACCTCAGACCTGATATTTTGTTGCAGAGTTGACTTGAAATGCCTATCACTGTATGTGAAGAGTGTACTCCACAACTGCGTACATGTTTTTTGCCTTCATTTAAAGAAGTTTTTATTGTCAGTCTGACATGAAGCACTATACTGAGAAGAGCACCTGGTGTTCCAGTCTTAATACTGAAATAGCTCTGAAATACTCAGGAAAAAATTCAAGGAAAACACGGAATAGGAATTCAAAAGATAGTCGTACATTTTAAGTCTTGAGTTGATTTTCCAGTCTGTGTACCAGCTACACTCTAATTCACACAGCAGAACCATTCTGAAACTTTTCTGATTGTCACAGGCATGCAGACTTTACTGTACAGCAGCAAACTTATCTTGTCCATGCTGTTATTAACAATCCAAACTACTTTTTTTCAGCAAGTTCTAATCTGCATGGAACTTTTCTGCTAGTGTGTGGTGTGATCCACTCTCCTAATAATTTTGCATTTTAATTTAGACAAATGTAAAAATAGAAAATGTGTAGGATGGTGTTGCTAGTAAAGGGTCAATTTCTGAAAATATTGCTGTAGGAACAAATGTGAAGACCAGGTTTTTTGCTCGTTGTAGCAGTATGCGCTCATTTTATGTTGCTGTTTAACTTATGGTATTGAATATGCAATACTTCTTTGTTTTCAGGCTATTGTATTAGATGTTTCTTCATCTTGATAACTGAAAAAGTTCAAATCATTAGAATGATCTGCTTTTTTTTTTTTTTTACTTGAAGTTAGTGGGTGTAAGTGACAAATAATTTAACACCTCACAATCAGAAATGACTGTGCTGATTTTTGTTAGCAATTGCAATTGGTACTGAATGTAAATTTTTGCCTTGATCAGTTTGTGTGCAGCAGTATGTTACCACCTGAGCTACCTGATGAAGTTAATGGCCTTCCAAAAATGAAGATGTTTTTGAAATAGCATTGTATTAGGTCATTTTGTGTACCTCTTCTTGCAGTGTTTTTCAGGGTTGAGTTTTTAGTGTTTTGGCTGTTGAGATTCTCAACTTTCCTTATGGTGACTTCAGTTTCTCTTGAGTCTGTGAATTGTTATCGTTGTTAACCCAGTCCATACAAGTACTTGTCATTGCCTTCAAAGCTGTCATTCTTGCTTCATCCCAAGTTCTCCTCCCAGTCCTTGTAAATTCAGTAATCTTTTAATCGACTCCTTTAAGTTAACTAGTATGCCATAAGGAGTCAAGGAGAGACTGTTCCTCTTGGTGTTTCAGAAAGGAATGCTGTATTCTACGTGTCTTGAAACTTTGTGATGATTTAAAAAAGTGCTTCTCTTTGGTATACATGCATGATATTGTTGCTCTGTCTTTTGATATTCTGGAGATGTGCTACCGATGTAAGCTATCTAAAACAAACTCTCTAGGTGAAGTATTTTTTCCTGCTTTGACGCTGAGAAGTGTAGACCTATGGGATCCATCTCATTTGACATATGCTGGGACTTCTCAGTCTTTCCCAGATTTTCACCTTGCTGCACAGCAAGTACCCTGCAAACAAAATAATGACAATCATGAAATAGTAAATTATTAGTGTAAGTTGGGGGGTAAGGCAGAGATGGAAGGAATGAATATAAATACGAAAATCACTGGGAAGCTATTTTACAAAAAAAGCTGCATGGGTAATTAGGAAACCAGTGAGTAATGAATGATTAATGCTTTGCTCACTTCAGGCATTTTGGAATCTTTAAAAAATTTGAAGCACTAGAATGTCCTCCAGTCGAAATGTTAATGAATCCTCATTGAGCTTTAAAATCGATACTGTGTAAGAGATAAGGGTTCTTCTGGTCCTTTTAGAAGCTGCTTATGCGTTTACAATGAACATTTATCAGTAACAGTAACAGTTGTAGAATGACTTAAACATTGAGAGTACCTGTATAAAATTCCCAAAGCTGGTTTTGTTGCAACTAGTGCAGGTATACCATCTATTCTGGAAATAACCTATGATAAGACTTTAGATTCATGGCTTGAATGGTTCTATTTCTCAGTGTCAACTCCAATGTATTCTTTTTCAGTTATGCGAAAGGAGACTTGGATATATCATACATCACTTCAAGAATTGCAGGTATGATTGCTAAGTCTCACAAATAACTTCTGGTCATGCATTATACATGGAAAAAAAAGTATATACCTCACCTGCTGATCTTCTTTTTTCAGTGATGTCCTTTCCAGCAGAAGGTGTAGAATCTGCCATCAAAAATAACATAGAAGATGTACGGTTATGTCTGGACTCCAAACATCCTGGGCACTATGCTGTGTATAATCTTTCTCCAAGGACATACAGACCTTCACGATTCCATAATAGAGTGTGTATTGTTTTTGTGTATTTCTGTAAAAGGTGTTTCAATGCAGTGTATTGATTTATACCTTCAGCTTCTTGTCATGTGATACTTTAAAGCATGCTGCTTAATCAGAAAGATGACAACAGAATGGTTATAAACATAAGCTCAAAGAGTAACCTCTTCTCTGCTTGCTCTTACTTCCATTTCAAACTTAAAGATTAAAGGCTAATCTTTACTCTTTTTGATTAAAGACTGTTTGTTAGGCTGGTGGTATCTTTTGAAGAAGTGTACCAGTGCCCTTAGGTTTCAGATTTATATGGGGAATATTGAACATAATTAAAAATCTGAATAACACTTCAGTTCCTCTCTGTTCAAAGGTTTTTACTTTCAGGTGTAGCACTTCCTTGAAGTCTCACTTAAATAACCTGCTGATGAGTCTTCTTCCTTGTCTTGCTGCACACTGTTTGACTTTTGTGTGGCCTAGCCCTGGAATGCTGCTTTTTCTTGGGAGGTGTAGGTGTTTGGTTGTTGCTCCTGACTGAAATATTGTTCAGCAATGAAGACCATATCCCCTGTGTACTGAGACCAGTAGTGAAGCCAGCTTGAAAGATACTTGAAGTACTGGACTTCTTTCTCTGTTCTGAAATACACTTTAACTGTCCTATAACTAGCTCAACTGTGCAGATTATTAATGTGTTTTAAGTTTTCTAGCAGTGACCATGTTGGACCATATCTAAACTGTCCATAGTGGTAATGATCCTCCTCTGATACTGACTGTCCAGCTGATGGTGTAAAAGCACTGTTTGTTATGTGAAACTTCTTCTAGACCTTATTCTGCAGAACCATTCTTAGCATTGCTTCGGTTATCTGAGTTCACTTAAGCTTCATCAAGCTAGGAAATAGATAATGTATTTTATCCAGTGCATGTCTCTTGCCTTTTTGCATCATCGCAAATCTGTACACAAGACAAAGTATGTTCAACCTGAAGAACAGTTACTGCCTCTTTGGTTGGAGGATCCTATTCAAGGTCAATGTTTTTCTGAGTTCTGCTGAGCTTGAGGTTTAGCCAAAGGCTGTTCAACTTGAAAGGTAACAGTTCTGTAGGGAGCTTCCCATTTATTTCTGTTTAGTCAGGTATCTCAAAGCAAAAGCTTCAGAAATCCTTTTTTGAACTGAAGTTCACTGAGGCTGACATATTTAAGTGAACAGTTTTATCTCCTATTCTGACAAAGCTATCAACCTTCGTTTGAAATGATACGTTCTGTCTTTAGGAAGTTGTCTATTCTGGAGATAGCTTTTTTGGTTATGCTTGGTTATGCAAGTCTGATGCACTTATATGTTGATATTCCTGATGTAATAATACTGCAAATGATAACACAAACACCACTAAGCACAAGTCTTATGAGGAGCGGTTGAGGGAGCTGGGATTGTTTAGTCTGGAGAAGAGGAGGCTCAGGGGAGACCTCATTGCACTCTACGACTTCCTGTGATGAGAAGGGATTTGGCCTCTTCTCCCAGACAATGAGCAGGACACGGGGCAATGGCCGCAAGTTGTATCAGAGGAGGTTTAGATTAGACATAAGGAAGAACTGTTTCTCTCAGAGAGTGGTCAGGCACTGGAATGGCTGCCCAGGGAGGTGGTGGAGTTGCCATCCCTGGCAGCGTTCAAGAGGCGTCTGAATGACGTGCTGCATGATATGGCTTAGTGCTTGTGGTGGCAATGGTGATGAGGAGACGGTTGGACTGGATGATCTTATAGATCGTTTCCAACCTTGTGATTCTGTGATTCTAAGTCTACCAGTAATTTGAACATTTTGTGTTCTACATTTATCTTAGTGACATCAATTTTATTGTGTGCTCTTTGCTTTGTTGTATCTGGAAAGAAATAGTATCTCATATCTTTTCAGAAAAATCCTTATGATAGGGAAATTTTTGATGTCCATCTTTGAAATCCAGACAATCAATGAACAATGCTTTCTAACTTACTAACTCTGTTGTTCAGTACTGGGCTAGAACAGTTATGCAGTAAGCTAAAGAAATCTAGGTTTTTTTGTCTAGTGCTTCAGAAGATGGTTCTGCATAGCCTTCAACATGATCAGAGTGAAGCAGCTTTTAAAATACTTAAGAAATTGTATTTTCTTGGTTTGCCATTGTATATAATCTATTGATAAGTTCTAAAAGATTAAAATGATTAAAAGTAATTACAAGTCAGTAATCTGAATTGTTGGCACTTCCAGTGCAACAGACTAGAGGTCTACTGTTTTAGATCCTAGAGAGTGCTTCCTATTTCTGCAAGGCTACATTTTATCTTGCTTAATTTTCTACCTGAAGATGGCATTAAACTGTAAAATATCCTCTTCTGTGAATGTGTGCAACTGTAATGTTGTTTCACACCTCTTTTGTGTCTCTTTAGGTTTCTGAATGTGGCTGGCCAGCAAGACGAGCGCCAAATCTGCAGAATCTTTACAGTATATGCAAGAACATGCATTTATGGCTGAAACAGGACCAGAAAAATGTTTGCATTGTGCACTGCCTAGTAAGTAGCTAGATATTACCCAGGCATTTTGTTCTTGCCAACTTTAGATTGTGATTAAGAATGCTAGTATTACTTGGGGAGTTCCTGTGATTTTCTTCACTGTAGGGCCTGGAGGTAATTCCATCCTGCAAGGTATTTAGAAAAATAATTTCCATGTATTTTTCTGTTTAGACAGTAAGATAATGTAGCCCTAGCTTGCATGTAATGTAGAAAATATATGGACAGTGCAAGGCAAAATAACTTTTGGGAGAAAAGAATATTTAGTTATTTTAGTGTTTGTTCTACTTTTCATTCTACTCTTCTGGTGAAGCACTTTGGAGAAGAATAGGTAAAGAACTGCAGAAACTGACTATAGAGCATTAATGGTACTTGATTTTGCTGGCATCAGGTTGCGTTGTAACTTCCGATGTTCTTAAATGCATCACTAGCTTTGATGTAGCCTCAAAAATGCAAGTTAACTATGCATAAAAAGCTACCTCATGTTAAACAAGAGAGAAGAGCAGTTTTAAAAAATAGTTTGTTTGCAAAGCTTGAGCACGTGAGGTTACTGTCATGTTTCTTTATGAAAATTGAATGTAAAATACATATGCCAGGGTCTTGAGTAGCTCCTATATATCTTCAGTATCATTTTGTTCTGCGTGATAATCTGGGGTCATTCAGTGTTAGTCATTCTTGAAAACTCATAGTTTTAGGGGTATGTTAGAATAAGATCATTTTGAAGGAACTTAATGGCAAGCAGATCTGAAACTCAAATGCTGCAGCTTCTTAAATGTAGAGTCCTGTAGTTGCTGGGATTGGAAGACATTTAAAGATCATCCAGTTCCGACTCCTGCCCGTTTCCAGCAGGGCTGTTACCCACTAGAACAGGCTGCCCTGTTCTGCTGGGCAGAACAGAGCTGCATCTGATCTGGCCTTGAGTGCCTCCAGAGACTGGAAAGGTGCTGAAGTGTTCTTATGAATAGCTGTATTTGACCCATGTTTGAATAAACCCTGTTAAGATAATTGCTGGAAAAAGCTGAAGTATATTTACTTTTAAAATGCTTTGGTCAAAAATCTGATCCCTTTTGTCAAGAATTTGGGACAAATATTATCTTTTAGAACTTTAGTGTTTTCTGATAATAGTTTTTTTATTGCTACCTTAATGATTGCTTAGGCCAAGGGTAGTTTCTCTGTAACCAAGCCCTACGTCCTTTAAAAACATGAAAGGAAAACCTGAAATTCTCCATGTCTCATCTCTGCATGAAGAGTTCCTTTTGTTTTTGTTATGCCAATTATCAAGTTTCTTTCTGAAGATCTGTCATCAGATTTGTTTGCCAGTGAATAAAATATTATGCATTTTGAATGCTGTCATTCTGTTTATGACATAATCTTTAAAATCTTACTCACTTGCTCTAGTTTCATTACATGGTTGCAAAGAGTTAGCTGTTATTTGTTTGTCAGCCTGTTTTTGCTATGTTTTTCTCCTCTCAGTGTGATACTTTTTTTTTTTTGTAATTATTTTGTAATGCTGGTGTACATAACTCACTGTTTGCTATGCTGATTGGTGGTGTTTTTCTTCCCCTGTACTCATTCATGTTTTGTCCTAAGCATGGGCTTCTCAGTGTAGGGACTGTGATTCTAATGATCCGTGAAACTTCACAGGAAGGCCTGGTCTAGCCCATAGAATCATAAGCCAACATTGGTTAGAAGTGACTTCTG
The DNA here is from genome assembly GCF_019238085.1 of Lagopus leucura. Lineage (NCBI taxonomy): Eukaryota > Metazoa > Chordata > Aves > Galliformes > Phasianidae > Lagopus > Lagopus leucura. The sequence goes on along the minus strand of NW_024962261.1, from coordinate 8,423,553 downwards.
GAGATTGTAGGGATACGTCTTTTGCTCTGAGCTGAGCTGACTTCCATGTTAGCACCAGATGCCCTTAATTGGGGCATGCTAGTTACACCAGCACTAATAGTTAGGATGACTAGTAATTGCCTGGATTTGAGGGAAAAGGCTGTTATAACAACTTGAGAAGAAAAGTTTTCCTCTTCATTTCTACATACATATGCTAAATGACTACAAAAAATCTGTTCCATGCTTGCTGGCCAAAACAAAGTGTGCACTAATTTGTATCGACCACTGACTAAGCTTCCAAATATTCAGTATTTTATTTTTGGGGAGGAATGTAGTATATCCCAGCAGTTCCTGCAGGTAGATTGATATTTTGCTTCCCTTCTGTGAGTGCCCTGGCAAATAATGATCTTAGGCAGTTCTAGACAAAATGTTAAAGAATATGGTATGGTTCAGTTCTTTGGACTTCTCTAGTACTGGATGTCAATAATGACAAACAAAACTTTAAGGCAGCAGCCAGGAAGCAGGCTATGAAATGGATGATAGTGATAGTAAGATGCTAAACGTCAAACTGAAAACTTTAAGCTAAAAAAAACCTGAAAACTTTAAACATAACCACAATTTATTCATGTCTAAGTAGGTAATCTGTTGTATCATGTGGAAATAGAATGAAAACACTTCAGATGAAGTTTTCAAATCCAGTGATCACACTAGAACTTGAGCTTCTTTACACATTACAGATAGATATTATGTTCTTCAGCATCTTCTGTAATGCTTTTTCCACTATTTTTAATAATAAAATTACAATTTTTTTTTTGTAGGATGGAAGAGCAGCATCTGCTGTTGTAGTTTGTTCTTTTCTGTGTTTCTGTCGTCTCTTCACTACTGCTGAGGCTGCAGTTTATATGTTCAGTATGAAACGCTGTCCTCCTGGCATATGGCCTTCTCATAAAAGGTATGGTATCAATCTGCTTGTAGTGCACTACTGAAGCAAATATCTATGCAACTGTTAATAAGTTACTGTTCTTACAGGGTGGTTTTTAGTATAAATTATTTCAGTAGTGTCTGTGAGAAGCAAAATACTTGGAAAAACCAGTGTACCATAAATCAAGTGGCTCTGAACTTGGTTAGACCTTAATCGGCAACGGTGTTCTTAGCACAGCTGAATTGGATATGATCCTGTAATGAGGCAGTGTTAAGAACAAAAATAAGAGTATGCTGTCTTAAGTATAAAATCTTCTTCCTCATGTGGAAGGCATCATATTCCATGTTTACTACCTTACTGCCGTAGATTTTAATGTGTCAGAACACTGCAAGTTTGGCGGAAAGAGTAATGAGTCTTTTTCATGTTTGGATAAAAATGCTTTTTTGTTGTTGTTAAGTCAGTAGTAAGCAACAGTGGTTGTAAAGGTGTTTCCTACAAAAAAGGGTTAGATCTAGAAATGTAAGAAGTATGAGGGATTTGTGAAGAGCAAATGACGGGTTATTATGTTGTACAGTTTTACTGAGTATATTTTAAGGGGTCCTGTGCAGAGTAACTTATATTAATGAATCATAGAATCACAGAATGTCTTGGATTGGAAGAGCCCTTAAAGCGCACTCAGTTTCAACACCCTGTCATGAACAGGGTAGCCACCCACCAGGTCAGCTGCCAGGACCCTATGCAAACTGACCTTGAATGCCTCCAGCAAGGGGGTGTCCACAACCTCGCTGAGCAACCTGTTCTGGTGTCTCACCACTGTCCCAGTAAAAAATTTCTTCCTAATAACTTGTCTAAATTTGCTTTCTTCCAGCTTAAAACTATTTCCTCTTATTCTGTTGCTACATGCCCTTATAGAAAGCCCCTCTCCAACTTTCCTGTAAGCCCCCAAGTGGTACTGGAAGGCTGTTGTGAGGTCTCCCAGGAGCCTTCTCTGGGCTGAAGGTCCTCAGCTTTCTTAGCCTGTGTCTGTAGGTGAGGTGCTCCTGCCTTCTGGTCATCATCATAGCTCTCCTCTGCAGCCACTCCAATAGCTGTGTCCTTCCTGTGTTAGAGGTCCCACAACTGATGCAGTACTCCAGTTGGGCTCTCACGAGAGAGGGGCAGAATCTTAACCTTGACCTGCTGGTCATGTTTCTGTTGATACAGTCCAGGATACAGTTGGCCTTCTGGGCTGCAAGTACACACTGCCAGCTCATGTTGGGACTTTCATCAACAAACACCCCCAAGCCCTTTTCTTCAGGGCTGTTATCGTTATCGGGTGATGTAAAAAGATGGTCCCTGCCATGTCTATTAGCTCCATTAAATACTAGAGGGCCCCAGTGAGGTCTCCCTGAATCCATTCCTTCTCTCATCTGAAAACAAGCCCAGCTGCCTCAACCTGTCTTTGCAGGACAAATGCTAGGGAATGGAGAGCTCTTGTCCTTAAAGAGCTGCCATCTCTGTTCTGTTTCTGTGTCCGTAAAGACAGCTTCCCAGAAAATCTCATCCAGGGTCTTGACAACTTTTTGCTGGGAGTGTATTCCTCAAGACCAGAAACTCAACTGGGGCATTGTTGTTATAGCCTAGACCATGTAAGATAATCTTTAACCTAGTCCAGTGTGTTAAGTGCTGTCAGGAAGTTCTGAGTAACTAGCTTCAGAACTCTTGTAACTTTAATTCATTTTGTGTAAAACAAAAATAGTTCTCCTACTGGGGTATTGTAAATGAGGCTTTTGGGAAGAGTGGCTAGTTTGTTTTACAAATGGATAATTGTTAGCTGTAGACCTAAGGCAGAGACTGGAGTTGTCTGTAAGGTGTAACACAGGTGATTTATTTCACAGGACTGTATTTTCTATACTGTTTATTTTTTGTTGTTGTGGAGCCATTGTGCTTCTGTGCAGAAATTGTGTTGCTGTCCTTACATGGAAAGACCAGTTAGGGATCCTAAATACTTATCCATGTTTCTATTTAGGTCTTCTTTTGTGATACTGTCTCAGATTTTAAAACTGTTTCCCAGCAGTGCTGTTAAATGTTCCCACTGTTTTATTGTCATTTGTTACTGCTCAGAGGCTGAGTATTAACAGAAGTAACGTGTGTACCCAATTCTAGGATTTGCTTCTTTGGCTTCATGAGTACCTTTTTGTTTTTGACAGATACATTGAATACATGTGTGACATGATGGCTGAAGAGCCCATTATTCCTCACAGCAAGCCAATCCTGGTCAGATCCATCATTATGACTCCAGTTCCTCTTTTCAGTAAGCAGCGCAATGGCTGCAGGCCTTTTTGTGAAGTTTATGTAGGGGATGAGAGAGTAACCACTACCTCCCAGGAGTATGACAAAATGAAGTAAGTACAGGTTATGAAAACTGTATGTTTTATTTTTCTGTAGAAAGTTTGTCTTTTCTACGAGAGAAAGACATTTTTGGTTGTGCCAGTAGAGTAGGAAGCTTCTGGAAAAGCTCCTAAATCCCATTTTAGTTGATCATGAAAGGTTAATCATGTGCTTATTAAAAAATACATCACGTGGTTATAATAGAAGCATGGAGGTATCTCCACAGAATGGGTGAGTGACAGTGAGGTGGCATACTGCACTGTGGGCTTCAGGAGGAAGAATGGAACAAGACCCTTCATGTATTGTACCCCAGGGATCAGACTTCCCATTTTGCATGTAGTTGTTGTGGGGATATACCAGCACCACTAAAACTGAACTTCACAGTGCAGTCATGAAAAACAGGAAGCATTCATCAACCATAGGAGCACTAAGGAAAGTGCTTCATGCCACTAGCTGTGGTATAGCTCTTCCATTGCAGTGCATCACTGCAAGTGCAAACAGTGCTGTGCAATTCTAGGTAATAGTCACAGATGGAAGAAAGAGGGGTGAATACCAAAGTCCTTCTAACTTTCCTATAATTTTAAGCCCAGTAAAGAGATGTCATCAACTTGTAAAGTGTGAGAATGAAACTGTTGTGGGGTATGTTCACCTTTTTTTTTTTTTTTTTTTTTTTTTTCTCCCTACCATTGTTCCTAAGTGGGAATCCTTAGTAGTAGCAGTGTCATGAAGCAGGACAGCTGCAGTTTCTTTGCACCTTTCCTTGTCCACTATATGAACAGTCATATTCATAATATCTTGTTTGTCTTGTCCTTTGCCTTAGCTGTGCTCTTGCATTTTCCAGCAGCTTCTTAAGTGTGTCTCTCCTGCTGTGGACAGCTGCTGTTTGTTAGCTTCCAGCTTTTAGAACAGTTTTTTTTTTTTTTTTAAGTTGCTTAGAGTGAATCCCTTTGTTGGCGGTAAGAATTTTGAGTGGAGTTTATGGGTTGATGTTAAAGGTCTTGGAGAAAGCAAACTGAATGTAAGGAAATACACAATTTCTCTAGACTAACAGAGGATATGCTTTTTCCTCAGGGAGTTTAAAATTGAAGACGGGAAAGCTGTAATTCCATTGGGTATAACAGTACAAGGAGATGTTCTCATTGTTATCTATCATGCGAGGTCAACACTGGGAGGACGACTACAAGCCAAGGTAATGGCAAATTTAACTGCCTATGTCAAGGGCTTATTTTTCCTTTGTGCAGTTTGTGTTGTAGGTATATTTGGAATCTCAGTAAGTACACAGCTTTATTTACTCTTCTTTTTATTCAAATAAGTGTTTTGTGCCTTGTGCTTAGGAATTCAGTTTAACAGGCCTGATATATATGTCCATTTTCTTTGTAGTGCTCTCTGTGATGCTTTAGTAAGCATTTCTACAAATTAGATTTACAGTGGTAGTTACTACATTTGTGTGGAGAGCCTCTAGCCATTTTTCAAATTTTTTCAATCTCATCCAGAAAGGTGCACAGGAGGACAGAACTTCTTAATACTGTATAAATAAGCTTCAACACAACCAAAGGAAAATGCCACTCACTACAGAAGTGGAATTCCAGGGACTGTTCATATGAAACGGTCCGAAAAAAATAAAAATTAAAAAAAATTGTGTGGTATTGTACCCTTAGAGCCAGTTTATGTTTTATAGCATATTTTCTTACTGGTCTTTCCTCTTCCAGAAATAATGCATGTTTCTTTTTTAATTAAAAAAAGAAAAAATCTAATATATTAGAAGATCACAAAAAAACTTGAAAACAAAGTCTGTTTTCACATTACTAAAAATGAATCGTATGCCCCTCTCAGAAATTAAACCTGAGGGTCTGTGTAAAAGATTGAAAGATGTAGTGGGAAGTTTAAGATAATCTGGAGCATTGTGGAAATGGATCCAGAGGATTTTCAGGCAGTACTACAGTTGGAAAACACATGGGGCAGACATGTTATTACTGCACTAGAAGTTTTTCTCTACATTTTCTTTTAACTTTGTATGTAGGAGTACAAAATCCTGTCATTTGCAGAGATTGAAGGTGGGTGAAAAATTCAGCCAAGGTTAGCTTATTTTTGTTCATTTTCAGTGTCAGTTTCACGGCTAATAACATTAACACCTATTTGTTGTTTTTTCTGACTTATTCACTAATTGGAAAAATACAAGAATTCTCTTGTCTGTTATAACACATGATACATCAACAGTGTTTGTAATGAGCTTGACTGGGAGCTTTGATGCAACAGTATTCAGTGTGTTCTTTGTGTTACATACAGTAACTTTTTCCCTGAAGCTCTCTGTGTCTAGTCAAATGGTCCTGCCTCCTGCTTAAACGGGCACCAGACCTGGCTGTTCAGGCAGCTTCTGAATGTCTCCAAGGGGAGACTGCCCTCTTTGGGCACCTGCTCAACAAATAAGTGCTCACTGATGCACAGGAAAAGGGCACTCTTACAGTGTCCTTCTAAACATGTTACTTCTAAAACTGTGCTGAACAGAGCTGTATCTTTGATTTGTATTTCTTGGTTGGTGTATTGCATGTTGAGTTTCTTTGAGTATGTTATTCTGAAAAGTGTAATAAAGGTCATAGCATTTCAGGCTTTACGATGCTATCTAGAAACATTTGACAAACTGTGACAATCTGAGGTTAGTGCAGAGTCACTCCAGGTAGAGTATACAAAGTAGAAAAATGAATGCTGAAATAACTTTTACAGAAATCCTTAGCTTCAGGTTAAGTACAGAACACAGTGTCTCTGCTTGTGAACTTATGTAGTTTCCCTATTTTTTGTTTCCAACAGATGGCTTCTATGAAGATGTTTCAGATTCAGTTCCACACAGGTTTTGTGCCCCGAAATGCCACCACAGTGAAATTTGCAAAGTAAGTTGACCCCTTTTTTTGTAGGGAATTTGGAAGAAGTTTTCTTTCAGATTTATCCTTCCAAACCAGCAGATGCGGTTGGGGAGGAGTAGTTTACTTCTCTTGCGATACAGTGAGTTCTTCTGCTTTCTTATCTCAAGGAAGCTGAAGGTCTTCTTCACAAAACAACAAGATTCTTCTAAATACTACTTCTTTAAGATGTACAGAAATCTACTGAAATATGTAAACAAGTACAGCTTACTTTTTAGCCCTATACTGAGAGCTTTGAAGTTCTGTCATCCGTTCATCAGCCTCATGAATTAACCTGTATACGTTTCTGCAGGTATGATCTGGATGCCTGTGACATTCAAGAAAAATATCCTGATTTATTTCAAGTCAATCTGGAAGTGGAGGTGGAGCCCAAAGATAGGCCTAGCTGTGAGCAGCTGCCATGGGATAACATGAATATAAAGGGACTGAATCCCAAGATCCTTTTCTCCACTCGAGAGGAACAACAGGAAATTTTATCAAAATTTGGTAATTTATTTAGAGAAGCTGATAAAATTGCTAATAACTTAGTGGTTGAGAGTTGCATTCTGGTTGGTTTCTGACATTCCTTTAAATGCAATTTCAAAAAGCTTCCAATGCATGAAGGATTATAATTTGTCCTCCAGTAATAATCTGTGCTTACAGTATAGAAAGCATGATAGAGGTTATCATGTAAGTTATTGCAGATAATGATATTGCAAGAATTCATAGCTCTTGCTTGTTTTAAAGGGTAGTAGGTGGTACGAATGAGCTGTTAATTATTTTAAAACTACTTTACTTTCCCTACTTTAAAATAGGCACCTATACGTTTCTGCAGGTATGATCTGGATGCCTGTGACATTCAAGAAAAATATCCTGATTTATTTAGGTCCCTATTTTAAACTACAGCATTAATAAATCAAACTTACAGCAAAACACTTAGTAGTTTTTGTAGTTGAAATAAGGTTACTATTGCTATATTCAAGCCAGAAAGATTTGGACTTTGTTCTGCCATAGCAATCAGGACCTACAAGTCAGATATCAGCTACTACAAACAAGATTGAGTTTTAGTTTTTCTATTGGGATCCTAGTTTAAAATCTATTTTTTAGGGAAACCGGAGCTACCAAGGCAGCCAGGTTCAACTGCGCAGTATGAAGCAGAAGCATCCCAGCTGGATCTGTCCTCAGAAAGTGCCCCAACTGAGACAGAATCCCCACACAGCAGTGGTACTGATGCAAATAACTTCTTTCATTCTCTGGAATGGAAAGGTACATGTTGATCTCTGAAGTTACCATCACTTTTTTCTTGTATGCCTTCCAGTGAGCACTGCAGTTGTTCCTTAGGTACTCTTTTGCAGTGAAGTTCACTATTTTGTCAGACAAAGAGGAAAAAGGTATTTGAATAGTGAACTGTGCATGCTAGCACATGAAAAGTCAACTTCTTTTGGGTAAACACTAAGTATGTTTTTTTTGTTATACATAACTTAAGTGCTGACCTATGTTTTTCTTTCTGTGTAAAAATTTTAACCTTAATGGTCTGCAAGGAAACATTTATATTCCCACAGCTTCATTTTAGGCTGTCTAAGAAGCACAAGAAACAAAGAGTAGACGGTGGTGTTCAGATAAGCATGTGCAGACTGAGGAAATGTAACGATGTGGTGCATACGTAAGTCCATTTTCTGGGCTCTCCTCTGCTGGCAAACAGTAACTGCTTGTGTCACCATCGAATGCTGTCTGAGAATGGGGCAGCAGTTACTGAGCAATGTTCCAAGCCGTAAGTGGTATCATGTCCTGCAGTGATTGTCCAAGTCAGTGCTGTTTTGAAAGTGTGAATATTGACTTACCTTACGCAGTGGTAAGCGTGGTAGTTTTTCTCATTTTTTCAAAGTATGCATCACAATTTTCTAATTCTTTGTAGCTAGAGAAGCCCATCTGTTAACTTGGATAATCTGAACTGGAAGAGTGTAAGGTGCTCCTTTCCCTGTTCTGTGCAAACAGGTGGTACCTGACAGTTTTTTCCATCCCTCTTTGTAAGACTGTTTACCATAAGGATTGATTTCATGTATTCTTGCCATGTAAGTCTGACATACCTTTGAAAGAAGAATTCTAGTAATCCGGTGCTATTATTTCATTTTATTCAAGAAGGAAAAAGTCCAGAAAGTGGAGTAGATGATAACTCGTCTAAAAATGATCATGTTCAACTGTCTGATGAGAGAGAAGAGAGTGATCCTTCAGATGAGGAGTTCCCTACATTTCCAGGTGAAGAAAGGGCAGTAACTGTTGATGAAGGAGACTCTGTTGCCCCAGAAGGAGAGATGCTTTTTGAAGCTGGTTTTGAATCTCCACCTACACTGTTACAAAAATCTCTCACTGAAGAGAATGTAGATTTATTGGGACTGAATTCTGATACTTCAGCAGAACTGAAACAACCTATCTCAGAAATAAACTCATCAAGTAATGCAGCCTTGTTGAACAATCTTTTTGTGAGTAGTGCATCACAAGTTTCAGAAGAGCCCACTGGAGATCTCCTTGGGCAGGGAACAGATTTCTTTTTCAGCGGTCAGTCTCAGCATCCACCTGCTACTCAGAAGACATCAGCAGCAGCTGTGTCTTCAGGTATGTAAATTTAACATTAATATTCTGCTGGTCACCTGGTAAAAACTGCTGCCTCTGTTGTGCTTAGGAAACAATTACCATGTTTGATACATACAGTGAAGACATGTTGATCTATAGCAAAAGTCTGACAAAAATTGGCATTTTTAGTACTTGCAGCTGACAGATACTGTACATTATCCATGTATGCTGTGCTTCTAATATCTTAGCAGCTTTAATGTAAACAAAAGAGTGTAACTTTTTGAGTTTAAAGCAGGTTCACCAGTCTTAAAGATGAACAATTTTCCTGTGCAAATGTTACATATTAAATCTTTTTCTAGATCCATAATGTAAGCAGATTCTCTCGGTAAAACAAGAATTGTAGAAACCAGCAGCTTTCTTGCTCTCCATGTAGAGTGGTTGCATTAGATGTAGTAGAGCTGTTCTGCATAGGTCAAAAGGCTGTGTGGTATTTTTGAATGTTAATCAGATAAGACTGCCAGGCAACTGGAAATCCTGTAGCTTACTGTTCAAACCAATATCATAATGCTACTGCTAAAAGCTGCTTTCTTGTTGCTTTTCCTGATGTTGTTAGCAGGTTTGTATCAGGAAGGAGAATGTTACTCTTACCTAACCTGTATTTAAAACAGTGTTTGTCTTACCCAAAGCTTTATTAAGACTTTGGCTTATGGCTTTGGCACTTGATTGAATTTTTGAGAGTAGTAACTTTCAGCCTCAATTTGCTGAAAGACTTCTAGGAGTATTAGTCATTCAGGGTAACTATTACAAGCCTTAGTTATACAGAGGTATATATTCAGGGCATTTGGGAGATTTCAAATATTTCTTCTGTAGTAATCTCTTGAACTGTGTTACTGTGGTCAGAGAGGAATCAGTTTACCTTTTTTACACAGGCAGAAGTCTGTGAAAGAAGTTTATTTATATATCTCTGAAAACATGAAGCAGACATGAGAAGTAACAATTTCTCATTCTACAATTGGTTAAGAAGAGAAGTGAGAATATTTGACCATTGTTTCAGCTAGTACATCAAACTCCTATGTGAAACTTTGTGCATATCTGTTGCTGTGCTTCGGTAAGAGTGCTTGTACTCATGAGAGGTCAGGGTTTGTTTCTTGAAGTGTTACTGAGTCCTGTATGATGATCATTGCTTCAGGATGTGCTAGGACACTGTGGCAGGATTATTCTTCCTCATTGGCAAATCTGGCAGGAGTCCCTGGGCTCCTGCGGATTTTGACCATACAGGGCAGCAGTAACAGCAAGATCTTAAGCTGTGATTCCAGCTGACTGTCACGTGTTATCCCATGCTGACTATAAATGCCCTTCCCATTAGTTTTTTCTTCACTGTGATTGCTAAGGAGCTGTTGAAAGTGTTGCTTCTTGTTGGCTTTTGTTCTTGCGTTGATGTACTTTCTGCCCTAAAGCTACCAATGCCTTCAAGTCAAAATGGTAGTATGAATGCTTTAATTGACTTTTTTTTTCCAGTAGTTTAATAGTCTGTTCTGTTAAAATTTTTTAGAGACTTGCATTATATATAACTTTTTAAACAAATATAATGGTTTATGTACAACTGATCTCTTGTATTGAAGTATGTCTTGCATGAAGGAAAATAATGAGATGATTGAATATAGCAGCTTTACTAAGGATTTGTTAAGGACATAGTATCTCAGCCATGCACAGTAGAAACAGCTTTCATGTTGCTATAGAAAGTGTCAGCATCTGGTAACAAAGATAGAATGGTGACTTCAACAGAAAAACTCAGCTGGGGCTCCTTTAGTTGCTGGTGTAGTTCTGCTTCCTGTCTTTGTGCCTGAAGGAGTAAAGTACTTTTTCTATATTGTTTTTCCTAAAATTTGTTGTAATTCCATTTTTTGCTTCTTTTTTAGCCGATCCTTTTGACCCATTTACAATGTCATCTAGTTCTGAGAATTCAGCGCTGTCTGGCCCAGACCTTTTCGGGGACTTCCTTAATCCAAGCACAACATCTACAGCTAATACGTTTCCTTCTGGTTCACTTCCACCTTCTTCCAGTTCAGATTTCCTAAATTTAGGTAAGTGTACTTCCAGTGTTCTGTTTTGCAGCAGTTTCTGCTGCTCTGTGCATTTGTCTTTTGTTGTAGTCAAGGTGGGTTAGCGTTTCAATAGATTTGCTCATTGTGACCACTAGCTCCATGTTCTTGTAACAGATGCACGTGTACCAAGCTGCAAGGTCTTCCTGTACAATATATTGTAATATTTATGACGCAAGGGGATTTCTAGAATTGCTGACCTCCTGTTAGGAGCTGGATTTTCCCCCAAGAGCTCTTAAAACTTAAGGGTTTTAAGCAATCACAAATTACAGCATTCTGTTGTCTACATAGCATTTTGAATGTTTTGAGATTTCAGTCTTTCTGAAAGTCTTTGAAAAGAACTGAGTGATTCAAGCAAGCTATGGTATAACTAGATCTTAAAATACAAGCTGAAGCTATCTGGAACCTTCTTGACCCGCATGTGTCCTGATAATACTTACAAGATACATTATGTAATGCTCTAATCTTATTTGCTTCCTTTGATTCCTGATGGATTCTTGACGAAGCCTTTTATTCATGTACTTATTCTGAAATCTATTTATCCTTAAACAGAAGGCTTTGTAATACGTTGCTTCTTTCCCTATTTCCATCCTACACATGTATGTCTGAAATGTTGTTAAATAGAGCGTCTATGCATGCTCATTATTTAAAGAAATATGCCGTTATAAAAATGATGGTGTCACAGAGCCAGAGGTGTTACTTATTTCATTTTCTTTTGAAAGAAAAGGAGCAACTACATGGTTATACTGTGACCCGTTAGTCAGCATTTATCCAAATCAACAAAAATAGAATTTGTAAAGCTATTTGTCTTCCATTACTCCTAGAAACGAGGATAGGAGCACAATAAAAATAAAGGGCTACCGATTAGAACAGGTGTTTTCAGAAGGATGGCAGGATGTGTAAAGGAGCTGTAAGTGGTTAAGATTTGATGGTATTTTGAATAAGAATGGAAAAATTGTCTTCTACAATTTTTTCAGTTGCTGTGCTTTGAAAACACATAACTCTAACTCAGATGGCTGATTTCTAAATACTGATTTTTTTATTTTTTTAATTACTGATTTCTAAAATATCTTCTTAGCTGCTTAGGATTAATTTTCCTTCATTTATAGAAGATACTCTTTGCAGAGACCGTGATGGGTTAACCTTGGCTGTCTGCTAGATGCCCACAGCTTTGCTCTTGTTCCCTCTCACCCAGAGGAAAGTGGGAGAAAATAAGCTGGAAAAAATTCAGTGACTGAGTTAAAGGAAGATCACTTACCAGTTACTGGGTACAGGCTTGTTTTAGGAAAGACCAGTTTATTATTAATTAAAAATACAGTTGGATAGTAAGAAACAAAGACCGTCCCCTTGCCTCACTTCTTTCTGGTCTCAACTTCACTCTTCCATTCCTGACACTTCAGCCTCCTTTTCCACACAGAGAGGGATGGGAGCTACTTTGCTGCTGCTTCTTCCTCTCACAGTTACCGTGCATGGGCTCCTCCTTGCAGCATATGGTTCTTCTTACAGAATATAGTCCTTCATGGTTTGCTGTAGCGCACATCCTTCCCATGCACTGCAGTTCTTTACAAACTGCTCCACCATGAGACCTTTCCACACAGTACTGTCCTCCATGAGCATGCAGCTCCCACAGCCCTCCTGCCCCACTGTAGGTTCCATTCCACAGGCTGCAGCTCTGGCCTGGGGCTGCTCCTGTGGGGACGCTCCTTGGCTGTACCTCCTCCGGGCCCCATGCAGTGCTGCTCTGGAGGCTCCTCCTCGAGCTGCATGTGGAGATCTGCTCTCGTGTCCTCTGTAGGCTGCAGGGCCTAGAGAACTTGCATCACCATGTTGTCAGGACGCATCCTGAGGTGGGTCTGTCCAGTACAGGGAAATCTCTAGCCTCTTCTCACAGAGGCAAACCCTTGTGACAAAGTCTTGCCATGCAGGCACAATACAGACATTAAATAAAGTGTGTGCTGTCAGGAATAACAGGACAGGATAATATTGTTCTTCAGAACTGCATTGCTTCTTAATGAAGCTGTATTTAGGAACTGTGATATCACATTCCTCAGTCCTGACTCTAAGAGTGTCTTCTTCATATAGCTTGTATGCAGTTTTGAGATGCCTTTCCTAGTAGAATAGATGTAGTTGGCTCTACCTCTGTCTGATGTAGTCCTGAGTGTTAGCTACAGAGAAATTGGGTAAAAAGACACAATACTTGCTTGGCTTAAGTAAAGGCTCTCTTTTAGATAAAAGACTAGCAATGTAAATACTGTCTCTACCATCAGTTTAGGAGTTATGCTGCTTTTGTGATTGGTTCTGCCAAGAAGATCCCTCTTACTGCTTCATTTGCAAAGTGTTCATTTCTATAAAGAAAGTAATAGATGCATGTTTTAGTTGTGTAGTTGTCAGTTGTCACTTAGGCCAATATTGTGGTCAAAGTTGCTTATAGTTACTAAACATAGTGATTTTTTTTTAACTGTTAAAAGATTTCTAAATTTCAACACTGATCTGTGAAACATAGCGTTCACTATAATCTATCTCACTTCAGAAGCAGTTTATTCTGGTGATTGTCTAGTTGATAGCTCAAAACATGGTTAAGTAGAGCAAGCTGCCCAGAACTGTGTCCTTTCTGATTTGTATATTTTGATCTCCAAGTGCTGACTCTACAGCCTGTCTGGGCATCTTATGCCTGTGACTGCTTTTACAGGAAAGAGAACAGTGTTGAAATTGAGCTTTCTGTTTTTCAGTCTATGCCCATTTGCCTCCTGGCATTCCAGTTGGGCAGTGCTGACATGAGTCTGTCTTTTTCTTCTGAAATCTCTCACCCCTAACCCTCTTCCGCTTAAGTAATGCCAGTACACTTAGCCATTCTTCGGAGACAGGTCTTCAAAGCCCTAACTGGCAGAACCCTCTTTCATACAAAATGTAAGGTACTCAAATGGTAATTTCTGCACTCTAAATATTTATCTGTGGACCAAAGGAGACTACCAGTGTGTTTTGTTGTCTGTAACATTTGAACAAGTATGGAAGGAAGAAAATATTTTAAGATACCCACCTTCTATGCTTGATGTTCTGTGTTTTGTTTCTCTGACTTTGGTGATAGCTTTTACCCTCATAAATGTGTTAGGCTGTCCAGTATTTTAATATAGTTTGTAGAGGTTTCTGTCAACATATGCAAAATATGCTAAAAATGCTCTCATCCTCAGTTTACTGTTATGCATTTCCAAATATTTTTGAGTTACTGAAACCGTTTCTATGCAGGCTTTCAGAATTCATGTGGAAATTGAGAAATTGGGTAGCATTTCATTTTCTTTCAGTTTACCTTTTAAATGACAGCCCTTCTGTGTTTTAAGCTGAAATTGAGTATGTATTTGAGCCCTTAATGTTCTACGCAGTCACAGGTACAGTCACAGGTATTAATTTTAATGTGAAAATGAAGAATACTAATAGTTACTGCTTTTAATATGAATGAGTGAGAAGATAATTGCTAGTTAGCATTGAAAAAGAAACTGCAAAGGAAGGTGTTCACTTAAATGACAGGCCTGGAAAAATTGTGTGGAGAGAGTAGAGGAAGGTGCAAACACTGGTTGGTGAATTGAGAAAAGTATTAAACCCATTAAAAATAAATTGGTAACATCACTGTTGGATAGGGTGAATCTCTTGGGGTAGATGTAATTGTCTAGAATTATAGATAAATGGATAAGCTTTACTTGGTAGTAAACAATTACTACACTTGTATAGTTATCAGGAGAAAAGCTGATCTTTGATGATTAAAATGACTAAAATTTTTGACTTATTTCTCAGTGTAGCATAAAATTTTAAAGAGCTTTAAAATGTAATCTGAATTTATAGGAGATACTTAGAATCATAGAATTACCAAGGTTGGAAAAGACTTCCAAGATGATCCAGTCCAACTGTCTGCCTATCACCAGTGTTTCCCATAAGCCGTGTCCCTCAGTACTGCATCTAAGCATTTCTTGAACACCTCCAGGAACAGTGACTCCACTACTCCCTGGGCAGCCCGTTCCAGAACCTTCTCTCGTGGAGTTTTTCCTTACATCGCAACTGAATCTTTGCTGGCACAACTTGAGGCCATTCCTTCTCATGCTATTGCAAGTTATATGCTTGAAGAGGCGGACTCCCACCTCATCTCAACCTCTGTTCAGACAGGTGTAGAGAGTGATAAGGTCACCCCTGAGCCTCCCCTTCTCCAAACTGAGCAATCCCAGCTTCCTCAGCTGCTCTCCATAAAGCCTGTGCTCCAGACCCCTCGCAGCTTTGTTGCCCTTCTCTGGATGCACTCCAGGATATCAGTGTCTCTCCTGTAATTGAGGGGCCCAAAACTGAGCACATCTCTCAAGGTGCGGCCTCCCCAGGGCTGAGTACAGAGGGACAATCGCTGCCCTGCTCGTGCTGGCTGCACTCATTCTGATACTTTCAAAAGAATATATGGTCAGTTAAGATATTACAGGACAGAATATAAAAAAATATTGATCAGTTGCTACTAAAAACATCAGTGTGGCAAAAGGATTTTTGGTGTAAATCTTTCTTCACTTGACAGAGAAGCTAGGATATGAGATGGCTGTTCACTTCAGTTTAAGAGCAGGTTATCAGTTCTTGAGTGGCCACACTTAAAATACCGAACTATTTTCAATGGAAGGACGCGTGTCCATTTTTCCTTAGTAGGTAATTGTTCAGTGAGCATTTCTGAGAACTGAATTGGTTTGTTTGGATGCAAAAGTAGGTAATCTTTAATGGAAATCTGACTCCTGTGAGTATGAGTTTGCCTGGTATTTAAAAAAAAAAAACAACAGGCATGAGACATGGAAAGTGATCAGAAGAAACCTGCATGATCAGTGTGGCTTTCTCCTCTGGTTTCTGTGGTGACTGTGCTCTTAGTCAGACTCTAAGCAAGCTTAAATGTGCATCATATAAGCAAGGCTCTTGGTTCATACAAAATCCTGTTGTCATCAGTGATTAAAGGATTTCCTGTGATGACAAGTTAAATAAAGAAAACCTAATGTATAGTTGAGTAGTTTATAATAAAAGGTAGGTATCTTATTTTGGGAGATGACTTTTAAGTCTGAAGAGGGCAAAAAATTTTGCTGTCCATTCAGCAGACTTTAACAGCTGTGCAATATCTTTTGTTCCAATGTCTTTTACATGCAGCTGCAAACTTCTGTAATAGAGGCTGTCAGCAGGTATTTTTGTAGAGCATCTGGTGTGTTCTTTATGCAACTGGAAGGTCGAAGTGTTACTTTCTAATTGAATTAGACAGTGAATTGTAGTGGTGAAAGTGCTATTTAAGAAGCTTCCAGTTATTTCCTTGAACAAGGTCAACTAGCCTGTGTGATTTGGTATCAATATTTAGAATGTAATGTTGAGAGGCTGAGAGAAGTAGAGAGAAGTAGAAAAGCCATAAAATAGATAAAACATTCCAAAGTATCAAGATGTCCCTATTCAGGTAAGAAAGTCTGGGTTAATGTTCTAAATTGTAGGTATTTGAAATGTTTTACAGAAATACCATCTCTTGCTGTAGCACTGACTGTTGACATAGAAGTAAAAGAAAAGGTTCAGTCAGTATCTAAGCTGCCTTAGGGGTATCTACAAGGTGTGCTTCAAAAAAAGGTGCTCAGTTTCAAATACCTCCATATGGTTCACTTCAGATATTGTGTGTGAGAAGGGGAGTGATCACTTGCAAGGGCCATGGTGGCAGTTACAAACCTGTGTTGAAGGGGTAACTTTACAAATTAATGATAGCACCACTGCATGCAACACAGGCGGTCTGTTTTCAGCTGATGTGGTGGTCTGGCTTTGCACATAGAAAAGTGCATTTTATTCACTAAACTAATGATTCTCCTAATCTTTCTATGGAAGAGGCCATTCTAGCAATATTCTCATGATCAGTGCATTCATGAAGATACTGACCCTAAGAGGGCTCTCAGTGTTGTTTTTTTGTTTTCTTTTTATGAGCTTGCTTTGTCCTGCAAGACCTGGTGTAGCAGATCCACATGTTGCGGTGGCCCTGCTCCAGCTGTGTAACATCTGGGCTGTTCAGAGAATAGAACGTTGTTTCATAAGACATTGATGCTTTTTGGTTACCCGCTATGTTGGCAGAAACAGGAGTGTGCTTTGTAGCATTCCGCACACCTCTGCTGTTGAACTCATATCATTGTCTGGAATGAAGCTCTCTATGAAGTTGTTGGGATGTTTGAAATTCAGTTAAAGTAATTCAGTTGCAAAGCACTCCTTACTCCTGTTTAAGAACACATAATTTGTTATGGGGATTTAAGCTAGCTTTGTAATTGGCCAGCTGAAAAACTTGTAAGCTTTATTGGTGTTGGCAAAAATATTCTTTTTTTTGTGGCAGTTTTCTTAAAAGAATAAAAATGGATATTTTCTTCTACAGGAAATTTGGCACCAGAGCCACCTAAAATATCATCTTCTACAAGCCATCCAGATCTCTTAGGTGGATGGGATTCTTGGGCAGATTCTTCAGCAGCCAGCAATGTATCAGCACCACAGTTGAAGTCTCTTTTTGAAGGTAGAATGAATTAAATTCTTCCACTAGAGGGCATAAGAAACACTCCAAACTTCATCACTTTAGCGAGCTGAAACTGCTAAACATGTCTGCGCACCTTTTGGTTTGTTTCTTAAAGAAGTCTTTGCTCTTGTGCTTGAAGCCTCTCTTTAAAGTAGAGGCACTTTAGATTTTCAGAGCTCAAAGGCATAGGAACCAAATAGCTTCAGCTGCCTGTAGCAATGGTCATTCCTCTCATGAGAAGAGATGTTATAGCAGATTGCTGAGGTGTATATGAGGAATTGATTAAATAGTACTTCTATTCATTTTCTCACTTTCCAAATACTCTTACGTATATTATGTGTTTTCACACTATACAGGTCAAGTTTTTACCACAGGGAGCCAGTCCAGTGTGTCTTCAGGTTCATCCTTCAGTCAGGCTAAATCTCAGAACTTTGATCCTTTTGCTGATCTTGCCAATCTTGGATCTAGTCTTCCAGGTAAGATTTTACTTTTGTAAGTCTGAACTTAATGTTTCTCTTGTTCCTGATTTGCTCCTTGTTCCAGTAAGTGTAATTGGCAGCTTGTGTAAAGATAGCTTATATAAAGTTTCCTTTTCAGTGGTAACAACAAGCTTCATGGAGTTACTGAAAGCAGATAAATAGTAGGAAAAGAGGGAGCCTTTGCAGAGATGGTTTGAAACTTACAAAATATTGCAGAAGATAACTACAACTGTGGTTTAGAAACGTTATGCAGCTTGCTTGTGTAATCTAGTTGAGAAGGTAGCAGAAACCATGTGTCCCTGATTCAGTAACTGATCATGGGATTTCTTATCTAACGCTGTGGTTAATGTGCTGTGAAGGATACAAAATGGAAAGCTTAATCAAATTCCTTTTATTTTGGTCCTAACTAAGAAGAAAGAATAGTCAGTTCAGTACTTCTGTTTGAATTCAGTGGGCTTTCATAGCTCTGCTGCTCAAATCAGTCATGTTTGGGCCTGATTTGTGTTTGTCATAAACACGCAATTCCATCAGCGTTATAAACATTTGCCAATTTGCAGTTGTGTACAAGATGGAACGCACCCCAGAGTAATACTTGTCCTAGGATGTTGTATTCACATAAACTCATGAATTAGCCCAGGGATATTCGTGAACAGCAGAAAAAATAAAGGCAATGAAAAGAGCTGAAGTCTTTGATTTTTCAGTGTCGCACTGCCATTGCTAATGGCCAATTGGTGGCTGTTTAATGTGACTAGCTGCCAAGAATCCAAGAAATGGCTTGGTGCAGAGTGTAGTTGCTGAGTTGCAGAAATGTGCTTTTCCCCTTAGCTCGAAGGTGGCAGACTTTTGTTGCTGTGGCTGTTAGTATTGCACATTCAGTATGCCCATGGTGAAATTACCTTATTTAAGTACAAGGTAATGTGCAGTATTTGGCTATTCTGCTGCCTTGCAAAACTCTTAATGCTGAAGCATTATCCTTAAGGCTGCTCTACATTGAACAGTTTGCAAAAGTATTCTGGTTCAGCCATTTCAGATAAATATGTACTTGCTATCATGATAGTGTGAGTAAAACATTCCTTTTGTGTTTGACTTAAAGATATGATGCACAGTGAACTAGTGGAGAAAACTGTGCTGATACTGGAGTTAGTTCATTAATCTTGCAGATAGTTTTCAATAGGATGAATGACTACATACAAAAATGGCCAGATGTAATAGGTCTAGTTGGTCTTAAGCTTGAAATGAATTTTTGAGGAGGCATAATACCTGCAGTTTGAACTCACTATTGTCTTTTCATAGGAGTTTTTGGACTTCCAAGTAATTAGTCTGAAAGGTGTTATGCAAGTGAACACTCCTTAATTGGGAATGCTATGTAAAAAAACAGTAGCTAAGGATGATTACAGTGTTATGCTAATAGTAAGGTATGAGTTATCTGTGATAACTGGTCTTAACACACTCTATTTCTGGTAATGATCTTGTATCAGAAAGTAGGAATATGCTGTTTAAAAACTTGTTGCTGAAAGTCAGGCACTGGTTTGCAGTACAGGAAGAACTGGTTGGCCTTGAAGACTAAAATAACATAGAATGATTTGAATGAGCAGTAGAATGAGTTTACTTCTTAGAGTGCAAGGTCATGAGCTTTGATAGCTGTGGGGCTTGTTTTCTGTAAATTTCATAAGGTGAAGTGACCGAAGATTAGAGTAACTCAAAGCAGTTCTTCAGTGAGGTGCTTCTTGTGGGGGGAATTTTGTCAGGTGATGTGTTACAGTAACAGGTTTTACCAGGTGAACTATTCAGAGGTATAGGATGGTATTTCTTATTTGGCTCTGGGGAGACATTGGTTTTTTTGAGCTGTTTCTTGTAGCTGCTAGTCACAGCAGTGTATTACTGGGGAGAGGAGAGATGTGGGAGATCACTGGGAAGATAAGTTTACATTGCTGTGTCCAGACAGAGAAGCTTGGGTGATTTTTTTTTTATTTTTTTTTTTAATTTTGAATTTTTAGGGCAAATAAAAAGGGAGAAACAAGAACAAGTGAATTTAAACTGGCCTGGAATTGGTTTGAGCTGAAAATTAAGTTCTAATCAGCAGCAGCTGGTTAAAAAGACAGTTAGAGATGGAAATACAAATTGACTTTCTTCAGCAAGTGAGACTGGATCATAAGCTTGTCATTCAGTACTGAGTGATCAAAGAAGGCTTCCCATCTTTGAAGTAATAGTGTTTTATTCACATCAAGCTTAATGGCTGGTTTCCTGTTTGTGTAAATGTATTTGACCACTGATCTGGAATTTGTTTTGTTATTTTTAGGAAATTATTCAGAGATAGAAGTTGCTTTCTGCTTTGGAGTATCATAAGTGTGAATGTGGAATGTTTCCCTTACAGGAAAATTTAGGTGTGTTTAAATTCAGCCGTCACACTATTTTTTTCCCTATGACAGGTGTATGCCAGGAAGTTTTGTGCTGCACCTTGTCAAAGGAACTGAATTTCTTGAAGTCTTCCCAAAGTCAGTCAAGGGCAGTCTAATGGCAGCTTGGTTGAGAATGCATCTAGAATTCATTCTCATCAATTAAACAAAAGAGCTAATAATGTTAAAGGTTGGAGCTTTTTACTCAGCTTAATTTGTTCATAATGAGTATTGTAGACTGGAAAAGAAGTCTTGGGTGTTCTTCCTGAAGTGTGTAGCCGATAAGGCTGCTAAGCAGCTGTCTCAATACCAGCTAAAAGAACGGAAATAAAATCCTAACAACTTAGTGCAATATTAGGTTAATAAGACATGGGCCTATAGTTTACAGTTGATTCATTACATTGTCTTGTATAAGATTCAGTGTTTTTTCCTGTTGTCTGTAACATTTGTTGATAATGCTTCTGTAACATTAACTATCTTTCTAAAGCAGTTGTGCAAGAGACCACTAAGGAGGCTTTGAAAGCATTCATTTGAAAATATCCTCAATATGTTACATATTCTTGATAATATTATTAGTTTTCATTGTCTATTATCAGAGGATCATAAAATGGCCTGGGCTGAAAAGGACCACAATGATCATCTAATTTCAACCCCCCTGTTATGTGCAGGGTCACCAACCAGTAGACCAGGCTTCCCAGAGCCACATCCAGCCTGGCCTTGGATGCCTCCAGGGATGGCGCGTCCACTGTTAACAGATACTGAAGTACAGTAAATCTGTGGGCATAACTGCTGTCACTTCTGAACTATTTTCTGGCAAGTGCACATTCAGATGAATGAATGCTTCTGGTGTAAACTAACACTTGGGAACTTAATGTAAGACTGGAAGACTTTTAATAAATGGCTCTAGCTCCTGCTATCCTGGTTGTTAATGAGAAGAAAATCTTTTAATGCTTTCTCGTATGTGGAGGTGTCACAGTGAAGTGTATGGTTAGATATTAAGGCCAAAGTGTCTTTCTTTCTTTAAACAAGCGACAGATATCAAGCTGAGCAATTAATTTAGTTATTACCTTTAGGTTCCTCCACAGGTGGATTCTCCTCTAGTGGGTTCGCTCAGAAAACTGTTCCATCTCAGAAGTCAGGAGGTCAGTGGCAGAAACCCACAAAACCACAAAATACTTCTTGGCAGTCCCAAACTAAATCTAGTGCACAAGCTAAACCTAACTACACAGTGAACTTCAGTGTTATTGGAGGACGAGAAGAAAGGGGAGTCAGAACCCCAAGCTTTGGTAAGTTTTCTGAAAGCATTGCTTATAATGACCTGTATAAAGTTAGATTCACTGTTAGCTTCAAACTTTTGTACCTCAGTCTTTTTCTTTGTTTACATTTAGGTCATACCTAGTGTAAGTTAGTAGAGAGTTTGACAAACCTGGTGCAAAGCTACACTAAAATATCATAGACAAGCTGACAATGGGCCAAATATTTGCAGGTCTGAGCATAAACTAATAAATCTCCTATCCAAAGAGGTAGTAGCTTCATGACCGTAGATTGAGAATATAAATTTGCATAAATGCAGTGAGGAGAAATAATTGATAGAATTGCTTGTAGACAAAAGGTTGCACCCCTTTTTCCTACCTGAAGAATAGTAGGTCATCACTAAGCTTAAACTTACTGGAAATCTGTGTGTTTCAAACATGTGGGAAGGGGAGCAAATAAATTTCTTTTAACCAATTTCTTAAAGTGGTTGTGTTGTCTTTCTGTATTAGCCTTTATGAGGAGTGAGAATAAATCTCAGATGTACTGATAGTGGGATTATGCTGTCTTTTCACTGGCTCACAGGTGAACAAGTACATCCATTAGCTGAAGTGATGTCGATCTTTGTCTGGGAGGAGGTAACAGTGAGAGACTGGTGGAGACAATTTGCAACACAGGAAAATGCAATTAGAGAACAGAAAGTGTAATTAGCAAGCTGTAATAGGCCCTGGAATGTGGTGATTACTTGTAGAATCAGAGAATATCCCAAGTTGGAAGGGAGTCCTAGGGATTGTTGTGTTCAACTCTTGGCAGCTGGGCTATGAGTTCTCAGAATAGGGCCACGAGCCCTCAAAATGCTCCACTGTACCACATCATGCCCTGATATATCCTGCCATGCCCCCAGTATACCACAGCATGCCCTCCAACCTCATTGGTGCCCCACACGCTGCCCCACATGCCTGTTCCAGCACCTTCCAGTGAGCCTAGCACCAGGCCCTGACCAAATACCCCTGAAGCATTCAAGATGCTTGCCCTATCTTGACCCCAAGGCTCTGCAGGAGTAACATTAATGGTTTTAGCAGGTGATTAATACCTCAAAAATAGGTGAACCTCAACATGATAAAGTTCTGAGCAGTGCATTTGGTTGTCCCTGTTCTGAATGAGGATTGTGCTAGGTAATATGCAGAGATCTCACCCAACTTCAATCCTGCAGTTCTCTAGAATGTATGTTCTATAACAGTGCTGTAACTGTTCTTGTTGATGGTTGGTTTGTTATTCTGCGTAAGTTTCAATGTATTTAAATGCATGATACATTTCTGACTAAACCGTTAAGTATTCAGTCATCTGAAAAACTGCAGCACATCTGAAGTTATTTTATAGTGGAAAACAAAACAATTTCCAAACACATGAATAGATAAATGTTCTCCCCCAGATCTACTCAGCTTTTGAGAGAAAAGAACATGCAAGCATTTAGTCATAAATATGCATTGGAGATTACCTGTTTTACTGGACTGAAAACTTGTCAATGACTTTCTATTTCTGTCCTTTTTTTTTTTTTTTTTTTTACCTTGTGGAGTTTATTAAGCAACTGAAGAATATTTATGGTAGTGATAAATGTCATGCAGGTGTATCTGAGTGCAGTGTGTTTGCACAGCTAATGTGTTTTCTCATGTAATTTTATTTAATGTTTTTCTTCTCTCATAGGTCAAAAGCCAAAAGTTTCAGCCAATGACTTTGAGGATCTATTATCTAATCAAGGCTTTTCAGCAAAATCTGATAAAAAGGGGCCAAAAACAATTGCTGAGATGAGGAAACAAGAAATGTCTAAAGATATGGACCCCTTGAAACTGAAGGTTTGTTAAACAGAGATCAACTTAAATGTATATCTAAGATTGTACTTTGAACTACTGAGAACAAAGTAGAAGGATACATTGAAAGACAAAAAAAATTGGTAAAGCAGAGGGGGGAAGCTTTGTTTGTATTTAAATAACTGTGTTTTACTACTGTGTAAGTTGATAAGCATGAACAAGTGTCAACTTGTAATGAAACAGTAGGAACAAGAGCATCAACTGTGTGTAAGTAATACAAGTTCCTCTTTCTTTCAACTGAGCCTGGAAAACTTAAGAATATACCTTGTATGCTTTCTGAAACCAAAACTGTTCATCTTCAGTCTCACAAACATCCCCTTAGCAAAGATGGACTTAACTGGTAACACAAAACTTTTAAGGGACAGGCAAATGAGAATAGCTATCTTGAGGGTGACCACTTGCACTTAACAGTTAGCTAGTGCTGCTTCTGTTGGTAGAGACACACTCCAGAATGAGGGCTGATCGCCTGCTCGGACTTTTTGCTGATAATATTGCATATAATACATTTTTAGTGTTGTTGTGAAGTCAGTGGAGTGAATAGTTGTTCTGAGTCTCGTGGGGATATTTGAAAGAAGTAATCTGCAGAGGTGCAGAGTGTGAAGTAAACGTTAACTATTAGCGTATGTGAACTGAAAGTTCTGTACAAATCAGGTGAGAATATTAGGAAATGAATATTGTGCTCTGACAGGGAGGTAACGTAATCAACAGATGTTTTTAATTACTCCTTTCAATTACCTCTCCATTATCTTGTCATTAATTGTACAGGGTTCTACTTGCACTAAAATATACAGCTATTTCAGTTTATTTTCTAATGATAATTTCTCTACAAAGCTGGTTAACTGCCAGTTAATCTAGTAGCAAATGTATCACTTCTGGCTGCTAATGATCTGGATTCAAGAATGAATGTAGTAAGACAACTGGACTTGGGTGCTGAATACAACAACACTACTGTACTTGGGTCTTAATATTGTGCAGCATGAGAGCTACTTCTCTAAACAGGCAGAGAATGCTTGCATTGTTGCATTCAGTTTTTATGCGTTCTGTTTTTCCCAGATTCTTGAATGGATTGAAGGAAAGGAGAGAAATATCAGAGCATTAATATCTACTCTTCATACAGTGCTTTGGGAAGGGGAAAATAAATGGAAGCCAGTTAGCATGGCAGATCTGGTAACGCCTGAACAAGTGAAGAAATACTACAGGAAAGCGGTGCTTGTAGTTCATCCAGATAAGGTGAGTGTTTTCCTCTGGTGTTTTCTCTGTAGACAGAAGGAACAGAAGCTCTTTTTACTGTGCTATATGAGTCCCTGATGGATGCTGTAGTGTTAGTTCTTGACTGGGATTCCAGATGCTTTTTGCTTCAATTCCATTGTCTTCTGAAGCTGCATCCACGTTGTGCATGATAATCATGTAATCCTGACATGGCACAGAATTCAACAGATAAAATTTTATCAAATACAATATTCCCAGAAGGTAATTAGCCAATGAAATCAGTTGAGCTTGACTGGCTTCTCGCAGATCTAATGATAACTACTAGATTCTGCTTTATTTCTGCCAGCTGTGTTTTTAGGTTTTCTAGGGTGTTTGCCAGTGCATGAAGACCAAGGAAATGCCACAGCAAAACTGTGGAACATCCATGGAACATCCTTACTGGAAATTACTCAGCAACTGAAAAAAAAAAAAAAAGAATGCAATAAACATAATGACATTTCACTTTTCTGAAAGTATTTAGTACATTCTCTTACTGTATCCCAGTACAAGAAGATAGATTCTTGCTCTGAGTTATTGTTCTAGGCTGTGCTTTAGGTATGAAAGGTAAGTGTTAAATAATACCTAGTTTGACTTTTCAAGATTACCTCTAATGGTTTAGGGAGTAGATGTCAAAGTCCTGTGTCTGTTGCATCCAAAACAAAGAAACAGGACATCTTTCTTTCCTTCCCTCTTTTATTTCCTGTTCCTGGCTGCATGGTTTCCTACAACTTAGTGCTATTCTTGGTGCTTTCTGCAAGACCTTTCTGAAGCATTCTTTTTTTGGCCTTATCTTTTCAGACGCCTGGAGTTACAGCAGCACACAAAAGAGTCAATGTGCTACTGCTGGCAAAAGCCAAGCAGCATAAGGGCAGAGACATGGAGAGGTGCCTTTGAGGCTTTACTTCAGTGTTGTAAAGAATCTGTTGCTCTGCATCGTGTGGAACTGCATCTTTAATTACCATGGGGTTGGGCTGGCCCAGAGGCAGGGAATCAGAAGCATGCTGTCTCTGTTCCTTCAAGCATGGAGCCGAACAGACAGGCAGTTATGTGCAGTTAACGCTGACTGCAAACAATTTCAAGTTCAAACGTTACTGTATGATACCACTAGGGCTGTCAGGAAGCTATTTTGAAAATGGCTGGGTTTTTTTTTTTTGAGCTGTTAGCTGAAACGTTTTCTAAGCTGTTCTTCTCATAAATAATTTTTAAGTCTTAATTACTTACAGAGTACGCTAGAGTTTGAAGTAATGTTAGGAAAACAAGGACACATGTAGCAAAATTTGGGTAAAAGAAGGCAGTGCTCTGTGCCTGAACATGGTACTCACACTGTAGTCTAATGTTTGCTATACAAGTAAACAACAAAACAAGTAAATAACAAAAAGAAAGGTTGAGATGCTTCACAAACCACAAAATTCCTTTATGCTTTATGCTTTTAATGTTCTTTTTGTTCTCAGGCGACAGGACAACCTTACGAGCAGTATGCCAAAATGATCTTCATGGAATTGAGCGATGCGTGGTCGGAATTTGAAAACCAGGGGTCCAAGTCCCTCTTCTAAAGTTCATCTTTTTCAAACTACTTCCAAAAACTGGAGCTGAGCATTGATGTGACTTGCTTGCCTATGGTTTATGAAGTGCTTTTCCATGATTTCAGCACAGTTTGCAGTGCACACTTAAATGTGATGATGTATTTTGTAAGACATAAGTACAAAGCATTACGTAGATGCATTAAGAAAACAACTGCTTAGTACTTGAAGAAATCATGGCCTGGGGATAAACATTTTGTTTCAGATTTTATATATAGCAAAACGGATTTTTTCCATGGTCTCTGGTACACGCGGATCAATTCTAAATCATTCCAATTCTATTGATCTTTGCTTTACCTTACTCTACCACACTTTCATTTATTTTTTCAGTAGTTTTGTGATTCAGTTTTGTTGTTTTGTGCCTGTCGCCTTATTTGAAGTGCTTTAGTTATCAACAGTGAATTTCTTTGGCTTGTTTCAAATCTGAAGGTGTATATT
This sequence comes from Lagopus leucura, assembly GCF_019238085.1. Taxonomy (NCBI): domain Eukaryota; kingdom Metazoa; phylum Chordata; class Aves; order Galliformes; family Phasianidae; genus Lagopus; species Lagopus leucura. The sequence goes on along the minus strand of NW_024962261.1, from coordinate 8,396,929 downwards.
TTCATCTGTATTGTATGTAATCAATCTGATAATCATTCTGTAAATATTTTCTGACAATACCTTCTTCTTTACAATAAATTAATAGGTTAGCCAAAAAGACCTCAATTGTGAGGAAAGTCAACCAGGGTTGTTCTTGATGTTTTTTTTTTTATTATTCTTATTTTTTAAATTATTCTTTATGAATCTAGAAACAAATCTTGGCTTTAAAGTCTGCATGTTCTTGCTATTTTGTTATTTATTATGAACCTTTGGAAGGCATTGCTCTTACCAGTGCTTATTTTACTAGTTCTTTAAATATCGTTTTCTTCTGATTTCAGTGGAGCATGCCTTCCATTGGACTTAAAATGCTCTGATAGTAATGTTTTTTCAAGACTTGATGTGGAAGCACAAAATATTTTGCTCTGCTTTGATTTCTTATGAGAAAGATACATTACTTGTTATCACGTAGAGAGTATTTCGAACTTTGCTGCATGTCTGAATTTCTGTGTTTCTGAGATATGCATGACATCAGTGTATGTGCAAACAGGGATATATTGGTGGTGTATTTCTGCTCATCCCCCTTCCATGCACCAGCTAGTACAAGATGAGCTAGTACAACTTGAGAACAGAACTTGCCATGTTTTTTCATCTGTATTCAGATAGCAGCTATTCACTTGATCTGGGGTAGATGAATACAATTGACCAATGACTGTTATGCTCCATAGCATAACAAAATGCAATCCTCAAATCAAGTTTGAAAATGTCAAAAATCAGTATTGTTGTATTAAAGCTTGGTAGCAGTCTCTTGAAACAGTGTAGTTTGGCATTCAAATGGTAAAAAAAAAATTTTAATCTTGACATTTTGTCTGGTTTTCATGCTTAACTGAGAGGGACGCTGTAACAACCAAAGGTAAAATCAGCTGAGCAGCATCTGAACAGGAAAAAAGAATACACTAATGCCACCTGGAGAGTGTCTTGGATGCAGTTTTCCACTGCCAAGCCAGTGTACACAATATTTTTTTACGCAGTGCAGTGTACAATTCAGTCTCTAAGCTCTGACACATTTAACTACTTACCCAGCCTTTCATCAACAGCGTATGTGTATTTGCGTATCTATTCAGCTGCTGTAATTGTTTTTCAAGTTGGACACCTGCAATGGATCAGGAAGGTTATATGTTATTCAGAGTAACAGTTGTAGTTCAGCTGCAGTTTTGAAGCAGCCAGAAAGCAAGAAATCTGATGAGATTTAGGATTTTTTTTTTTCCCCCTTGGGACACTTCAGCTTTCTACAATAATGATCTGCATCATTAGAAATCAAAGGCTTGTGGCAGGATAAATGTCAGAGGCCTGCATGGTTCTTTACAGTTCTAAGATAAACTATCTGTAGTAATAAGTTTAAAAACAGACATGTAATGACTGGAGTACTGTGGAGCTGAGAGAAAATCTTTCTGAAGAGCTGCTTTCTCATAAGAAAAAAAAATGTGAAGTCTACTTTAAATGTCCATATCACTTTCAACACATACAAGAAACTAGACTGAGACATTTTTGGGCTCTTCTTGAACTGTGTACAATTATTAAAAAACAAACAAAAAAACCTGAAGTTTTGGAGGAAAATATCTTCCTCTATTTGCTTGGTAGTGTTTTTTGTATGGTAGCCACATTTCTCTGGTTTTCTTTGTCCACTCTTGTTTGGAAAAGCTTTCTTGAACATCAGAGAAGAACCTTAGGATTTCAAGTGAGCAGGGAAAAATGTGTGAATGTTTTATATGGAACTGAAGATTTCTGCAAATTGATTTCCCCCTTTTAAATATCATGGAAACTCATGCAATTTGGCTCTTGGAATAATCCACAGCCATTTGTACAGGAACGCTTAAATTACAGCTTACTCATCTCTGGCCTTTGGTGAAGGAGCTGTCTGGTTTATCTATCCTGCTCCTTTCTGCTTCATTTCTAGGGAGAGGAATGTGGGAGAGGCTCAGAGTTCAGTAAACTTTTGAAGTTAAGATTTTACTGAAATGTGGCTCTTATGCATCCTTATATTCAACTCAGTTAAGTGACACAGTTAAAAAGTAAATCAAAATATTTAAATTGTCAAGACTTAAGTGATGAATGCAGTAAAATGAAATAGTGTTTTCAGTATAAGATAAAGGAGAAGGAAGACCATAAAAGGAGCCTCGTAGTTGAAGCCTAAACTAAATTTTCTGAATTATGTGAATGTGGGAAGAAGGAACTTAAATTGTATGTATGCTTACACTGGCTCCTGATACTAGTCTTAAATGAGAAGATAATTTGGAAGAAGGATATCTAGTTCTTTTTTTAATTTGTCTTAAAGCAGTAATAAAAAATGGTTAGATAAAAAAAAAAAAAAAAGCTCAGACTGGGAATGAGGGTTTTTCCCTTCCTCATGCTCCTTGTTTATTGAGAGCTGTATGGGGTGCATCTTGAAAGCTAGGTTTTTTGTCTGCTGCTGCTGATTACAAAGTTTGAGGTAAATCCTGGTATTGTGGGGTATGCTGAAGTTATAACCCTGTATTGTGAAGCATCTCCTGAATTCTTCCAGCAGGTCCTGATGCCTTCTGGCCCATGTTTGTTGTTACTTCACGATGACAGACTGTTGATGCAGTTCATTCTTTGCAGTCTTCAATGCAGCAGAAATTAAAGGAAGAATAGAGAAGGATGCCTGGGCTATAACTATACTGTATCACAGATGTTCTCTAATTCTCTGACCTGTCCCTACTGAACGCTGGTAAGGACAGGTCTAGGACAGTAGGTCTGTTGCCTGCAGTTCCAATCCTTTCAGAAGTGCTCCTGACTGGTTATGGGCAGGTGGCAGTAACCAGGTGCTTGGGTTCTATGAAGTAGGGTAGATTTCCACTAGTTATTTCCGAATTAAGTTGCTTATATTACATTGTTGTTAGGTCTGGAGAGTCTGATAACTTCTCTTTTAGAACAGAAATCTGCAAAGAAGAGAGTTGGCGTGAAGAGTGCATGTGGTTAGGATCTGCCAAATGGAGAAGAGTAACATTTTGTCCATGTTGGTGTCTTTAACGTTGTGCATGCCTGTCCTGTGCTTTCTAGTGCTGTCACATTTCCTTGAACTTAACAGCAGGGAAGAGAAATGAAAGCAAGCAGTTAAGCATTTACATTCCTATTAAAATCACAGAGTTGAGCTCAGCGTTGTGAGTGGATATGAATTTCCAGGCATCGAGTCTGGGAGGAGAAGTTCTGCTCGTTGTTATCACTTCCTTCAGCACTGTTGTAGCCTCTCCATTCTGTATGTGTTGATTAAGAACATTTCCTTGAAACAGTGGCAAAGTCTTTGGCATTGCGCCCATGAAGGTAATTAGTGTGCATGGAAAAATGCCTTGTTTTACCTCCGTTTTCATGTTGATTGTAGAAAGTCCTTCTAAAGCTGTTTGCCAAGCACAAAGGAACAGCTCCTTCCTGAATGCGGGCCATCTCAAAGCTGCATGCAAGGGATTAACATTTTGCACGAACCAAAGCAGAGGTTGAGCGTAACTGCAATCTCAGCTGCCCTTTGGGATTGCTGGGCTGCACGGAGCACTCAGCTCCCACGGCCAGCCTGCAGTTTCTCAGCAGTGTCAATACGCCTCAGTGGTTATTGGCCATCACTTCTCTTTGCTGCTCACAAGAAATTTTCAGGGGATACCTAACTGTGGAACTTTGTTGCTCCTTAGCTCTTTGTCTTAACAGTTGCAATGAATGCTTTGTAAATAGATTCAGAATAGTTCTGTACAGTTGCCTGTGCTCTGAATCTGGCATTTTCTGTCAAGAACTTGCAGGTGGTTGACCTGCAGAAGCTGTTGAAGGAATGTATGATTTCCCATCACCTGAGTCTGTCTCTGGTGCAGAGCAGTTCCAGCTACCAGCATGTGCTGACTGGGAGTAAGGACGGACTAAGCTGAGGTGTGGTTCTCATCTTGGGGAATCTCAGTGTTCGTTTGCTCTATTCGGGTGAGCTCATTATTGGTAGCTGCAGCTTAGACTGCATCAAACTTCAGACATACACTCCAGAAATTTTCAGTCATTTTTATGAAGGATACATTGTGACACAGAAGCTTTTATTACCAAAAGAGGATTGAGAGGCATTGTGAGAACTCCTGAAACTCTTTAGTGGAATGTACTGTATTTTTGCAGTGTAGACTCCTAGAAGCATTTGTCACCTCTCTGTGAGGACTTAGGTCCTTGCTGTAGTTACGTGTACTTGTGATTGTACTTTCTATACCTGTGATTTTTCCGGCTTGGGTTGTGTGGAAGGACAGAACAGATACTGAAGTCCTTTTTGTTTTGGCATCTTTCAGGAAATGCAATGTACTTTTGCTACTAGTAAAATGAAAATCTATATACCTGTATGTATATAAAGGCAATATAATCAAATTAAACATTGTTGAAAAATAGATTTGATGTTTGGCACAACGTTCTTGAACAGAATATTTTGCTTTGAAATGTATTATGACTTAATCAGTGATCAATTAAAACAAACAAAGTGATTTGACTTGTTTCATTCTTTAGCAAAAGAGGAATGTCATCTTCAGAAGGGTTTTCTCTCTCCTGATAGAGAGGAGGTCACTGCAGCATCTCCTGCGGTATGACTGTGTCTGAGCTGGGCTGTGACAAGGTGCCCATGCAGTGCTGCTGAGGGGAGCTCTTGCATAGGCACAGCAGCAATTGGAGGGGACCAGGAACAAAGGGACAAGGCTCAGGCTGAAGAGAGGAATGGAGCAGCATGCGGGAAGGGAGGTGGGATGGGTGGGATGTGGTGAAGCAGTGTGGATGGCAGGAATACTGGAGAAGGGAGAACTGAGCTAGCACAGTACTAGCAGGTTCCCAGAAGCCTGCCATAGTGCTCATCATCAGGACGAAAATGTGGGGTCTTTCATAATTAAGAAGAAATCATTTGGTTGCATTGAGAAAGTTTATATTAAGAAAACAGAACAAAAGCCAGAGTCAAGGTGGATTATCATAGGATTTCTTCAAGGAGAAAGCTGGACAACAGGGAGGGTATTGGAGGGTACAGGACATGACTGAAAGAGGATGGATGGGGTGGAAGTAAGTTCCAGACATGTAAAGTGGAGGAGACTATAGAATGATGCTGATATCTGACCTAGGATGAAGAGGAAAGGAGAATTGCAGAGTATAGGGTAAGGAAAAAGAAGTGTTGAAAAGCAAGCAGAAAAGCATTTGGTAAGGCCCATTATTGGTGATATTGCTCATATTCTGCTTACTACTTTCAACAGTCTGCTGAGTTTGTAGGAATTCAAGCCAGGTCTTGTAGGGCTTTTTCACTGAGCAATCTTCCCCTGCTTTCCATAGAACACGCTGCTACTTCCCAAATGTTTCAGTATCTTTACAAGTTGAGAACAGTGATGTGTTCTTTACTGATACAGCGCTGATGGTTAAGGTAGCAAGTTGCTTCATTCTCTACATACAGATGCACTAACAGTATTTAGGAAAGCTGCATTAGTAAAGCAATCCATGCCAGATGGAAATCCTGTAGTGTCAGGCTTAGGGTGGATTGTGGAGCAACAGCATGTCCATACATTTAATACCAAACAGACAATGGAAGTGCATGAGCAAATAACATTAAAACAAGGTACACTGCTGTAGTGTGGTATGCAGTGCAGCCTGCTGCAGTCTGAGTCAGAGCATTCCAAATCTACACCACAGGCCCCTTTCTGACCCTGACTCAGCCTTCCTTGAAGGCCAGAGGAAGGCTTCTGGCAGATGTTTAGCTCCTTTTTGGCAGAACTGAACAAAAAGCTCTGTGGGAAATGGACTGTGTAAATATGCACAGGCCTCTACTGGCAAGATAACTTTTAATATAAACTGCAAGAGATTCTTCCTGTGTCAGCCTCACCACAATCTCTGGTAAGGTGTTGAAACAGCTAATCCTGAGAGTACAATTCCAGGCATATGAAGGACAAGAAAATCATCAGGAGTAGTCCGCATGGATTCACAAAGGGAAAGCCATGCCTGACCTGCACGATAAGCTTCTGTAAAGTGCCCACCCTGATGGGTGAGGGGGGAGCAGTGACTGTTGTGAAGGCCTTACTGGAGTCCAGGTAGACAGTGCTCCTCGTAAGATCCTCACAGAGAAGTTGCTGAAGTGTGGGGTGAATGAGCAGACAGCAAGGAGGGTCAAAATCCAGGTGCACTGTGTGACCCAGAGGGTAGTGGTAAGTGGTGCAAAACTTCGTAGGAGACCAGTAAAGGGACACACTGGAACAGGCCCAACTGTATGAATGGGTGTGAAAATGACCAAGGAGCTGGGGCACCCTTCCATTGAGGAAAGGCTGTGGGAGCTGGGGCTGCCCAGCCTGCAGAAGAGGAGGTTTAAAGGGATCTTACCGATGTGTGTGAATGTCTGAAGGGAGAATGCAAAGAGGACAGAGCCAGGTTCTGCTGAGTGGTGCGTGCCTAGTGCCAGGACAAGAGGCAGTGAGCGCAGACTAGAACACAGGAGGTTCCCTATGAACATTAGGCAGCACTTTTCTGCTGTGCAGATAGCAAAGCACTGGCATAGGTTGCCCAGAGAGGTGATGGAGTCTTCTCCTTGGACGTGGTTCCTGGGCAACCTCCTCTGGGTGTCTCTGATAGAAACGGGGAGGTTTAACAGATATCCTCCAGAGATCCCTCTCAGTTCAGCTTGTCTGATGTCTCTTGTCATCCCTAAGACAGGGATGACAGTCTTCCAGGAGTGGCCTCTGCTCCTAAACAAAGTTTGGGATGCAAACAAAATAACAGTTGGGATGTTGTCTGGTCTGTAATGCTAATAGCAGTCCAGAAAATCAGCAATTTTGGGGCTCACATGAATAAGCCTATCATCAGTCACTGATCAGTGACTTAGGCTTATTCATGTGAGCCCCAAAATTGCCAATTTTCTTTTTCAGAGAGAGCGGTGATGCACTGGACCAGGCTGCCAAGGGAGTCACCTTCCTGGAGATGTTCAAGAACCGTGTAGATGTGGCATTGAAGGACATGGTTAGCAGACATTATAGTGCCATTGTTCCTATGCTCCATCATGAATGCCACAAAATTCATCCTCTCAGAATGTGAAGTACTTAACTGCTGAATTAAGTTCTGTCTGGGAAAAGTTCCTGTCTCAAGAAGGACACCAGTTAGTAAGATCTTTTTTTCCATGTTTGCCTTTATGCAAGAAGGTGTAAAAGTTACAGCAGCTCATGGGAAGTTGATATCAACTAGGCCTTAAAAGCTAAATTTGAGATTTACTTTCAGGAACGGATGGAAAATGCATCATTAATGTGATCAAAAAATCTTGTGTACGGTAAATAAAATTAGAGGAACTTCAACTTCTAATTCTGTTGCTGTGAAGTGTAACGTAGCTGCTTCTACTGAGAAATGATAAACGCTCTTCTTTAATTTCAGTTCTGTGCAAACAGTATTAGAAGATTACTCTTGATGCTGGAAGAACAGCAGGTGCTAGAAGACGAGCATTGGCTGGAAAAAATCTGCTACCGTGATCCATAATGATATTTAATACTTACTTTTCACTACAAAGAGATTGACATGCAAATGTATATCCCAAAGGCTTTTTTTTCCTAGCACAAGTGTTTGCTATTTGTTCAGAAGTGTACAAGGAAGGATTTGGAAAAAGACTGTCTCGTCTGAGAATCTGAAAGTCAGCTTCAGGCCCAGAGAGAACTGGGGGGGAGAATATTTATATCCCTTCATCGGACCATTTACAGGAAAAGGCCTGCACTCCCTCACAGCTCCTGCCTGCATCCAGCACCTGGCTCTCCTCTTGAAGATACCTCAAGGCTCACCACCAAACTTCTCCTGGAGCCTGCTTAGGAGAGCTTGGAGAAGTGGTGTGTGGCTGAGAGGAAGCATGACAAAGCATCTGCAGGCAGTCGTGCATACCAGCAGCGCTGCTGCAGCCCTGTGTAAGCCTGGGTGCACCCTGGCTTCATGTGTGGGCATGGCTTTGCTTCTCAGATGCCTCTCCAGCATGAGAAAAGGAAGAAATGGAAGGACCTGAAGCTTCAGAGCAAAAAGCTTACCCCAAGAGGAATTATGTTTCCCTTCCAGTACTAGGGAACTGACCAACAGCTTGCCTTAGCCCTTTCTCTTTGCTGCTCACTGGTGTCCTGTGTACTTTGCCAGGAAAAACGCAGCATTGATGACAAATAATTTCCTCCTTCTTCTTGGGTACAGCTAAGATTATCTTCATATGCTTCAACTCCATACTTGCTAATAAGTACACTTCCTTCTCTCCTGTAGGTCCATGAGGTTAACATAAATGGTTAGGTTTGCTGTATCTTTGCATATAGCATGACTTCTTAGGAAGAGAGAACAAGATAAACAACACTTAAGCTAAAGAAGGTGTGCAATAGTGCAATGAAAAGAAGTTCAAAACCACAGGACAAAGAGCAGGCCCCTGGCCACAAGGCAGTGTTACTGTCACATAGGTCAAATGGGACATGATTCCCTGATCCTAGGGTGAATCAGAGCTCAAGTTGTAGATATGGCTGAAATCAAGCCAAATCAAGCTACATTCAGAGCCTGACAAACTCTCAGGACTAGTGTGGTAAATCACTGTTTTAAAGCTCAGGGCCTGTTGAAAGAGTGGGTGAGCCCTGGTGCAGGTGTGAGGCAGAGAAGGGTTTGAGGGTCTCTAAGGCGTTAGCAGTGGGCTCTCCTCCTGGGAGACAAGTCAGAATTTTGTGTTTTACACTTCCCCTTTCTGCTGAAGAGCAGAATAAATATTGTAGGGCTACAAAGATACAGCTGAGCTGCCCAAATAATCCTCTAATAAATTATGTAACAAGAAAATGAATTCAGTAGATCAGCTGTTTACACTGCACTATAACTGATCCCTAGCAAATAACATTCATTTAAGCATCTTTCCTGTTCTCATATTTGCTGAAATGGACTTTTCATCCCTCCAGGCATTGAGGATAAGGTAGCATGAGCTCTTCCTTCTCCTCTCCTTGCAACATCTGCAGAGTCACCAGGACTAGGTGCATACTGATGGCTGGTTAAACCACGGGGCTTTGCATAAGCCTGAGGGGCTGCATCTGTGCAGAGTGGCACTGGAAGTGCAGAAATGCCTTTGTGCAGAACTGACACCTCTACTGCTGCTTTGGGCACACTCACATCTGGCACAGAGTTAGCTCAGCAACTTGCAGGGAGTACTGCTTGCAGCAGTGTGTTCCAGGACTTGCTGGTACTGCAGCAGAAGTGGGGCAGTGTGCAGAAGCTGGGTACCACTCACCGAGTGGGCTCCCAGAGCCCTGAACCTGAGGCATGCATTGCAGATGCGCAGTGTGTGGCCCTGGTAGCCTGCACTCTGTTCACCTAGCCCTAGCTCCACTTACCTGGCAGAGCTCAGAGCATTTGCTCCGGTGGCACCAGCACAGAGCAGACCTTGATGTTCTTGGAAAATTCGCTAGTATAATCTGTGACAACAGCAGCATTGGCACAGGAACAACTAACCTTGCAAACACTGTTTCAGTAGGTCAGCACCAGGGAAGTGTCTCCAGAGATCAATGTGGTGGCAGCATGATCTTTTACGTGATGAGGCAAGAGCCTAAGTGGAATCAGATGCCTTCATCCAGCCCTCTGCAGGCAGCTGCCCTCCTGCTTCCAGTGCTTCCCTCTGTGCTTGACAGATCAGAAGAATGAGTCCATTTTTGCTGAAGTCCTGCAAATCCTGGCTGAACATACTGGGGAGGGAGGTGATCAGCACCCCTGCTGCTCCTCCTCTCACAACAGCTGCAAGTGGATGACATCATTCTACACATGGCCATAAGCTGCATTTCTTGTGTTAAATTTTCTGCATGCTATTCTGCAAGATGCACCTCTGCCTCCTACAGTTAGGCAGTCTGGTCCCTTCTCTCCTGCTCCCCTGAGTGTGAGGGTTGCTCAGAGCCATTTGGCCACAGAGTAGGCTTTGTGTATTGGTGTGGTGCTTGTTCAGCTTCTAATATCACAGAGACCTTGGGTGATGTGTCCTGCAGGGTCTGGGTGGTGGGATCTGGCTGGCAGCATCTCCACTTGACATTTGCATACAGAATCATGTGTCTCCCCACACTCTCTGACTGCCCCTCAGAGTATACAGAGACTGAATTTGTTAACAGGATGGTTGAAATATACAGGGCACGTTGCCTGCTGCATTACCTACTACACTGCAAGGAGGGCTTTGGTGGCTGCAAAATAAGGTAAACCAAGCAGACTTACATTGCTGTGAGTGGACAAATGAAGGGAGAGTAAGGTTTCTGCATAACAAAAACCAGGAGTATCAAGTATGATGCTAGATGGCTCACGAAATAATTAGCATCTCCAAGTGTGCTCTCATTTCAGACAAAACTGAGAAACACAACAAGATGGACAGAAAATGATAGGTTCTTCATCTGCAACAAAGCACTTTAACCGAACCAGACAAATCCAGATGTTTACTCCCACTCCAAAAGAAATGATCACCTATCCAGAAAGAAATATTGTGGGAGAAATCACAACAGAGATGCAAGAAAAAACTTCCCACAAGCAGTGATTACATGAAGGGGACTTCAGGCAGCTCTTGCTGCCCTAGTGGGGCTAACTGTATGAGAATAGGAATGTTTGAAGGCAACTTACAGAGGCACTCATGGCTGCTAACACTTCAGTTTTCATTTTGATCCACTTCAGTCTCCCCTCTCAGAAAATGCCTTTGACTTCAGGTTTCCTTTTGGTTACCTGCACCTTCTGGCTAATGCAAGGAAAACTCAGTCTATCTTCTTTGTGTTTAAACTTTCCCGCTGAGTTTGACAAAGGTGAGTGTTTTTCTTCTTATCCAATTTTAGAGCTTCAGTTTGAAGTTTCACATGAGAGGAATGGTTTTCTATCATGGAAATGTTCAATACATTCAACCTAACCAGAGAACTTTGAGGAGCATCTCACACAGTGAAGGTCTCCCTGCCTCCCTGCATGTGTATTTGAAGCTGACATGGGACTACGCATTCATATGGAGGCGAAAAGCATACTTTCCCTCATATGCAGATGTGCCTACAGTAAAAAGTGGAGACTTAGGGCTATAACACTAGGAACCTGGAGGAAGTTGAGGCTGCTGCATCTCCGCTGCCTGCTCTGCTCCTCATGTTCCTGGCTGCAGTCAGTTACACGTGATGTGAACAAAATTTGTTTTATTTCTCTGCACAAGACTGCAGTGGTCAGGTGCAGAGCTGCATGGCGGTTGTCCCTGTATGTATGATCACATACAATAGTACTCCTTTTTCAGGATCTTACTTTTTGCTGCCCTCATCCTCCCCTTTCCTAGCTTCATACACTCCCACATAAAGCAACTCACTCCTAACTCCTCCTTCTCCACTGATTGCAGTTCTGCTAACCCTATATGCACACTTAGTCTTTCTGATACTCTTACCCATGCAGTCACTGTCCTCTCTGCTATTACTTACACTGTTCCAATTTTTCCACTCTGTAACTTTGGTTGTTAGGGAATCTTTTAACTGAAAAGGACTTGAAAAAGACTCAGCAGCTCCCAAGGGGGATGTTACACTACTTCCTTCCCATACCAGACATAAGACATGCTGCCTGCACATCTCTTGGCTAATGCTCAGTTTGGGCCTGACTACAACTCACTTCTCTGCAAAGCACTCAACCACCAGCATCAGCATTGGAGGTTGTGGCTCTGCAGGTCCCACCCTACTCAAAGCAAGAGCTGAGGACCTCTGCCTCTTCAGAGAGGTTCAGCTGTGCACTGTTCCTCTAAGACTCACATCTCAATGCAACTCAGCTGAGGAGGAGGGCAGATAATCAACAGTGAAGCTGTTGGAGCTTCCCTTAAGGGAGCTGTTGGAGAGGGTCCAGAGGAGAGCCACCAAGATGATCAGGGGACTGGAGCACCTCCCTATGAAGACAGGTTGAGGGAGCTGGGCTTGTTCAGCCTGGAGAAAAGAAGGCTGCGGGGTGACCTCATTGCAGCCTATCAATACCTAAAGGGAGCCTGCAGAGGGGATGGGAATAAACTGTTTAAAAGGGTAGATTAACTGCAGGACAAGGGGAAATGGTTTTAAGTTGAGGGAGGGAAGATTGAGGTTGGATGTCAGGAGGAAGTTCTTTACTGTGAGAGTGGTGAGGTGCTGGCACAGGCTGCCCAGAGAGGCTGTGGATGCCCCATCCCTGGAGGTGCTCAAGGCCAGGTTGGATGGGGCCCTGGGCAACCTGGTCTGGTATTAAATGGGGAGGTTGGTGGCCCTGCATGTGGCAGGGGGTTGGAGATTCATGATCCTTGAGGTCCCTTCCAACCCTGGCCATTCTGTGATCCTGTGAAGCTGATACTACTGAGTGCTGCACAGCAGTATTTCTGAGATACACAGCCCTGCTCCTCCACCACTGGGAACTGGTTCTGCTAGAAGGCTTTTCTTCAGGCTGGTGGAGCAAAAACCCCAGGGAAAACCCACAGCTTCCTCTTCCTCCCTGCTTGATGAGATGTGTTTGACAGACAGATTTGGATATCTTTGTAACAACCAGGCAACAGCAGGTTTTATTTTGGCCTACACAAGGCAGCATGTTTCTCACCACATGCCTAAAACACTGTTTGAATTACAGAACCATAAAATACCCTGAGTCCCACAGTGATTCTGATTTCAACTCCCAGTTCCACACAGGATTACCCCAAATTCAAATCCAATGCTTGAGAGCATTGTCCACATGCTCCTTGAACTCCAGTGGGCTAAGGGCCATCATCATTGCATTAATCAGACACAGACAGCTTCTTCTCAGGAAAGGACTCTCTCTGCACCATAGAGGAGAAGAGCTGAACGATACAGACCAATCAGTCCTCCTGCAGAGACCCCACTGGGCAGCTTTTCCCTTGAGCGCTGTAGCCTATTCATGACCTGAAGATTTCTATGAGGGCCAGTGCACAGCTCACTAGTAGTCTAGTACTATGCTGCTAACACAATAGCCCATAAGACAAAATTCCTTTTAGTTCCTACTCGTTGTATAGGAAAAGCCTAAAGCTGTTTGACAAGTCTTTAGGTCTGTTCTTGATCCTGGTATGTGGATTGATCATGGGAGGCCTCAGGGAGCAGAGATGACACTTATGTTCAGTTGTTGCTAGCAGGCACTACAACCAAGCAGCCCCTAAAAACAATTCTATGAACTCACTAACTCCTCACCACCCCCTCACACCTGTCACCTAGTAGCTCACAAAATTTCCTTTCTGCTAGTGGGAATAAATGTGCTTCTTTCCCTCTCTTTTAAATAGGTTTCTAGGTGGAGTAAGTTGCACAGAAACCGAAATCCCAGCGGTTCTTGTACTGATTTTGATGTAACACAGCAACTTACACAACACACTGCCATCCCAGGTGCACCTGCATGGCATGTTGATCAGCAAGATGCTGGTGGGTGGGAGAAAGATGCAAAGGCTTTTGGTGCAGTACAGCTGGATAGAAATGCAAATGTGCCTTGAAATATGCCTTATTTGCTGGCTACCTGTAGCTATCATTACCATAGGAGTGCTTGAAATTTATTTTAAAAATTGATCTCAAGCATAACCAGGCCTTTCATACAAGCCCCTGTTATGATGAACAGAAGGGAGATAAACAACATCTGCAGAGGAGGGAATATTCACTGAATGCACCCTGGAATATGGCAACACAGTTCCCACTACTTTGGCAGCCCAAGTGCAACATCTCTGATGAACTGGACAATTTGCAAAGTTGTTTAGAATCATAGAATATCCTGAGCTGGAAGGAACCCACAAGGACCACCAAGTCAAACCCTTGGCTCTGCACAGTGCCGCTCAAAACTAAAACCCTATGTCTGAGAGTGGTGTCCAAATGCTCTCTGAGCTCCAGCAGCTCAGGGCTGTGCCCACTGCCCTGTGCAGCCCGTTCCATGCCCACTGCCCTCTGGTGCAGCCCCTTTCCCTGACCCCCAGCTGCCCTCCCCTGACGCAGCTCCATGCCGTTCCCCCGGCCCTGTCGCTGTCACACACAGCAGAGCTCAGCGCTGCCCTCCGCTCCCTGTGAGGAGATGCAGCCGCCATGAGGGCTGCCCTCAGCTCCTCTGCCCTGCTCTGAGCACACCAAGGGATGTCAGCCGCTCTCCACTGTGCCCTCAGACCCTTCCCCACCATTATAGCTCTCCTTTGGACTCTCTAATAGCTTCATGTCCTTAAATAGTGGCACTCAAACCTGCACCCAGTGCACAAGGCGAGGTCACAGCACACAGAGCATCCCTCGCCCAGCAGTGCTGGGTCTGCTGTACCCCAGGGTACAGTTGGCCCTCCTTGCTGCCAGGGCACACTGCCAGCTCAGGTTCAATTTGCCACCAACCAGAACGCCCTGATCCCTTTCTGCAGGGCTGTTCTCCAACCCCTCGCCCCCCACACTGTACACAGAGGCAGGGCTGCCCCATCCCAGCTGCGCAGCCCAGCACTTGCTCTTCTTCACACAGATGGTGCCCACCCTCGAATTTGTCCCGATCTTGCTGCAAGGTCTTTCTACCCTCAAGAGAGTCAACGCTCCTCCCACTTCAGCATCATCCACAAATTTACTTCAAACAACTTCCACATCTTTATTGGAATCAACAGTGAAAACACAGAAGAGAACGAGCCCTAAAATGGAGCCCTGTAGAACCTCACTGAGGGCAAGTAGGGCAACCCTCAGGCCATAGCCTTTATATACTTTATATACTTTATATATATTTATATATATATAAAATGTAAGTCGGTCATAATCTAAGACCTCGCTATTGATGGTCATCACCATGACACACAGTTACTAATTCTAGGACACCTGCAGTTTGTTCCACAAGAACAGCGTATCTTCACTGGAAACGTAGAAAGGAGGGGATCAAGAAGATGTCAGCAAGCAACGCTCTTCCCCTGCACAGAATCGTTAAGGTTGGAAAAGACCTCTGAGATCACCAAGTCCAACTACCAGAGAGAAACACGAGCTTTTATTGAATAAACCTTCTTGCTGCACATGCCTGGGGCTGTGCGCCATGGCCACAGCGACCTGATGGGGCCCATGGGAAGACGTGGCCAAGGCCCTGGGGACTGGTGAGAAACACTGATGCCAAGCACACCAGACGTGGGGAACGGAGTGGGCAGCGGCACCGGGAAAAGCCCAGAAACTTGTGAAACTTGTGCCGGCGCTGAAGCCCGTGCTGCAGGTGAGGACGGCTCATTGGGATGGCCCAGCCATGGACTGCGGCATCGCTGTGGGATGGGCAGGGACGTCCCCAAGAGAAGGTCGAATAAAGGTGACGCCCAGCAGCTTGGCCAAGGCACGCCTAGCGACGTCTCCAGGCAACGGACTGTGACTCCACAGCCCGCGGATGCTTCACCGTGGGCGCAGCGGCTCAGCCCGGCAGTTCGTGCCTGGCCTCCGACCGAGCGTGTGTGCGAGGACCGGAGTGTGGACAGCGCGAGCTTTGGTGCTGGAACGTGCTCTGGGTGCTGCTAGCGCAGCTCTCTGTGGCCGTCTCAGAGCCATTTGTTCTTTACCCCGAACCCTGCTGGGAGCAGGCAGACGGGACATCCCAGAAAGACGCGTGCAGCAGCTCAGGTAGGCGGCACGGGGACTGGCAGTGGGGGGGAGGAGGAGTGGGGCATCTTGAGGGAGCCTTCCCAGGCCGGTGTGTGACTAGTGTCTCTTGTCCTCTTCCAGCGTGACTGACACCTGCTGCTGTAGCGTCAGTGCTGCGGAGCGAGTTGCCATCTCCCGCTCCCCCTAGCCCACCACAACCGGTGGAAGCATGGAGGCAGCAGTAGACACCCGCTGCCCCGTGTGCCTGGACAACTGGGACAGCGCAGCGTACACCATGCCGTGCTGCCACCAGTTCTGCTTCCCCTGCATCCAGCGGTGGACGAGCACCAGGCCACAATGTCCGCTTTGCAAACGGGCTGTGGAGTCCATCATCCACGCCGTGCAAGCGGACAACGACTACGAGGAGCTGGTCCTCTGACCAGCTGCCGTGGCATCCATCGCCACACACAGCCCTGCAGGCCTCCACGCAGCCCGGCCGTGGCCTGCAATGCCCAGGAGTCCCGTGGGTGGCCTCTCCTCTGCCACCTGGGCTGCCCTTTTCAGGGAGCACCCGGCCCTGCTGCAGCCCCTGCGCTCCTGGCTGCAGCGGAAACTGCGCCAAATCCTGGGCACTGAGGAGCCCCATGCAAACACGCTGGCCAACGCTGTCATCTCAGCCCTGCGCCACGTTGGCCTGGAGGAGGAGACCCTGAGAGAGAGGCTGGATCTCGAGCTGCAGGGCCAAACCAGGAACTTCGTAAGGCAGTTCATCGCCTTCACTCTGCAGAGGTGCGGCAGGGAGACTCACCGCTTGCTGGGCCTCAACGTCGCCCCTGCTGCTGGGGCACGGGAGGCCGCTGCAGCACAGCCCAGAGCTGCCCCACAAGAAGAGGCTCCTGTCCCTGGCCCAGCACCCTCCTCCAGCCATCAGGAGCCACGACAGGCTGCGACAGGGCCCTCCGGCACCAGCCTACCTCAGCGGCCCCGGCGAGCCCCAAAGAGGAAGGCCAGCGACTGCCAGGCCTCGCCATCACCCAAGAAGAGGCCACCCCGCCGGCAGGAATAGACCAGGGGCAGAGCTGACGAGACCGGCGCCCAGCAGCAGCTGCGACGCACACCGGCCCCAATGGACCCTTGCCATCAGTGTCCAATTCCACCACGGAAATAAAGTAAAAAGAAAGACCGCAAAAATACGTGTTGGTGTTGCTAACAGCACAGGGCCTGTTGCTTCCCCGTCCTTGACGCTTTCTCTCCTTTCTCCTGCTGCCATGCCACTGCTGCCACTGCTGCGTTCCAGGCAGGAACCGCACGGGCTTTGCAGAGGGGAAGGGCAAATTTCTGCACCTACGGGGGGAACACCCCCAGAGCGCGCTACGGCTGGCGTCAGCCCAGGATGCCCTGGCAAATGGTGTCCGGGGCTGCATGGGGCCAGGTGCTGCCGGCACCTTGAAGGGTGCTTCTCCTGCCCCTCTGCTCAGCTCAAAGGAGGCCACGGCTGGAGCTCTGGGCCCTGAGCTGGGCTCCCCAGCGCAAGGGAGACCAGGTGGTGCTGTTCCATCTGCACGTCCGTAGCCCTGGGACTGCAAACTCTCTCTCTCCCCCCTGCCCCATGATAGCTGGGCTTGGTGGGATGTGGTGCATTTGGAGGGGTGGAGGGCTCGGTATGAGGAGCAGGGTTTGTCCCCAGCCTTGTGGAGGAGCCCGTCCTCCACCCACATGGGACATGCCCTCCAGTATCTGCACCACGAGCCGCGCACGGCCTCTACATTATTATGCGGGTGGCTTTTTTTTAATTAAAACGTGACACTTCCTCTGTGACACGCGCCTCCAGCAACCCTGCCAGCTCCAATAGGGATGAAATGCGGGGCATGACAGGAGAAGTGCTCCATGGGAGACCCTGCCGCCCACGTTCCAACCCTGTGACTGTTGCCATCGAGCAGGCAGCGTCCCACAAGGGACTTCATCTGTCTTCTTTGCCTCAGTCTTTACCAGCAAGACTGACCATCAGGAACCCTCAGTCCCAGAGGCGAGTCTGAAGGGCCGCAGTGAGGAAGAGGATCAGGTTAGGGAACACTTGAGCAAACCGGACCGTGGGCTCTGATGGGATGTACTTACAAGTGCTCAGGGAGCTGCAGGGTGTGACTGCAAGGCCATGCTAGATAACATTTGCTCACTGCAGCACCTGGAAGAGGTGTCCAAAGATTAGAGGAAAGCAAATGTCATTGCCATCTTGAGGAAGGAGGACCTGGGGAACTTCAGATTGTTCAGCCTCAGCTTGGTGCCTAGAAAGGTGATGCAGGATCTAATCTGGAAACCATTTCCCAACACAAAAACGACAAGAAAATCATAAAAGTAGTCAGCATAGATTCCCTGAGGGGAAATAATGCCTGACAGGCGTGGTAAGCTTCTACAGTGACACAATCAGCCTGACGGTCTGATGGTGGGCCAAGGTGAGAGAAGTGAATATTGTTTTCTTGGTCTTCTGAAAGGCTTTGACACTACCTTGCATAAGATCTTCCTATAGGAGCTGCTGGAGGGATGAGCTAGATAAGCAGACAGCAAGCAGACTGAAAACTTACAGAACGGCTGGATCCAGAGGATAGCAGTCAGCAGCACAAAGACTAGCTGGAGGCTGCTAAGAGGCAGCATTGACCACAGGGGGTCAATACTGGGTCCAGTCCTGTTGAACATCTTCATTAATAATTTGGATGAATGTATAGAGTGAATTCAGTAAATGTGAAGATGACACAAAACAGGTAGATGGGCCCGATGTACTAGTGAGCCGTGCTGCCATCCAGAGGGATGTCATCAGACTGGAGAAATGTGCTGGCAAGTACCTCATGGAGTTCAGCAATGGGCCACCCAGCTGGAAAGCAGCTCTGCAGGAAAGGGCCTGGGTGTTCCTAGTGGACACCAAGTTGAACAGGAGCCAGAAACATGCCTTTGATGCAAAGAAGACTAATGGCATTTTTTGCTACATTAGGCAAAGCAAGACCAGTAGGTAGAGAGGCAATCATTTTCCTGAGTGCTTTGTAACCAAAGTTGCTTGGACACAAGTCTGGGCAGCCTGCTCTGGGTACCCCTGCCATCATCTCAAACATTCTGTGAGTTTGTTATTACTGTTTGCTCAATTCCCAATCACTTCGGGAAAAATTCCAAGAGCCAATACAAAAATAAAAAATACTTTCCATCCATCCTTTTCATCAGTTGTTATTGCTCTGCCGCATTTATTTTGACAGTTTAAAAACTGAAATTAAAACAGGATCTTTTACCACCATCAAGTTTAGAACAAATTGCTAGAGAGCATGTTGGCAGTGATAGTGATACAGCTCTATCTAACTCCTCCATCCTGCAGGGATGCAACAAGGGAGGCTAAAGCCCACTTGGAGTTGAAGCTGGCAAAGGAAATAAGGGATAATAAGATGTTTTTTTTTTAAGTATGTCAACATCAAGAGGAAGACTAGTGACAGTGTGGGTCCCCTCCTGAATAAGGGAGGGGGTAACAGGTAACAGCGGATGCTGAGACAGTGGAGGTGTTGAGCACCTTCTTTGCTTTGGCCATTGCTTCTAAGACTGCCCCTCGGTACTCCTGGAGCCTTCAGGGAAGAGAGACAATCTGGGAAATGAAGAGTTTCCTTCTGGTTGAGGAGGGAGTGGTCCAGGAGCATCTGCATGGGATCACTGTGCACAAATCCATGGGTCCTGATGGGGTGCATGCATGCGTGTTGAGGGAGGGGGCAGAAGTGATTGCTGGACTGCTCTCTGTCATCTTTGACAGGTCTTGGAGAACAGGAGAGGTGCCTGAAGACTGGAGCATAGCCAGTGTCACTCTGGTCTTCAAAAAGGGCAAGAAAAAGGATGTGGGAAACTACAGGCCAGTCAGTCTCACTTCTGCCCCTGGAAAGGTGATGGAACAGCTTGTTCTGGATGCCATCTCTGAGCAATTGGAAGAGAAGAAGGCTATCAGGAGTAGTCAGCATAGATTCATCAAGGGGAGATGGTGCTCGACCATCTTTGCAGCCTTCTCTGATGACATCAGTGGCTGGGTAGATGGGGGGAAAACAGTGGATGTCATCTATCTTGACTTTAGCAAGGCTTTTGATACTGTCTCCCACACCATCCTGATACTGAAGCAGAGAAAATGTGGGACAGATGAGTGGACAGTGAGGTGGGTTGAGAACTGGCTGGCCAAACTCAGAGGGTGGTGATCAGTGGTGCAGAGTCTGGTTGGAGACCTGTGACCAGCAGTGCTCCGCAGGGTTCAGTGCTGGACCTGGTCTTGTGCAAAATCCTCATTGATGACCTTGGCGAGAGGATAGTGTGCACCCTCAGCAAGCATGCCCATGATACAAAGCTGGGAGAAGTGGCCTGTAGGCCACAGAAGGCTGTACTATCATTCAGCAGGAGCTGGAGAGGCTGGAGAGCTGGGCAGTGTGAGAAACCAGATGAGGTTTAACAAGAGCAAGTGTAGAGTCTACAGAGAGGCGAGATACAGCAGTTTCTCAGCAGATTCATACACACTGTCTTAAAGCAGTGCTCATATCCAGAACACAAATTCTCACATGTGACAGGTGACAGGTAAGGGCAAAAATAACATTTTTAAAGCGAAATTGCTTTAATAGATGTCATCTCATCACCAGCAGAACAGCTCTGAGCAAGGGAAGCCATATATATTTAAATAATGGCTTGTCCTCAACTTACAAAAAAAAATGTCTGCCTTATTGATGTAGGTGGAATAACTCCCCAAAATTGTTTCATTTAGCCCTGGGAGACCACTTACTCTCTGCATGTGTGATGCTCACTGATTGGAAACACAGGTCCTTATATCTGCTGGCAGGGAAGGCATGCTGCTCCTAGCAAGTGAGCTGCTGAGGGCACAGGTGGGCTCAGACATGGACTGCGGAAAGGCCCATAGCTCAGCCTCAGCAACGATGCAGTGTGAAAAACTCTCCCCACAGACTGAGGGGGCTCTGGCTGCAACTGTTTCAATGTACTGCATTGTGGGAGGAGCCCTGAGAAGTGGAGTTTGGAAAGGTATGTGCAGGAAAACATAAGTCAGAGATAAGGATGCAGCAAAGCATTCTTAAAAGCAGGGCTCACTCCAGCAGCAAAGTTAGGATGTTGTATTCTGCTCCTTCTGCATAGGTAAGAGGGAAATAATTTGGTGCCTTTTGTTTCCTTCCAGAAACAGCAACATAACACCAGCTCTGCGGTTGAGGAAGGGACAGACAGTGTACTGTTGTTCAAGCAAATTTCTCAGTTCCTGGTCTTTAGATGTCTTCCAAGTTTTAGCTCACTAGAAGGCAGGTGAAAGGAATTGAAATTAGAAATTACTTATGCAAAACAAACTGTAGTGTAGCAGTTGAATTTAAATGAACACAATATAGACATCAAACAAATAATATCATGTGATATAAATTATATAAAAATTACAGAAGGGAATAGTTTTATTGAACATTTGAAAGCCAGAAGATGTTAAAATACCACAGATGGGTAGTCAGGCATTGCACAAACTTCTGATGCAGCCTCATTTTGTCACTGTTTCTACGTCGTCTAGCCTGGTTCTACATCTTACAGTCAGTCTGAAGTACTATACAATAAATCAAACACATAAAAAGCCTGCCTTACTTCCACAGCTTCTTGCTGAAGACCATGTCCTCTGGTTCCTCTTCCCTCTTTCATCTGTGTTAGGCTGAAAGTCTTAACAGAATACTTACACTCTTTCAAAGAAATCAAAGGCCCTTGAAGGATTGTTTTCACTGCTTTTCCACTTCTTCTCGAAATTTCCTCCAGGACAAGAATAGCCACTCTGTTGTATTTGCACATCAGATCAGCAAAGCTGGATGAACTCCAGGGTCTCCACATTCTGCTGAGCAGCCTACAAGCTTCCCCAGGGTTTCCTGGGCTGCAGTCAGGCTGTGCTTTTGCCTCCAGCAATGTGGGCTGGCCCGCAGTACTGCCAGGTGGTTTACTTCTGCACCATCCTTCGCCCCTGTGCCAGGTCTAAAATCACAACTGTTCTTCCAGGAGATCCCTGCTCCCACTCACATCAGCTGTGCTAGCCTGAAAAACAAACATACCCTGCAAAATGTTGGTACATTGTGCAAGAAGTAGACCCCATTTACTGCAGCTTCTCCCAGGTAAAAGAGTGCAGGATTTCTAAGAGAATCTGTCTTTCAGCAGATACTTACTTTTCTTTTCAGTAAGTGCAGGTACCTGTTTTAAAATATTTGGTTTAAGTGTAGGAACATTGATTCTTGGAGGCTTTGTAAAATAAAATGGTAAGTAAAGCAGTAAAAAGGAAATGTGTGAAAGTTTCTTCCTTGATTGTATGACGTGTTGTCTTTCGCTTGACTTCTCTTTCCTACAAACTTCAAATGAAAAGAATTATTTGCACTGAGAATACACAATAGACCTGATGCTGACTACTGTTCTGCATCTAGAGGCATGCTGGTGTGGACTTCCTGCAGCAGTCTTGACTGTCAGTCAGACCCAACTCCAAGACTGGCTCCATGCAAATCAACTGAAACCTCCCACAGAACAAAGTTCTGCCCATTGTGAGCGGGAAAAACCGGTCTTGGTTAACTTTGTCTTTTTCTCATCCTATTCTACAACAGCAGTCCCCAGATGGCACTGTTTGGCCATTTTATATGAGTCTTGTTTCTTTTTTTTTTTTTTTTTCTTTCTAAGTTTATAGGCAGCATACAATCTGCTGTGCTCTTTCATATATAAGGAAGAGTTGCTTCCTAGGAACTAGGCCTTGTTGACTGACCTGATAATTTCTTGATGCTTTTGGAATCTCAGGACAGAAATGGTTCCATTCCTTTTCAATATCAGTGTTTACCTATGCTCTGCCCTCCTCAAACCTCCTTTTCCCATAACAAAAAATCCCCTCTCTCGCATTGAATGCTCCTCAGTTTTTGCAGGCAACAAGAAGCTAATAGCAAGAAGTAACTGTATCTGTACTAGTGGTATATTCTGGAGCATAATGCAGCCTGATATCTTTCTTCGTAATGTAATTTTCATACTTTTTCCCTCATCTAGTAAGGGAAGTGGTGAAGTTTGAATTGAAAGTCATGTTAAAGCAAAAAATGAGGAAGACATTAATTGGTTTAGATTCTGAAGAATACCTGCTCCTAGAGCAGAGAAGGAAGAGGTGATGGGCACTGACTGTGATAGCATATTCAGTTGCCTTTTTATTAGTTATTTTGGCACAAGAATTAGAACTGGATTACTTGAAAAGATGAGAGTGATGATACAGCGTGAGTTTCAGTAACAAAGTGGCAAGATTATGCCCTTGAGAACCAGCAGCAGAAATCCTTGCAATCACGTGGAAGTGCATTAGAGATGATGCAGGAGTAACAAAATGAGTGAGACCATGCCAATTACACGTGATCAGACTACTGGTGGGATACAGGTATGAAGAAGCTTTTCATTTATGTCACAGCCATTCCCAGCAGAGAGAAAAGAATCATTTACTGAGCCCTCCTTTGAAACACGATGCGCAATGCAGGGTCACTTGTAGTGTCAGAAAGTGGCCCAGCATGACAAATCATGATCATGGCAGGTGCAGCATAATGTGCAGTGGCAGTGTCCTCCACAAAGGAATCCATGCAGAGGGAAGGAAAAACAGCTGGGAGTGAGATGAGCTAAGCTGGATGACATGCAGTGCTGGCACACGAACAAGAGATCACCAATATGCTGAGGGTGGAAACTGTTGCTTTTTAGCAACTGCAAGTCATCTTCAAATAGTTTAAGTAGCCCCAATAACTAGAAGTAATGTGACAAGTAATGTGCATGATGGGAAAGGGACAGTTTCAGTGATTGAAGGATTGCCCTTTCCGTATGCTATTCTGTGCTTGAAAAAAAAGATGTAAGCTGCCATAAGCAGTTCTTTGTTGTGATGAGATTTAGAGTCAAATCAGACTGAAACAGTTGAATCAGCCTTGTTCTGTATGTTAAGGGATGTTTTGATCCTGTACAGCTCAACACTGGTCAAATTTTTTGTGGGTAAGGGTTGGAGGGAGGCCAACAAAGCTGACATCCTGGTGAGTGTGTTATAGACCACACAGCAAGGACGAAGAGGCAGATGAAGCAGTCTACAAGCAGCTAGCAGAAGTCATGCAATCACTATCCCTTGTCCTGGTGGAAGACTTCAACTTACCTGACCTCTGCTGCAAATGCAGTACAGCCCAGAGGAATTGTAGGAGGTGCCTGGACTGTGTGGAAGACAACTTCACTGGCACAGCTGGTAAGAGAGCCTACCAGTGAAAGTGCCCTGTTAGACCTGCTGTTTACAAACACAAAGGACTCATGAGAGATGTGGTAGTTGGAAGCAGTCTTGGGCATAGTGAAAATGATAGAGTTCTAGACTGATTCTTTGTGAAGGTGCTCAGCAATACCAATACTTTGGGCTTCCAGAGGGCAGACTTTGGGCTGTTTAGGACATTGGTTGGGAGAGTCTCTTGGGTTGCGACAGTCCCAAAAGGCAAAGGGGTCCAGGAAGGCTGGACATTCCTCAAGAAGGAACTCTCAAAGGCACAGGAGCAGGCTGTCCCTGTGTACCATAAGACGAGCTGGTGGGAAAGAACACCAACTTGGCTGAAAGGGGAATAAAAGGGAGTTCACCACCTTTGGATGAAGGAGCAGGCAACTGGGAAGAGTACAAGGATGTTGCTAGGATATGCAGAAGGAAAACTATACAGACAGAAACTCAGCTAGAACTTAATCTGTCTGCACTGTAAAAGATAAAAAAAAAAAGCTTTTACAAATATATTAAGAGGAAAAGGAGGGTAAAGAATAATGCCTGTCCTTTATTGGATGTGGTGGGGAACACTACGATCAAGGAAGAGGAAAAAGCTGAGGTACTCAATGCCTTCTTTACTTCTATCTTTAAAAGTCAGATCAGTTATTTTCAGGGTTCCTCTTGAGCTGGAAAACAGGGATGGGCAGCAGAATAAAACCCCATAATTCAAGGTGAGACAATTAACAACATGCTACTCCACCTGGACTACCGCAAGTCTGTGGGACTGGATGCATCTACCCAAGGGTACCGAGGAAGCTGGTAGAAGTGCTCAGCAGGCCACTTTCCATCATTTATCAGCGCTGGTCAACTTGGGAAGTAACAGACGAGTGCAGATTTTTTAATGTGATTCCCATCTACAAGAAAGGTCAGAAGGAGGATCCAGGAACTATAGGCATGTCAGACTGAACTCAATGTAATGACTGAACATTAACCTGAACATCAAGTGATGACTGGAGTTAAATCCAGCTGCTGATCGGTCGTGATTGGTGCTCCACACGGGTGAGTACTGGGATCAGTCCTGTTTTAACATCTTTATTGATGATCTGGATGATCACAGAATCACAGAATTGTAGGGGTTGGAAGGGACCTCCAGAGATCATCAAGTCCAACCCCCTGCCAAAGCAGGTTCCCTACAGCAGGTCGCACAGGTAGGCATCCAGGCAGGTCTTGAACATCTCCAGAGAAGGAGACTCCACCACCTCCCTGGGCAGCCTGTTCCAGTGCTCCGTCACCTCACTGTAAAGAAGTTCTTGCACACATTTGTGCAGAACTTCCTATGCTGCAGTTTCCAGCCGTTTCCCCTTGTCCTGTCTCCAATCACCACTGAAAAGAGTCCGGCCTCGCCATTCTGCCCCCCACACCTCAGATATTTATAGACCTGGATCAGATCCCCTCTCAGTCTTCCTTTCTCAAGGCTGAACAGACCCAGTTCACTCAGCCTTTCCTCATAGGAGAGATGCTCCAGGCCCCTCACCATCTTTGTGGCCCTCTGCTGGACTCCTTCCAAGAGATCCCTGTCTTTTTTGTACTGGGGAGCCCAGAACTGGACGCAGTACTCCAGATGAGGCCTTGCCAGGGCAGAGTAGAGGGGGAGGATCACCTCCTTCCACCTTCTGGCCACGCTCTTTTTAATGCACCCCAGTAAGCCATTGGCCCTCTTGGCCACAAGGGCACACTGCTGACTCATGGCCAACCTGTCGTCCACCAGGACACCCAGGTCCCTCTCTACAGAGCTCCTCTCCAGCAGCTCATCCCCCAGCCTGTATTGGTGCATGCAATTATTCCTCCCCACATGCAAGACTCTACACTTGCTTCTCTTAAACCTCATCCAGTTTTTTATTGCCCAGCTCTCCAGCCTATCCAGGTCTCGCTGAATGGCAGCACAGCCTTCAGGCATGTCAGCCAATCCTCCCAGCTTCGTATCATCAGCAAACTTGCTGAGGGTGGCCACTATCCCCTCATCAAGGTCATTGGTGAAGATGTTGAACAAGACCGGACCCAGCACAGACCCCTGAGGAACACCGCTGGTTACAGGCCTCCAACCGGACTCTGCACTGCCAATGACGACCCTCAGCACTCTGCCAGTCAGCCAGTTCTCAACCCACCTCACTGTCCAATCATCTATCCCACACTTCCTCAGTTTTGTTATAAGGATGTCGTGGGGGATAGTATCAAATGCCTTGCTGAAATCAAGGTAGACTACATCCACTGCTCTCCCCCCATCCACCCAGCCAGAGACAACATCATAGAAGGCTACCAGATTGGTCAAACATGACCTCCCCCTGGTGAACCCATGCTGACTACTCTTGATAACCTCCTTTTCTTCCAGCTGTCTGGAGATGACATCCAGCACAAGCTGTTCCATCACCTTTCCAGGGACAGAGGTGAGGCTGACTGGCCTATAACTACCTGGGTCTTCCTTCTTGCCCTTTTTGAAGACCGGAGTGACACTGGCTATCTTCCAGTCTTCAGGCACCTCCCCCGTCCTCCAAGACCTCTCAAAGATAACAGATAGCGGTTCAGCAATCACCTCTGCCAGCTCCCTCAGCTCCTGTGGATGCATCCCATCGGGTCCCATGGATTTGTGAACATTGGTGTTGCCTAGGCGCTCTCGGACCACCTCTTCCCTGACTGAAGGGAGGTCTTCCATTCCCCAGACCCTCTCACTAACCTCCAGGGTCTCGGATTCCCGAGGGGGAGCTTTTTCACTGAGGACAGAAGCAAAGAAGGCATTCAGTATCTCCGCCTTCTCAGCATCCCCCGTTACCAGAACACCCCCGTCACTTAGCAGGGGAGCCACATTCTCCCTCACCTTCCTTCTACTGTTAATGTACTTAATAAATCCTTTTTTATTATTCTTTATCCCCTTCGCCAGATTGAATTCCAGGCGGGCTTTAGCTTTCCTCGTTGCATCCCTGCAGGCCCTGACAACATTCCTGTATTCTTCCCAAGTAGTCAGACCCTTTTTCCACATTCCATGGGCCTTCTTCTTTCCTTTGAGTTTGCGCATGAGCTCCTTGCTCATCCACACAGGTCTCCTGCCACCCTTTCCCGATTTCTTCCTCACAGGGACACACCAATCCTGAGCTTGGAAGAAGAGCTGCTTAAATGCCGACCAGCTCTCACAGGCCCCCTTGCCTTCCAACACCCTAGCCCATGGGATAGCTCCAAGTAGGTCCCGGAAGAGATCAAGGTTGGCTCTCCTAAAGTCCAGGGTAGCAATTCTACTTTGTGCTTTACTTCTTCCACTCAGGATCTTGAACTCCACCATCTCGTGGTCACTACAACCCAAGCTGCCCCCGATCTTTACTTCCCTGATAAGCCCTTCTCTATTGGTGAGAATAAGGTCCAGCAGTACCCCTCTCCTCGTCGATTCCTCAACCACCTGCATCAGGAAGTTGTCTTCAACACATTGTAGGAACCGTCTGGACCGCGTGTGCCTGGCCACATTGCTTTTCCAGCAAATATCTGGATAATTGAAGTCCCCCACAAGCACCAGCGCCTGGGAACGTGATGCTGCTTCCAGTTTCTTGTGGAAGGCCTCATCAACCTCCTCCTCCTGATCAGGGGGCCTGTAGCACACTCCCACAACAGTGTCAGCCATACCAGCCTGCCCTTTGATTCTCACCCACAAGCTCTCCACTGCTACACTGCTCTCCCCCAGGTGGAGTTCAATACATTCAAGCTGCTCTCTCACATAAAGAGCAACTCCACCACCCCGCCTCGCCAGCTGATCTTTCCTGAAAAGCACATAGCCCTCCATGACAACATTCCAGTCATGTGAGCTGTCCCACCACGTCTCTGTGATCGCAATGAGATCATAGCCATGCGACCGCACGCAGATCTCCAACTCTTCCTGTTTATTTCCCATACTGCGCGCATTAGTGTATAGACACTTCAGGGAGGCAGCATTCCCCTGCCACACTCCATCCCTTCGAACTCCACCCTCATCACCCATCAAGTTCACTTTTGAACCTCGAACTACCCGCACAGCCTCAGCAGCCCTCATTTTGTCCCCTTCCCCCTTCTTACCTAATTTAAAGACCTTTCAATGAGGCCCGCCAGCTCCTGGGCTAGGATCCTTTTACCCCTTGTAGACAGTTGAGCTCCATCTGCAGCCGTCATGCCAGGAGCCGAGTAAATTGCCCCATGGTCAAAAAAACCCAAAGTTCTTGTGCCTGCACCAGCCTCTAAGCCATTTATTGATGAGGAGGGCTTTTTTTGATCCTCTCAGTGTCCTTCCCCGCCACTGAAGGGATAGAAGAGAAGACCACCTGCACTCCCACACCATCCAGTACCCTCCCCAGACCCTTGAAGTCATCCCTGATAGCCTTTAGGCTTCTCTTGGCAGCATCATCACTGCCAATCTGAACTACCAATAAGGGATAATAGTCAGATGGGCAAATAAGCTCAGGCAGCTTTCTAGAGATGTCCATTATCCGTGCCCTAGGGAGGCAGCACAATTCCCTCTGGGTGGGGTCAGATAGACATATCGGGCCCTCAGTTCCTTGTAGAAGGGAATCACCTACAACTATCACCCTCCTTTCTTTACCGGAAGAGGCGGTCTTCAAGCATGGAGCTGACCGCCTCTCCTTAGGAAATCTCGGAGGCTGTTCCACCACCTCATTCTCAGCCTCCTCATCCTCCAGTTCCAGGGTTTCAAACCAATTACTCAGAGGCAACCGAGGAACCGAGGTAAGGTCGGAAAGGGCGCTGCCTGCGTCGCTGAGGTGGGACCTGCTGCCATTCCTCCTCTCCTCTCAAGTCAGCTCTCTCAGTTTGACAACGGCAAGGGAGAGAGTCCACTACAGGCTGGGGGTTGCAATCTCTGCTTGTTTCTCGCCGAGAGTTACACCACCCGTCTGTCTTCCTCTCGCAGTCTCTAATGGATCTTAACCTCTCCACCTCCTCCCTAAGCTCCACCACAAGGCTGAGCAGCTCATCCACCTGCTCGCACCTCACGCAGGTGCCATCCCTCCCATCGTCCCCGGCAGCAGCAGACTCAGGCACTCCCTGCAGCCAGAGACTTGAGCTGCCACAGTTCTGGGCAGTCCCTCCGTCTGGGTCGCCACAGTCTTCTTGGAGCAAGCCCGCCGTCTGCTAGAGACCATGTTTGATCTTATTTGATCTTACAGTCTCCGGGTCAGCGAGTGGCAGAGCGGTCACCTGAGCAAGGACAAGAACGCTGATGTGTCCTGTTAAAAGACCCACCTCCCACACCAGTTAGCAGCAACACCCTTTTTCCACCAGGCAGTTAGGAGCTCCCTCCCACCCTCCCGGGGGCTGCTTATACCCTCACAGGGAAAGGGTCAGGGTTAATCACAGAGATAAGAGTGAGCGGTGCCAGCTCCACCCCTGCTGTCTCAGCAGCCTGCCCACCAGCTGCCAGCTGCTGCCAGCACCAGCACCATGCTTTTGCTGGTTCAAAACAGCCCTAAAAAGAGCTTTTAGATGGTCTTTTTTGCTATCTCCTTTCTTGCTACCCTGCCCTGAAGCTGGTTTCCACAGCAATGATGGAATTGAATGCACCAGTTGGGTGAAGTGCTGATCTGTTTGAGGGAATGAAGGCTACACAGCAATCTGGACAAGACTGGATCAATGGGCTGAGGCCTATTGCATGAAGTTCAAGAAGACCAGATGCTGGTCCTGCAATTTGGTCACAGCAACTCCATGCAATACTACAGGCTTGGGGCAGAGTGGCTGGAAAACTTCACAGAGAAAAAGGGTCTGTGAGTGTTTGTCAACAGCTGGCTGAACATGAGACAGCTGTGTGCTCAGTTAGCCAAGAAGGCTAATGACATCCTGGCTTGTATCAAAAGTAGTGTCTCCAGCAGAACTAGAGGAGTGATCACCCCCTGTACTCAGCACTGATGAGGCTGCACCTTGAATACTGTATTCAGTTTTGGGCCCCTCAATGTAAGAAAGACATCGAGGTTCTGGAGTGTGTCCAGGTAAGGGCAACAAAGCTGGTGAAAGGTCTGGAGCAGAAGTCTTACAAGGAGCAGCTGAGGGAGCTGGGATTGTTCAGTCCTCTAGGAGAAGAGAAGGCTCACAGGAGACCTTATCGCTCTATACAATTACCTGAAATGAGGTTGTGGTGAGCTGGGGGTCTTCCTCCATGTAACTAGAGATAGGATGAGAAGGAATGGGTTCAGGTTGGGCCAGGGGAGGTTCAGTTAGTATATTAGGAAAATGTCTTCTTAGAAGGAGTGACAGTGTATTGGAACAATCTGCCTAGGGAGATGGTGGAGTCAGTGTTCCTGGAGGAGCTCAGGATACTTGCAGTGGTGGAACTTGGGGTGTGGTGGGCAGGAGATGATGGGTTGACTGCTGGACTTGACTTAGAAGTTTTTTCCAACTTCTATAATTCTATGATTCTATGAATCAGATAGTTCTGGGGGGCTTAGTTTAATCATTACAACACGTAAAAAACATGCAAAAAAAAAAGAGTGGGGGTAAAGAGAAATATCTTGCCTCCTTGCGACAACAGCTATCTGGATGTGCTGACAAGTAAACTCACAGTTGTTTGCTGCAGTATTAAGTGGAGTGGGTAACGGAAGACTTCAGTTTCAATAGAAGGAAACACTTAGATGTCTGTCCTATTAGTAGAGGCTTTCAGGAAATGAAGAACAATTTTTATTAAGGACTATATAGAAACTTCAACTTCCTTGACAATTCCCAATTCTTAGTTAGAGTAATTCTTGTGCTTATTGAAAAGTTTCAAAAGTAATTGAAATACACAATTGAAAATTGAAAACACAAATAGTGCTAGCTTTTTTTCTCTGATTTTTCTGATATCAGAAATTGTCGACCTTAAAAAATCTTCTAAAAGCTCAGGCAATTTCCATGTTGCTGTGATCCAAGTCTAGTTCTCCAACTACAGGTGGAAAAAAATTAGTCATTATGAATAGCTAAAATAAGAGAGAGAGGTAGTTTAAACATTGTTTCACTTGATGCCAATTCCAGAAGCTGACTTAGAAATGAAAGGAAAAAACTCTGACAAGGAAAATTTGTCAGTTTACAAATGCAGGTAAGCTTAACAGCCTGCAATCAGATGTAAGGACTCTTTGACTGTTATCCTCTAGAAATAAGACACAGGTTCACAGCATCTGCATGTGTCCACATCAATTCGCTTTAGTGTTTCAATCCACTTGTCTTGAGGAAACTGGTGGCTAGTAAAATGGAAAGAAGCTCATTAAGACTGGAAGCAGTAGGACAAACTTCTGTCTCATTAGACTTGGGAATTCATGAGACTCCATAAATATCTCACCTCTTACAGCAGAGAAAGCAAGAGCTCCAGATATCTTATTAATCTCATGTGGTTGCTGAGCCGCTTTCCATCATATCTGAAAAATCATGGCTGACCGGCGAAGTCCCCGGTGAGTGGGAAAAGGGAACATTACTCCCATTTTTAAGAAAGGGAGAAAAGAAGACCTGGGAAACTACAGGCAGGTGAGCCTCACCTCTGTGCCTGGGAAGATCACAAAGCAGATTCTCCTAGAAGATTTGTTAAGATTTGTTAAGGCACATATGAGATAGAGAGGTGATCTGAGACTGCCAGCATGGCTTCATCAAGGGCAGATTGTGCCTGACCAATTCTGGTGGCCTTCTATGATGGAGTGATGGCTTCAGTGGATGGGGGAACGGCAATGGATGTTATCTACCTGGACTTGTGCAGGGCCTTTGACATGGTCCCTCACCACATCCTTCTCTCTAAATTGGAGAGATGTGGATTTGAAGGATGGACTGTTTGATGGATTAAGAACTGGTTGGCTGGATGTGTTCAATGGTTCTGTGATATAAGCGATGTCCCTCAGGGGTTGGTCTTTGGATCATTCATCATCAGGATCATTGCTCCTGAACATCTTCATCAATGACGCAGATGATGGCATCAAGTGCACCCTCAGCAAGTTTGCAGATGACACCAAGCTGAGCGGCACAGTCAATACATTGCAGGGAAGGGAAGCCATCCAGAGGGACCTGGACAGGCTGGAGAAGTGGGCCCATGAAAACCTAATGAGGTTCAACAAAGACAAGTGCAGGGTGCTGCACCTGGGCTGGGCCAATCCCAGGTATTTATACAAAGTGGGAGAAGAACCCCTTGAGAGCAGCCCTGTGGAGAAGGACTTGGGGGTTCTGGTAGATGAGAAGCTGGACATGAGCCAGCAGTGTGTGCTGGCAGCCCCGGAGGCCAACTGTGTTCTGGGCTGCATTAAAAAAAGGGTGGCCAGCAGGGAGAGGGAGGTGATTGTCCCCCTCTACTCGGCTCTTGTGAGGCCCCATCTGCAGTACTGTATTCAGGGCTGGGGCCCCCAATACAGGAAGGATGTGGAGCTCTTGGAGCAGGTCCAGAGGAGGGCACTAAGATGATCAGAGGGCTGGAGCACCTCTGCTATGAGGAAAGGCTGAGGGAACTGAGATTGTTTAGCTTGGAGAAGAGAAGGCTCCTGGGAGACCTTCTCTTCTCCAACCTGTGGCCTTCCAGTACTTGAAGGGAGGGTATGAACAGGAGGGGCAATGGCTTTTTACAAGAGTGGACAGTGAAAGGGCAAGGGAGAATGGTTTTAAACTGAGACAAGAGAGATTTAGACTACATATGTGGAGGAAGTTTTTCCCACAGAGGGTGGTGGCACACTGAACAGGTTGCCCAAAGAAGTTATGGATGCCCTGGAGGCATTCAAGGCCAGGCTGAATGTGATTCTGGACAGCCTGGTCTGGTGGTTGGTGACCCTGCACATAGCAGGAGAGTTGAAACTAGGTGATCATTGTGGTCCTTTTCAACTCAGGGCATTCTGTGATTCTACGATTCTATGATTAAGTGAAAATTGGATGGTTTCATTATTCTGCTTGGCAATATACTGTCTTCTTGGCAGGACAGTGATGGGGAGATATGAATGGAGGGACAGAGGCTGGGGCACTCCTTACCCAGGCACCATATTCAGGAATATCTGCACTGATCAAAACCCAGCTCCCATATCTTGGTGCTAGATGGTCTGAATTTGCACATATTTGATTTGCTCCCATGTTCTCCTCCAGAAAAGAACTGAGTAACTCGTATGAGGTGCTACTTGTATGAGTCTGTTTTGGAGGCTGGTTTCTATGAACCCACAACATGCCAGTCTCTCTGCAACCATCTGACACATGCCAAGTTACCTTGTTCAGCCTGTCTTCCTCTCAGGGCACCTGCTAGCCTTCAGCTTCACCCCATGGAAGACACACAACCCTGCCGTGGCAGAGGCAAGCTGGGAATCATAGAATCATAGAATCACCAAGGTTGGAAGAGACCTTCAAGACTATCAAGATTAAATGTCCACTTTTATCAATATTTTACACTAAACCATGTCCTTCAGTACAGCATCTAAAAGTTTCTTGAACACAAGCAGCACTCACAGCAATGGCCTTGGGGTCTTGGCTGCGTTAGGGCATGGACAGGAGTAGGCCCAGGCCCAACACAGAATGCCTCTTGCTCACTGGCTGGTACATGGGCAACCATCTCTTCTTTACCAAGAAAGAAGCAGGGACACTGGCCTGGCAGGCTGCTAGCAAGATAACAACTTGTAGCTACAGGGTATTGGAAGAGATTTATCCTAGAAGTATAGTGCTTGCTGTCTTCTCTGAGAATGTATTGATGCCACAATACTCATTACATATCCTGACCTCTGACAGATGTGAGCAAGGACCCTTCTTTTGGCTTCTCCTTTGGTGACAGTTTGGCTATTCTGTGTCAGACTTGATAAACAAAGCACAAATAGGCAAAGAGCCTGCTCTACTCATGTCTGCTAGCCTTTCTTACTTTAGTCATTTTAATCTAAATGGCTCAAATGTGTCTATGTGTTAAGATGAGTAGCTTCCTGATGCCAGCTTAGTTCAGCAAGCTACCTGCCAGCAGTGAAAAGCAGTGCATAAAGACTTCCCTCCTGGAAATACATATTTGCGGTAAGTGGTGTAAGAGAAGAGTCTTGCTTCTAAAACAAGATATGTTACATTACACATTGGTATTTTTTAATA
This sequence comes from Lagopus leucura, assembly GCF_019238085.1. NCBI lineage: Eukaryota > Metazoa > Chordata > Aves > Galliformes > Phasianidae > Lagopus > Lagopus leucura. The sequence continues at coordinate 8,363,119 of NW_024962261.1, read as the reverse complement.
TAAGGAGTGTGGTGTTTAACTGTTAATAAATATCCAGGCTTAAAGTTAATCAAAGGCAGTTACTAAACACCAGGCATGTGCAGCTGGTTCCCTTTTTAAACAAAGACTTGGGCTCAGAGAGGGGAATTACATGGGGCAAAAAAAGACGAAAGAGGAAAAAAAAAGGCTTAGGTTTTTTTTTGTTTGTTTGTCTTTTAAACCTAGTAATGTTATTTCAGTTAATTCCTATTTCATGGAAGAATTTTATTACATTTAATACTTTAGATTTGTAATTGTCTATCAATTTTGGTCATTTTTTTTTTTTTCACTTTGGTACCACAATAAAGAGGATTTCTGACTGTGAGGGATTTTCCCAGTAGGAAAAGGACAAAATAACTGAAAATTTCACCTAATCCTAGGCACATTAGACAAACAGTGAGTGTTGGAGGGTGTTAAAATCAACACCTGCATGCTGGAGATAAATACACTAGTGTCATGGAGAGTGTCTTACTGAGCTGAGCAGGAGCAATCCTCTTCCCTGGGGGCAGTGGTGCAGTCCTTGGGTTCCCTGGGAATGATATGCAAGCAGTGTTGCTGTTTCTGCTTTGCCTGTGTTGTTCATATCATGCTCTGTTACTCCTACCTCTTAGTGGGCTCTCTTGCACCTACTAAGGCACTGGCTTACACCACAGAGGGTTTTTTTGGTGGGAGTATAAGCTTTTACTACAGGAAGCGGAGCAGGAAAGGATCGAGATTTAAGAAAGAAGCAGTAAAATGAGGGGACAAAATAGTGGAAGGAAGGTGTTAATCAGTTTTCACACAAAAAGTGAAATTATGTTTTCAGCACTTCTCTGATTTGGATCCTTCTGCCAGAGCCTGTCCTAAAGGTGAGATGTCTGGCATTACTCTGTAGCCAGAGGAGTCTGCTAATGTTTGGTTTTGGGGGGCTCAGGCACTTATACCACCGGAATCATTCAAGTCACCCAAGAAGCCTTGGAAATTTTCCTCAAGGGGCTTCTTCCTTTCCATTTCTGTTTTATGTGAAGTCCATTTACACTCAGTGGAAAACTAAAACTGACTCAGAGCACCCTGAGATCAGTTCTAACCAGCAGCACATGTGGGAATCAGGCAGAGCAATCCTATCTTGTGCTTGGATCTCTCAGAGGAACTCCTTTTTGGGAGCACAAATGCAATCCTAAGGTTGGGGCTTTCTTAGGCAGGGAGGACTGCTACTTATCTGTACAACCCTGTGTAGATAAAGAGGGATAGAAATACTGCTACTAAGCAATGTAAGCTTTGAGTGCAGGGCTCTGGGGGCAACTAATGAGCACCTTCTTTCTTCAATTAGTCCTTTCTCTGCAGCTTTACTTCCTCTTTGAAAGCAGAGAATTTCATTTTGCAGTAGAGAGTAAGTCTGCAGCCTGCAGAAATAAAACACGCTTTGACTTCCTATAGCTTACCACCTCAGGGGTGTTCTGGAGTTATCTTCTTCGTTTGTGCTTTTTATGTGTGTGTGTGTAAAGATGGACAATCAATTACTCAGTACAATTAAAGCTATGAATTATTTTTGAATAATTATTTGCTGTCCAATTCTCTTGTGTGTGCAGAAATTTTCCATTCTGTCTGATCTAAGAAACGAGGTTTAAAATGACATTGCTTCTGCATTGTCTTTCACCTCAGCATCTGCATACCTCTGGAGACTTTGTAGAGCACCAGCATGGAGGAGGAAGATTCACACTTCAGTGGACAGTCTTTGATAACTTCTTCTGATGTTTTGCCACAGCTTAAGCCAGCAGAGACCTGACATACATTCAAATTGCCAGGTACTGACAAATAGAGAAATAAGATAGGAGAGAAAATTACTGTGTGTCCTTCTAGATTTCTAAGTGCATGGCAGCACTCTCAGAGCATCAGCTCATCTTTAAAAATCCTGGGTCTTTATAGAGCTTCACTTAACTGAAACATGACACTCATTCTGTACGTTAAAAAGGTGGATTTTATTTACACTGACCTCGTTTCTGGTCCTCCTGTTTGCTCCCAATGCAGTATTGAATACATTAGGGACAAGATTAAGAATGATCACTCTGTTTAGGAAAAAAAAAAGGAGTGTTTGTTTAAACCACTGGCATGAGTAGCTGACACATCTGACCTTGTCAAGTTTGGTAAAAAGATACAGGTTTTACACAAATACACTTATAAGCACAGATACATACATACACATGTGGGATCCAGTTAAATTAAGGCCAGAGTGGGAGTACTCCTGGGGCAGTTCAAAGAGCTGATAAACTGCAGATCTCCGGAAGTCGTTAACACAGCAGCAGGTGAAGAGATCTGAGATTAGTACTGCATGGGAATAATTCAGAATAATGCTACATTAGACAAGGGGAAAGAAGAAACTGTGTAAACTGTGGCTGTGTTTTGAAACTAGAATAAAATAAATAATTGGGCTTTATTGATTTTCCTTATGCAAAAGGTGATACATAGGAAGGGAAAGAATTAGCAGCAAAAGAAATAAGGAAATAGACATACTTCCATTGTCTATTTCAATTAGTCAGGACACTTCAGGAAAATTGAAGAACACAATGCTGTTCCTGTGCTTACAAGTTGGGGAGCACCCAAGCATTTTATCTGTGGTTGCACAAGATGAGCAACTGATACAGGATATAAACCAGTTATGCATGACAGAAGAGGTGATGCCCAAAGGTTTGTAATGAACAAACTTGAAATGCACAGCAGTGAATGTGAGTACATCAAACTACAATAGACTCATAACTCACAGACAATTACTCAGCCACACCTAAAGTCCTGTGCTGCACTCAGATTTCTTTCTAGATATTTTGTGACTGCAGTGGAACACAATAACTGTCATGGTTTTATGATTTTTGGTCATCAGTATTCCACACCATAACATCATGTAATGCACTGGGGGTGGGGTTTGATATCTGCTGAATGTTCGTCCGTCGGAGAAGAACTACATTTCCCCAGGAGACTTTGCGGTCAGCAAGGGGATATAACTCCAAGCAAGGTCACCTGATCCTTCTTCTTCGCCTGCTCTTTGCTGTCTGCGCTTCGCCATCTGCGCTTCGCCGTCTGTACTTCAGTCACCAACTGGACTGCGCTTCTCACCCCAGCATTGTGGTGAGGTCTATACAATTCAAACAGACTCTCTCTCTCTCTCTCTCCCATTGTATTTTACTAATACTATATTTAGTAAAATCATTTGTTCCACCTCAGATCAGTGCTGTTGTTTTCAAGTATTTTGGGGTCCCCTGCTTCCCCTTTCCCAGAGGCGCGGATCCGCAGATCCCTCCGCCCTGCTGGTCACGGAACTGGGCTGGACCAGCCCATAAACCGTTGAACTTAAAAAGACGTTGCTGTAAAAGAAGACCAAAAGGTTCTAGGGAAAAAAGCGGTGAGATTTCAACATGCTTAGAGGTTGGTGCTGGTGAGTGTAACATATGCCAGTTAGTGCATCCTTATCTGTGGAGAAAGTCCTTTGAATGAACACAGAAATGGCTAATCTCATGTAAGAATCAGAAGGTATGAACCATGGAAATATTCAGTGTTTGTGGAATTCCTGCTTTCCTCTTAAAATGGAAAAAGCTGAATTATTGCTAAGGAAATAAAAATAATGACATTTCTTAGCTGCTGCTCTGTGTTATAAACACAGCCTACATTGGTGTGCCTTTTATTTGCTAGAGAATTAACCTTTCTAATTTTCTGCTTGAACAGTCCCACTTGGGTTCAAGATTTAGAAGACAGCAGGAAATATTCACTGAAAGTAAAAAATACACCTTTTTTAGACATGCAAATAATATGACTTTGGAAGTGAGATCTATAGACACTTGATGCATACTTGAAGCATACACACACTAGCCTGGAGTAAAACCCATGTTTCGTTTTGCCCCTTCCTACTTGCTGAAAGCCTTGCAGATCCTCTCTAGATTTCCAATATCTTTCTAGCAAAAACGTGCAGTACACAGAAACTCGACAGGCAGAGAAGCAGTAATATCTCTTTAAGTATTGACCTCTGTGGCTGCCCCTCTGAATCAAGGAGCACAGTGAGCATACCATCAGTTCATCTCTGCACAACAGCTTCACTTCCACTTCCAGAAAATTAACTTTTAGAGCCTTTTTTCCTTCTCATTCATCTTCCTTCATCTACACAATCCTACACGATGGTATTAAGAAGACAAAAGAAAATTCCACTCGCCCAACACATTCAAACTGACTTCAAAGTTCCCTTCCTGCTCTGCCTGATGCCTTTTGGTGCAGCTTAGTGCAAAATCTCCCCGCAATGCTCTAAACCACTGCTTTCAGACCAGCCCCGTCACAGCCAGAACACCGCACCGCCTCCCGGGCCCGCGGCGCGGAGGCTGCTGGGACATTCCGCCCTCTCCCGTGCGGGGCTCCACTTCCGGCTGGGGGCTGGAGAGCCGCTGGCTGCTGGCCAATAGGAGGGCCGGGCGGGCAGGTGCGGTAGTTGCTGATTGGCCGAAGGGGGGGCGGGGCGGAGGACGCCGGGAGCGGAGGGGGCGCAGGCCGGAGAGCGGGGAGGATGCGGTTGCGGCTGCGCTCGGGGGCCTTGGCCGCCGGCTGCCTGTTGGCCGAGGCGCTGGGGGTCGCGCTGTTCCTCCGCGGCTTCTTCCCGCTGCCCGTCCGGTCCCTGCCGCGCGGGGAGGCACGCGCAGAGCCTCCCGCCGAGCCGGCCCCGCCCGGCCCAGGTAGGAGGCTGGGTTGGTCCGCGGTTTCACGGTGCTCTCCGGTGTGCGAGGGCTTCTGTGCTTTGCAGTGCCGTTCCGAGGCGCTGTCGTGTTTCAGAGCCTGCTTCCGAAGTAGCTTAGAACAGAGGTAGTTCTGTAGGTGTAGGGTTGGTCGCTGTCTGCAGTTTCTGCTTGCGAGGAGCCTTAATCATCGACTGTGGATGGTGATGGTGAACCCCTGACCTCCAGGGAACGGCTGCACTGAGCTGTGTTTCGGCCAGGCGAGGTGACTGGTAGGGCATGTGTCTGCTGCTTGGTAGGACATCTGTCTGCTGGAGCAAGGTTGTGGCGGCCCTATTGAGACCCACTGCTTTTTGCCTCCTGTCATTGCTATTTCTGAGTTATACAAAGGCAGAGCCTTGGGACAGGCTCACTGACTTTGTAGAGGCAGTGGGTGGAAGAGACGTTTGCCTAATTCAGAGTGCGGCATCACAACATTAGTGGAGCAGGAGCGCTGTAAAGCTCTAATCTTACAGGCTTAAGCTGAGGCTGCTAAACTGCAGTTAAGTATTTAGCTGGAGATTACCTAAAGTGTCAGGGATGTCTGATAGGTTGTGCTATAGAGATCTCAATATCGGGTTTAAGTATGAGTGAAACTTTGTATTCCCATGTGAACGTTAGCTGTAGATGCTGGGGAGGGAAGAGGGACCAGACAATTGGGCTTTGAAAAGTCTGGTTTGACCTGGGGAGAGTATAAATGTGTGCAGACATCTCTACAAACTCTTAGGTTAAATTTAGATGTGTTTGTAATCCTAAAAAAAAATACAGTGATGGGAATGGTTATTTCCTCTCTGGAGTTCTTGTGTTAGAGCTTGAGTGCAGAGTGATCTCTTGGTCTCACTAATAAGCACTTAAAGCCATTGCATTGCTTTCCTAACCTGTGTTAGACAATCATAGAATCAAAGAATGGTGTAGATTGAAAAGGATCTTAAAGATCCTTTAATTCTGATCCCCCTGCCATAGGCAGGGCTGCCCCCCACCAGACCAAGCTGCCCAAGGCCCTGCTCAACCTGGCCTTGAATGCCTGCCGGTTTTGAGCACTCACAGCTCCTCTAGGCAGCTGTGCCAGTGCTTCACTGCTCTCTGAGTAAAGAATTTCCTCCTAATGTGTAACCCAGATCTCCCCTCTTTTTGTTTAAAGCCACTCCCCCATATCCTATCCCCATCAGACCATATAAAAAGTCCATCCCGCTCTTGCTTATAAGCTCTCTTTAAGTACCAGAAGGCCACACTGAGGTCTCTACACAACCTTCTCTTCTCCATGCTAAACAATCTCAACTGCCTCAACCTTTCTTTAAAAGACAGATGCCTTAGCATCAGCCTCATGGCCTCACCTGTTCCTGCTCCAGCAACTCCATCAATGTCATTAGTGAAAGATGTTGAAGAGTGACAGACCCCTGGAAGACAACACCTCCTGTGATCAACCTACACGTGGACATAGAGCTATTTACCACAACCATCTGACTGCAGCCATCCAATTCTTTATCCACTGATACTGTCCCTTCAAATCCATAGCTTTACAATACAGAGTTAACAATGTGATGGGGGAGTATGTAAGAGGCCTTACACAGGTCCGAGTAAATTATGTCAGTTGCTGTCATTCCATTGTAGAAGGCCACTAGATTGGTCAGGTATGATCTGCCCTTGTTGAAGTGGTGTTGGGTGTCTCATAACCTCCTGGTCTCACGTGTGCCTTAACATCTCTCCCAAGAGGACCTGCTCCATGATCTTCCCAGGCACAGAGGTGAGGCTTGCCAGCCTGTATTTCCCCAGATCTTCCTTTCTCCTTTTCTTAAAAATGGGAGTGATGTTTCTCTTTTTCTAGTCACTGAGGGCTTCACCTGACAGTCATGGCTTTTCTATTAGGGTGATGAGTGACTTGGCAACTTCACTGTGCACTTCTTTTAGTACTCTGAGATGCATGTCATCAGGCCCCATAGACTTGTTCGCATTCAATCTCATCAGGTTGTCACAGACTTGCTCTTTTCTTACAGTGGGAGGGATTTTGCTCCCTCAGTCTCTTCTTAGAGGCTCAGGCATGTGAGAGTAATGGGAAGCCTGTCTGCCAGTGAAGACTGAGGTTAAGAGCTAGTTGAGTACCTCAGCCTTTTCCATGTCTTGTTGAAATTTCTCCCTTCTCATTTATTGGAGAGGGGAGGTCTGTCTCTTCTGACCAATATACCTATAGAATCCTTTTGTTATTTTTCACATCCTTCCCCAAGTTTATTTCCACTTGCACTTCGGCTTTCCTGATCTCATCTCTGCATGTCTGGATGGCCCTGATCTTTTCTTCTCAGGCCACCCATTCCAGCTTCCACTGTCTGTACATATCATTTTTTATCTTCAATTTGACCAGCAGTCCTTGCTCAGCCATGCCAATTTCCTGCTTCCTCTGCCTTATTTTCTCTGCTGAGACATGGATAGCTCTTGTGCTGTTGGAAAGGTGTCCTCAAAGAACTACCAGCTCTGTTCCATTCCTATGTCCCTAAGGAGAGTTTCCCAGCAGATCCCATCTGGTAATTCCTTAACCAGTCTGAGGTTTGTTTGCATGAAGTTCAGAAGCCTGACTCTGGTCTTTGCTAGCTCCTTATTCCTTGAAATCTGACTGCCTCCAGTCTTAATCTCTTTTTAAAAAGTTTGTGGTAGAACCTTCTGTTTTGTTCACTGCTTACAAACATTCCCTTTCACGTAAAGTAACTTTTATAAAGAACTGTAGCAGACATAAATAAGCATGCCACATCCTAAGAGGTGCACATGGTATTCAGCAAGTTTTCCTTCCCTAGATAAGTGGGGGAAAGTCAGTTATGAGAGAAACTTAAAGGCACAGTGCATCCAGTTCTGCCTTCTTGTTTTTACCTATGTGAAATGCATGAATGCCAGAGCAAGCCTGCCAATTTAGTAATTCAAGTCATTCAGAAACGACGTTTTATTTTTTGTCAAAGTGACTGGGATTTACTTTTTTGTTGTTGAAGTTTCCCTCTCTCCTCTGCTGTGCCCGTCTTTAATTTCTTTACCTGGAAAAATCAGTACCGCTAGTGAGTTCCTGAATGTCAATGTAGTGATGCTTAGGCATGCACCTAAAATACAGTTTCTGAGCTTATTTTTAAATTCTTAGACACAGAACTATCTGTGGTCTTCCCAGCTTATCAACCACTTAATCAGAAACGCATTTTACTCTAAAAGAACACGGAAGCTGTAACTTTATGTAATGCATATTACTGATCAACCGCTGTGTTGTCTAGGAAGTCATCTGTGAATGGGATCCACTCTGCTTTTATCTCTGTACTCCTCTTTTGTCTCTTGGTAGACACATGAGGCCTGTAGAGGTTTGGCCCAAGCCTTCTGCTGTAAAAAGGAAATGTTGCTGTATGACTAAGCTGAATGCAAAAGAAGAAAAGAGGTGGGCTTGAAGGCGTGTCATGGGCCATTGCTGGAGGCATGGCTGTGCTGTGCTCTCTGAGCACAAACTAGTTTTTTCAGGGTATTCTGGAATTGGATTTTGGCCCAACAGCTGCTGTTACCTAACTATCCTAGCATGCAAACTTCAACTCAGAAGGATGTGAGTGTGTACAAATCTTTTCACTTCCAATGTCAATGAAGTTCTGTTTATTTCTTTGTTACTCCTGCTCTCTGATGGTGAGATTTGATTGAGAGGCACTGCTTGAATTATGTTCTGTTATGCAGGCCTGGATATTAGCACAGGTCAGTGCAGTATTTTTTTTTTTCCTACAGTAACTGTAAATTGGATATATATAGTTCAGTCTAGTTAACTTAACCAGAGAAATTAGAAACTGTTCCTTTCTATCCCTTTGAACTTTTTGTTATGGAGTTTTTTCCTCAATTCTTACCATTTTTCATAGTGCATTGCATTCATTCTTCTGTGTTTTTCTTCCTAACTACTGAATTTGTGTCATTCTTGTGGTGGATGACCTGAAAACTCAACTTCCTCAGATTAGGTCTAATATTTGCCATTCTTTGCAACTTCTTGCTTTGGAATGTAAAGTTAATAAAACAACTTTGAGGCACACATTTCTGTGGTGCAGCTGTCCTTATGTCTAGCAAATGTTAAAATTTTTGATGACTTAAAATACATTCTTCTTGTTGTTGTGCTTTAGGAATAGTTTCCAACTGGACCAAAATTCCACCACCACTTTTCAAAAAAGTTGTCATTGTCCTGATAGATGCTTTGAGAGATGATTTTGTCTTTGGATCCAAAGGTAAACAGTTCATGCCTTACACTACACAAGTTATTGAAAAAGGGACATCCTACAGTTTCATTGCTGAAGCAAAGCCACCCACTGTGACTATGCCTCGAATTAAGGTAAGTTTCCCTTTAGGGTTGCCTCATTGAAGAAAACTGGAAAGATTGGTTTGTTTCATTTGCTAAGAATTGGTGTAAAGAGGTTTTGTGATATTACTGTTAATCTGTAGCTGGAGCTTACTTTGTTGCAGTAATGCATGTGATATGATTGTTATTTGCCTTGACCCAAATGTGCTTCCTGCAGAAAATTTCGGGCTGCAAAGAAAGTAGAGAGGATAAGTGAGTGGTGGTAGCTTTCACTTACGGCACTTTGCCTTGTTTTGTTCCTTTACTTTATAGCTCAGCGGTAGAAAGCTCTGTGAGAATCAGTTGAGGACAGTTATGGCCCTGGTGCCAGCTTAGATGGTGGGCGCAGTCTTTTCATTTGTAATCTTGGGAAGGCGGCCACATGGCTAGCAAATTTTCCTATTGTCTTCTTTGCAAGAGCGTTTTTGTTGGTGTTTCTCACTCTGTTCTGATGGGAACTTCTGATGGGAAGTCTAGTTGTATGTAAATTTATGTTGTTCCAACCTCAACATAATTAAAATTTGAGTTTTGTCTGTAAATATTTAGTCATCCTGTTAGTAATGGATCTGAATAGCAAGGCCAGAAAGAGACGGAGGAGAACACAGTCTGGTAGCTTTTCATAGGTGGACTTCATTTTTTTCCAGAAGTTTCTTATTTCTGTTATGAGCATTCTACCATTGTTAGTTTTGTGTTAGTTTAATTTACTTAAGCCATCTACACAGTCTTACTGGTAATTTATTGAGCCATTAAATGAAGGAAATTTCAACTGGGATACAGAGTGGTTTTGTTTCCCACTGATTAGAAAATGTAATTTTTAATTTCCTGCTAAGCAGGTAGTATTCCTGATGCCATTTGCCAATTCTTGGCATCATATTGTGACAGTTGGTATGATGTGGCATGGTAGCTCATATGTTCTTTTGCCCTATAGTTTCAATGACTACATACAGTAATCTCTTTCCTCTCTGCTTCATTATTTTCTCTAACACTAATATTTTATTTTGGGTACTGTAAACTTTTCAGTTTCTGTTAATACATCTCTTGTTTTATGTAGGCTTTGATGACGGGTAGCATTCCTGGTTTCATTGATGTTGTTGTGAACCTCAACTCTCCAGCTCTAATGAGTGACAATCTAATATGGCAGGCAAAAGCAGCTGGGAAAAGAATAATCTTTTATGGTGATGATACTTGGGTAAAATTGTTTCCAAAGCATTTTGTGGAATATGATGGAACAACGTCCTTTTTTGTGTCAGATTTTACAGAGGTGAGAGGCTTTTTATAATCTCAAGTTAAATAATGTGTGTACAAACACGTAGTGACAACTTCGGAAAATGGAAGAATGAGACTATCCTTGTTTTGAAACACTAACCTGGCAAATAAATAGAAATTGAATTGTGTCTTTTCAGTATTGACAGTCTTGAACTAAAGACTTCAATTCTTCATGCACAGGGCATTGGAAGTGTTTGGGTCATACAGTAATGGGTGATGCGTTACCTACCGTGTTTAAAAATGTCACTATCCATGGTTCTGGTTTCCTAGTGCATTTGTAGAACAGGCCATCTTTAAAAGGCCTGCTAATAGATTGTCTTCTTCTCCTGGAGGCATATTTTCTACAGTATTGCTTTTTTAGGTTTAAGGTGAGCAGTGTTGCAATGTTTTGGAAAAGATGGAACATAAACAGTAAACAAAACAAATTGTGAAAATTCTTTTTCTGAGAATACTCAAAGAGTAAATGGGCTAGCAGTTCTAACTCATGTTTTGAAACTGATTTGTGAAATCTCGTGCCACTAACACAATGCTACTGCCATATATACTTTTTCATGTTTAAGGAAGTTAGATAGGCCTATTGTGAATGAAAAATACTTCTAATTGGTTGTCTTAATAAGCCTTGTGGAAGATTCAAAGCTTGCAGAGTGAAATGAAGCAAATGTGTTGCTAGATCTGATGTTGCAGATGCAATGTTTAAGTGTTTTTAATGCTCAGGGGAATTGCATGCAACTAAAATGAATTTTTAACTTAGACAGGAGAACTTGGGATAGACACCAAACAGAATTTTTTTAAATATTTAATTATTGCTATGCAGACAGTTTTTTTTTTTTTTGTCAGCACTGTTTTTCTCTTCTGTATTTCCTAGCTCCAAAGAAAGGCTGTTCCCTGTACCTGCTTCTCAGAAGCGATAAATCAGAGGTGTGAAAGGTGAAAGTGATTAAAAATGTTTTGAAAGAGTTTTCAGAAGTGTCTGTGAAAGCTTGTCAGTTCTGTATTCTCTGCTTTATGTAATCTGGTCTTTGACAAACAAGAGGGATTGAAATGGGGTGAAGAATCTTTTTTTTTTTTTTTTTTAAGGTAGTCTTTACCTAGCAATGAAGTGATCAATCTGATTTTTTTTTTCTTTTAACTTTGTGAATGACTAATCCTCGTTATCTTTTAGAGAACTTTCATGAGCAGTACAAAATAATCTTTTTATGCTTTATGCAGAAGGGAAATATTCTATGCTTTTTACAAAAGGGAAATTATTATTTGTTTTCCTTTTGTTTCTGAGGTTGATGATAATGTTACTAGACATTTGGATAGAGTGTTGAAGAGAGAAGACTGGGATCTCTTAATATTACATTACCTCGGATTGGACCATATTGGACATATGACTGGGCCAAACAGCCCACTAGTGGGACCAAAACTTCGTGAAATGGACAATGTCTTGAAGAAGATTCATATTTCTCTTCTGTCAAAGGTAATATATCTTGTTTTTGGATGAAAATCTGGCTTTTATAGAATTGTATTGCATTAATAGTATTCAATGCCATTGCCTGTTCATGAGTAGTAGTTTATTCTTAGATGGAGGTGGGTGTTTTTCTATTCTTTTTCCTTTCCTGCCTGTTCTCCAGTTAACAATGATTGCATTGTCGATAGCATTTTAAAGGATTTACTATCTGACATAAGTAACATCTATTAACTGCAACTACTGAATAGTTGTGGGAAATAATTTCTGCTCGATCTGCAGGAAGAGAAGTGGAATATGAGCAAAAATTCTTATTGCTCATGAATGAAAACGGTAGTTGATGTCCTTTGTAGTAATTTAATTTAGCAGAGCAGTAATGGGTTTATGTAGCTATGTGTCTTGTTTTTATAATTAGGAAGGTATTCCTAATTTTCAGATATTGAAAAGTATCAAATACAAGTGGAGTTTGTAGACGTTTTTTCTCAACATAGAACATCAAATTAGCAAATCTGAGTCTGTTTTTAAAGTTGGAGGTAGAAACTTATCTAAATAGTCTGGATGTTGAAATGTACAATCCTAGTTCCAAGTGGCCTTAAGCTTAATTTTTTTAGACAGCTGCAGTTCAGATAGCTCCTCATAAAACTTCAGTAGTGTATCTGTACAAATGGGTAGCGTAAAATTAAAGGAAAAGTTATAATGCTGTTTGTGAAGGTTATAATCACATGTATCTTGGTGCACTTTTTATGCAATGATTTTGCTGACAATCTGCAGATCTTTCTTGCAGTTTTAGAATAAGGAAATAAGGAAAGCAATTTTCTTCTGAATGTAACAGGTACTGGAAATGACAAAAAACTGTTTTGTTATGAAATGACGACATTTGTTGTCTTTTATTTGACAGCTCAGAAGTGCTGGACAGGCCTTGCTTATGCTTCTGTTTCTCTGCTTTCAAAAATAGACATAATTTGATATCAGTCATGACAAATTTCTAACCCAAAAACACTTGAAAGATTAGAGAAAAAATTTGAATTTTACCATCTAAGATTTCTCTTTATCATTTAAAACTTTAAATGTTATAACTTAAAATTGAAAAAATTGAAGTGTAGAATTAATTTTGTTCATTTTACTAATTAACTAATTTCCTTTGACCCTGCTCAAATCTTTTTTAGCACATTGCTTACAGTAAGATTTATAAAATAGAGTTATTATTACACTTACTGATATTTTTAGTGTTAATATTTTTCTAATTAAAGTCTCACTGAAGCTGAAGACGGAGTTCAGCTGGCGGGAACAGACTTCTTTCTGTGTTACCGTTCCTGTACTGCTGATTTTCTTCAAAAAGTCAGACTCTTCTGACTTTGTAAATCGGTTATATTCATTATTTCAGAGTCTTTTTCATGGTAGTGTTATAATGATACATACTTCTGCCTTAACTTAAAAATAAATAAATATTTGCTGCTTAATGCTTAGATGTTTCCTGGTGATCTGCTCTGGCTGTTGACAGCCAGTTTTGAAATCTGAATTCATTTCAGTAAATATTCATGCTTGAAGGTGTTAGAGGTGATGGAGCATATATAGATAGATATATACACATATGCACACACACACAAACAGATCCGGCAGAAGTGTAATGTCTCCTATTCATTCCCATGGAAAATAAAATGGGTACAAACACCACAATAACACTGTTTCATAGAGCAAATTCTCCTCTACAGAAAACTTTTTCCACATAGTCATTGTCAGTAGCTGCATAGTTCCACCAGGGATGAGCAAAAGCGTGCATACCACGCTTGTAACAATCTGCACTAGCAGAGGTGACCCACTGCTGCAGTTGCCACTGCTGAAATGCACCTCCCACTGCCTTAGTGTGCTCACATCCACTCTTGGGTCTCCATGAAGTTCAGCAAGCGTCGGTGAATGTCAGTGGATTACCTTTTTCCACAGGCTGGAATTCAGTGACTCACCTTTGCTTCATCTACGCTTCCACGTTGGATGCCATTGTGTCAGTGTCCCTCTGCTGCCATCTGTCACATGGCAACAACATGTAACGGGGTATTGGTGGGAAGGTTCAACCTCTGCTGCCATCCTGTTAACATCCACCTCTTGAGGGCATGGGCCAACGTAACGAAATAGGAAACATTGCTTTCAGAGCAACAAACATGTATTGTTCGTGTATTAAACTTTATTACTGTGGCTTGCAGGAAGGAGAGGCTTCTCTGCCCAGTTTGCTGGTTGTTTGTGGGGATCACGGGATGTCTGAAACAGGCAGTCACGGTGGTTCTTCAGAAGGTGAAGTGCACACACCGCTGCTATTTATCAGCTCTGCTTTTGAAAAGAGAAGTGGTAAGGATCAAAAGAACCTTGGTTTTCTAGGATGCCATTGTTAGAACGTTTCTGATTTATCTTCAATTTATGTTATTCCTGGAAAATAATGTGTTTTTATCATGTTATCATCCTGGTGGTGGAATTTAGCTCACTATTAGTTCTACACATCTGTCAAGATAACATGTTCTTTGTGATCTGTTTTTTAGAGTTTTCGTCTGTGGCATGTTGAATGTGTGGCTTAAGCTGTGTAACCACAGGCAGAATTAGGTATTTCTCAGGTTAAAGCAGGATAGAGCTGCAGAAGTTTTAAATGTTCAGTACTAGTGAGATCTCTTGTCTGGATCACAGAGTACTGGTAAATAGATATGATTAGAACCTAAGTCCTGCTTGAAGTGAGTTTTAACTTTTGTCATTCTTGGCATTAGAATAATCGCTTTTGTCATCTGGTTGTCAACGTATATCTGTAACATTTATAATGGGAGAACTTCCCTGAGAGCTTTGGTCAGCTCCATGACCAAACGTTTGAAGATTTCAAGAACTCTTCTGGCAATCCTTTTTCTGGCCTCCGTTCTTCCATTTCAAACAGCTGAGACAGAAGAATAAATGCCATTTTTGTGTGCTGGGAATAACAGGAAAGAAGAAGAATTGTTCTTGTTAAAAGGAGGGAGATGACAGCAAAGGAAACAGAACCATTGATTGCGAAGTATCTAAGGAAGGAATATGAAACATGAGTGTATTTCCTGTATTGGACAGGCAGTTCATTTTTTTATTGTTACATTGAGCTTGTCTGCTTCTGAAGCTCACTCTCTAGTTGTATAATACGGCTTAAGAGGAATGAAGGGAATGGTGTGGTAGTTTGTGTAGCTTAAAATATCTTTCTGAAATAAACACACTGAGTTAATAAGTGAAGCATAGTTAGGAATGAACATTTTCTTCAAAATAATACTTCCCTTCTGCCTTTCATTACGCCTCTTGTCCATTTTCATCTCTTTTCCTGCTTGCCAAACCTTGCCTTATTTATTTTTCTGGAGGTTCCTGCAGCACAATTAAAGTACATTTATCTGTCTATCACTTGTAAAGACCATATCCAGCAGTAGTAGAAAAGATTGCCTGAAATGTCCTTGGACTCTTCAGATAGAAAAGCAAAATACATTCAGAAGCTGACTAAGCAAGGTAAGTTTTTGGTTTATAAGTGACACTGATATATGTTGACAACCAAGCCACAGGTGTTGATCCTGTAAATGCAATTTCTTATTCGTTTGGATTAGTTTGTTACATTTAAACTGAACATGCAGTTTTTACAATATGATAAAATATAGCTAGTCAACTGTCTTTTCAGAGCAAGTCACATTAAAGTGTGATTTTTATCATATTTTTAATATCCAACAGTTTACTCCTTATTGCTGTAGTAGGCAAAATTCTATTGATTGCTGCTTATAATTCTACTGAAAATGAAATGTATTGTGGTTGAAACAACAGACCTCAAAATAGTAATCCTTCAGGCTTTCACTTTTAATGTGTGATCTGAATATTAATTTTTGTAGTCTTCTGCACAGTTATGCCACCCATGACTGACTAGAGGTAGCTGGTCTTTCTTTTACTTTTTATATAACTATTTAAAAGCTTGCCTTAAAGATGAAATCTGAAATATGCTGACATACAAACACTCATGCAAAGAGGATTTAGGGATTATAGATGACATTCTAAACAAGTATGAGATTAATCACAAATCGATGAGAAACGAGAGATGAAACTCTAATTCTCTTAAAGGGAGCCTTGAGAGTAATAAGCACTGTATATCATTTATTTTCATGTATAAGTCAAAATACTCACTGCCAGGATTTGCAAAGAGAACTAAGAGCATGGTTAAAGACTCTGTTATGTAACTAATAAAGCATAGGAAGAAACAACTGGTGTTTCAATTTTAAATAATTACATACATTGAATGAAATCTCTCATCTGCACAGAAGACTGAGAACTGCAGTCAGATAATGGCATCTTTATACTTTAAATTCTCAGCCTTTGCTTGCATGGAGCTCCAGGACTTAGGACTCAATGTTCCTTTACCTGACCTCCAGTTCTGTTTGTCCAGCGAGCTAATATGACAACAGCAATTTGATATTAATTAATATCAAGAGGAATCTAGAATACTGTCAGCATTACATTAGATTCTCATTCTTCATTTATGCATTCATCAGTCTACTGTAATGTTCTCTGTTCTTTCTAATCTGAACGTCATCAAACTCAGGATTTAACTGAGACTTGATACCATTAAGTAGTCTCCTGGACAATCTTTATACATACTTGTGTAACATTCGTGTTCTTTTTCTAGTAATTGCACACGTTGAAGAATTATTTTTTTCTGAGAATTTAATAAATTCTGATTTTACAACAAAAAAGATCACTCTGTAGCTCTCTTGAAATAGTTGTAACAGCAGTGAAAATACTTTTTAACTAAGATGTCCAGCTTTTGCCATTTTTTGAACTAACCATTGAAGTAATTGAAGGGTTTTTTTTTTTGTTTGTTTGTTTTTTTGTTGATTGTAGGTCCTCTAACCCAACTTGAACTTGTGCAACAAACTGATTTGGCTAGTACACTGGCAGTAGGTCTTGGTCTACCAATTTCAAGAAACAATGTTGGGAACATTATATTACCAGTTGTGGGAAGCAAGACCATGAGAGAACAACTACGTTTCTTACACATGAATGGGTTCCAGCTTAGCACACTGTTGCAAGAGAATACACCTGCCTATGAAAAAGGTAAATAATCTAAAAAAACAATGAATGAAAAGAAGGATATTTACCTAATAATGTGATGTTCTTTCTAACAGAGTTTGGGGTTTTTGCGCTAAATAATTTAAGTGTGACACTGCAAATTAGCCATTTAATTAAGAGCAATATTTAGAGTAATAATGTGGAATTTGCTCTTCACTGTTATTTATTCCAGCACACTGCTTCTGAATGAACATTGTTTAATAAAAATGTTCAGTACTCCTACTAGTAGATGAAAGAGCAGAAATAATGATGGAGGGGTAAGATTAAAGTAAAAACTACCTGTGTAGTTAAATCTCAGTGTTTTCATGCATACTTTTGTGTACCTGTGTATTTTTGAGGTACAGGGCACTGATTCTGAGCACTATTTGAAGGAATAGCACAACGGAATTAATTTTCTGGTTTAGAAAGTCTATGTCCAATAATGTTGAGAAATAATTTATGATGAGTTTCTTTCCTTTTTTCCTTTTTTTTCTTTTGTGTGAGTTTACATGGGAGTGAGAACTCAAAGAAATGCAAAATTGCCAGTTAAAAGTACATCTAGATGTACAATTACATGTTTGTATATGTTAGGTGGAGAGAACAAAAAACAAGGTTGGAAAATAACCAAAACATCATGTGTCTACCCTAGCAAAGCATAATACTTGTTTAAGAAGCTTGTTACAGACAAGCAGCATAAGTAAGCAAGTTAATATAAATATGTGAATAAAACTTAAAATAGAGGTTGCAGGTGGATATTTTACCCTAGATATTAGAAAGCATTGATTTTAAAGTGATTGTGAAGCCTGAAGTCCTTGTCGCTTGACTGTGTCTGAATCGCATAAATAGCTGCACAGGAATGTGAAGTTGTAATACAAGTATGAATAGTTAAAATGGAAGACAACATGAAGTTCAGCAAAATGATCACTGTAGATCAAGAAATAATTAGCTTTCAACGTCATGGCTTCTAATCATAATTAAACCCTGTCCAGTAGCCTGTTAAAACAAATGTTGCCCATGGTAGTGAAATGTTAGTGTAGATAATGCTATGATAATAAAGTCCTATACTGATATTTTTTTTCTCCAGCAAATGGGTCAAATAAAGGAACTCACTATGTTGGTATAGTTTGGAATATGGCTTTTTTTTAATTGAAAATTCCAACACGAAACTCAATTTGACTGTTTCTTCAAGCACTGGTGAAGCAGGCTGAAGTTTCTTCCAGATTCTGTTTTTACTTCATTTTTTCCAGGGACAGCATTATTTCAACTTGTAGCTTTCCTTTGAGAAAAGAAATAAAAATTACTCAAGTTGGAGGAAATGTAAAGTTTTTTATGCTACTTGCTTGTGACTGTGAACTGCTATGAGTGCTATACTACTGGAGATAGGACGGTAGCAGGCAGCTGAGCCTCTGTGATTAGGTTCTCTCTTTTCAGTAACATAGCATCTGTAAGATGGAATCAGATCTAAGTCCCTGTAGTTTTTTGTGCAGTTTCTTAAGATGAATTTTCTATGTTGCTGTACATGTATTAAGGAGTCTTGCTGTTCTCACAGGTTCCTAGATAAGTAAGGCTTTATCTTAATACACAACTGTAGGAAACTTTGAGTACCATTGAGACTGGCAGGGGAATAAAAGATGTCTGGCTGTTTATTTAGTGGTAAGGTTCATTAATGTGGATACTTCAGTCCATAGAAATACTGAAAAGTCACTAAATTGGTGACTAATGCTGCCTGTACTTCCAAAGTTGGATGCATGGTGCTTAGCTTTGGGTTGTTTGGTAACTGAGGGTAAATACTATCCCACATTTCACACCACCTTACAAAATGTCTGGCTTGGCGGATAAATGGAGAGAATTGGATGTCGTTTGTGTCGTCACAATAGCCTTGGTAACATGTTTGTCTCCCATAATATACTTTGAGATGAATATGCATTCAGGTTAGATAAGTGAATGGTCAATGCAGAAAAGTGGCTAAACTGCCAGGCTCAGAGGGCTGTGATCAGTTGTGATCAGTCACAAAGCCAAGCTGAAGTCCAGTCACTAGTGCAGATCCCAACAGTACTGAGGCCAGTACTGTTGAACATCTTCATTTATGAGCTAGATGATGTGGTAGAGCATCCGTCAGCAATACTGCAGATGGTGCAGAACTTGAAGAAAGATACAGCAGATGAGTTTAGTGCTATTAATACAAACTGGAGAAATGGCCTGACCTCATGAAGTTCAGCAAAGAGAAATGCATCCAGGGAGAAGAAAATGCAGGTTGGATGCTGAGTGCCTGAAGAGCAGCTTGATGGAAAAACACAAGGGGTCTTGTGGATATGATGTTGAATGTAAACCAGCAATACATCATTGTGAAAAGAAGACCAAGAGTATACAGGGCTTTTTTTTTCTCTTTCCTCAGTTATAGTCATATCACGTGTGGGGTCATTGACCCAACTCTGGCTTCCCCAGTGTAAGGAGGATGTGGACATTGTAATCTAATGAGTGAGAGAACTGGAACATCTGTCATATGGTAGGAGAGGGGCAGAGGATGCTTGGGCTGTTCAGCTTGGAGAAAAGAAGACATGGGAAAGACTTTAGCAATGTATGTAATGCCTGAAGGAAGGAAATAAAAAAGACTAAACCAAACTAAATTTGGTGCTTAGTGAGTGAATAAGAGGCATTAAACTTAAATGAAAGGAAACATTTTTCTGTAAGGATAGTAGTACACTAGAGTAAGTTGCATGTAGAATTTGTGTAGTTTCTGTATTTGCAGCCATTCAAGATGTGTCTGGGCATAGTTCTAAACAGTGTTCTAGCTCTGTTCTGGGCCTTCTGGTTCTTTTTTGTGGACCACCTGCATACTCATTTGAGGTGTGCTGACAAATCTTGGGCCGTACTATTTCGGAGTTCTGTGGGTGGAGTGTGCTATCAAGTTTTTTGACGATAAGAATCCTCAGTTATTACCCAATTAAACATCTTACTCATTTGCAAACTAAAAGTTGAAAATTTCTATTTCAGATTCTTGGTTAGTGACAACTGGCAGATGATGAAATTTCAGTTGAATTCTGAGCAGAAATGGTTTTTTTTTTTTTTTTTTTAAATGTTATTCATAGAATTTTAGAACAGTCCATGCAGTCCACTGCATCTAGAAGAGCACTCTTGAGTGTGTGACAGTGTTCATATCTCAGTGTGGTGGGCAGTTGTAGGAGATAGTACTACTTCCTGTTCTAAACTGCAGATCATTCATCTGAATTATCTTACACAACTAGGGCTGTTTCTGTACAAGGCACATTATGGTAGAACAAAAAGCCATACTTGAGTACAAGTTGGATATTAATAAAATGAATGTCCACGCTTTAGTTTGGTCCCAATCTTAAGCTTGTGTTATGTGTTTATATTGAACAAAATAATTTGCTGATTTCTGAGATTTATGTACTGAAACTGGAGAAGTTGCCTCTACATCATAAATTCATTTCATTAAGAACTTTGATAAATATACGATTGCTGCCTGTGACTATAATTAAATAAAACTATCAACCAGGTGCTTGGGAAGCATAACCAAGACAGATGCAGAAGAGTGAAATAAGTATGCTAAAAGGAATACAGAAGGAGACTGGGGGGGGGGGGGGTTGAAAAAAAAAAAAAAGAAATGGAATTGGATCAGGAACAGAAGTTGTAGACAGAAATTACTTAGATTTCAAAATATAACTTGGGCAAATTTTAGTGTTCTGTATAATATAATGGTGCTGTGCCAAATCTTGGTTTGAGTGAAGCTCATTTTAGATAATCCATTCTGGATTTCCTCAAAAGTATGAATGTTTAACTCTCATTTCAAGTAGGAGTTATTTGAATTTACATACCAGAAGAAAAACTTTCTAGGGAATTCGCTGTTTAAGAGTTATGTTGTGAAAGTCTTAGTGCACACTGGCAGCTCTCTTGATATGCAAGTGTTTGCTGCTGATTGAACTGTACTCACCAGCAGATACCTGTAAGCCTCCAGTGTAGTATAACTATTGTATTTTTTTAATATAGTTCATTTGGAAAAGATCATTAATTCCAACTGTCTGACTGTTTCAAGGCTAAACAGAGTTAAAGGACATTAATGAGGGCATTGTCCAATTGTCTCTTGCAGTCTGTCATCCATGGGTCTCCAACCATTTCTCTAGCAAGACTGTTCCATTGTTTGACCTTGTAAATTTTTCATAATGCTGAGCCTGAACCTCGCCTGGTACAGCTTTGTGCCATTGCCTTGCATCCTGTCATGAGTCACTGGAGAGAAGAGGAGAAGAGAGCTCTGGTATCTCCCACTCCCCTTCCCCTCCTCAAAAATTGCACAGAGCAATGATGAGATCTCTCGGCCTCCTTTTCTTTAAACCAGATAGCTGAAGTGTCCTCAAGGTCACTTCATAGAACATGTCATCCAGCCTGTGTCCTCTGGATACTTTAAAGGACTTCAACATGCTTGTCATATGGTGGAGACCAGAACTGCACACAGTCTTCAGAAAGGTGCTAAAAATATGGGGACATTCACCTCTTTTAATTGGATAGCTGTGCTGTGTTTACTGCACCCCAAAATGCGGTTTGCCCTTTGGCTGCCAGGCACAGTGCTGGCTTGCGCTGAGCTGATGTTACTGGCATTGCCAGGTCCCTTCCTGCTGTACTGCTCTTGAGGCACTCATCTCCCATCTGTGCCTACGTCTGGCATTGCCTTGTCCTAGGTGCAGAACCCGGCATTTTTCTTTACTGAATTTTGTGGTGCTGATGATTGTCCAGTGCTCCAGTGTATCTAGATCCATCTGCAAGGACTCTTGTCCCTCCAGGAAGTCAACAATGCCTTTCAGTTTAGTGACCTTGCCAAGGCACTCCACTCATGCATCATTCATCATAAAAATGTTGAACAGAACTGGCCTTAGGACTGAGCTCTGCGAAACACCAACTACTGATTACTTTAACCCTTGCTTTTTGAAACACCACAGTAAATGTTTAGCTTACTTTTTAAGTAGGAAGTTAAGAAATTAAAGTTAGGAGGACAGTGTTAGGCTTGTTAAATAACCATTTCCAGGTTGTTCTTTTTGCCCTTGTTATTAATTTCATAGTGTGAAATAGCATGGAAGTAGGAAGGGTTCTTCGTAGAGCCACAAGTTGGACTCACTGATCCATGTGGTTCCTTCCTGACTTGGGATGTTCTCTTGTTCTCTGATAATTATTGAAGTGAAGCAAAAGAAACATTTCTTGTAAACAGTGCAGGTTGGTATATATGTTCACACAGCATAGTGCCTACTGAAATACATTTTCTTCTGTTCTAAATTGAGATTGTGTTGTGGGTGCACATTATTCCCAATGGCCAATTTTTAAATGTTGTAGGGCATGTTGGAGTATGGGGCAAAGCACCTATAAAATGATAAAGAAAAGGATATCTTAAGTGCTTTAAGATACAATACCACTGTCAACATTTACAGTAAAACACAGCAGCTAATCTAATTTGCTGTGTTGTGAATACATGTTCTTGAAATTAAACTTAGAAGTGAGTATAATGCTGAAGTGGATATAAGTCTCAAACTATTAATTTTTTGCAGATTTCTTTTTAAATTTCATGTTTATGATTATGAATTGTTCTAATTTTCTTCTATGTGTGAACAAAATTGTGTCTCTTTCATGCCTGCCTGCAGTATCTACTTATTGTCATTGCTGAATACATCTTTTGGGGAAGTAAAAATGCTGTCAAGACTGGTCAGGAATTACTGTGCTGCAGCTTTTTCTGTGAATATTTAACAGTGGGAAAGCTGGCAGTGGGAAAACAGCATTAGTTATGGGAGAGTAAAGTAGTGGAGCTCTCTTGCATCTTTTGAATTGTCTTGTAACATTCATTGCCTATCCACATAATGTGGACACTCTGTGTCATATATCAACTCTAACTTAGTGTAAAGTAAGGATTCTGTGGAATAACCAGTACTTCTGGGAGGGAAAATACATGCAGGATGAAAGCCACTGCTGCTGTAATTGCAAAGGACTTCTAAAATAGGATTTGGATATTTGTTTCTTCCCTATTTCGCCTGTTGTCATCACTCAAGGTTAGTGTTCCTGCCTGCCACAAGTTTTACTTCTGGACAGAATGCTTTTAAATGTGGCTAGGCCATCATGAAATCACCTTCTGTTACAAGCCTTTTACTTCTGTGGGTTAGTGGCAGTATCAGATTTTCTTTTTTTTTTTTAATCTAGTTTGGACAGTGGTCAGCCCTTATAAATAGAAGAATATCTAGCTTTGTGGAAGGAGGATTGTTTTGCACCAGCTTGTTAATCCAAATGAGTGAAGCCAAACCATGCACTTCAGTTGTTAACTTTCCTATGCCTGCATCAAAATACAGCTTATTTTGTGTTTCACTTTGTGTTACCACCTGATTCTCATCACTTGCAGCAAAATCAGGGCCTTTAATCTGCTTTGTGTAGGTCCTTCAGTGGTTTCTTCAAAAAATAAAGTTTCTTCAGCAATCTGATGATTTCCTACTTGTGAAATAACGGCCTGGAGAGTAAGTAGCTCCAGTGGAGGGAAAAAAAAAAAAAAAGAAAGATTGTTTTAAGGATTTAAAGCATTTGGGTATGTTTATCTTGGAAACCTTTTGTAAAAGTAAATGGCTGTTTTAATGTGTTTGTCACTTTTAGAATCTTTGACGTTTTATTTGTTTGGGGATTAATTGCTTTTATTCAGCATAACATTATGGTCTTGCTGGAAGGTAATGCTACTTCCTGTGTGCAAAATAAGTTTCAACTGTTGTAGCAGTTTTTCTGTAGATTACACAAGCAAACATAAAAAAATATATAAGTATGTTTAGATCTCTAATTATCTTCGTTGTCCATGGATCCTCTAACCTGTTGTTTTTTTCCCCCCCTAATAGATCTTGGATACGAGCAGTTTAAGATAGCAGAAAAATCCCATGGTAATTGGATCAAACTGTACCTAGAGGGGAATAATTCAGAAATACTCTTAAATCTTGGCAAAAAGGTCCTGAAACAATACTTGGAGGCCTTGAGGACGTTGAGTTCTTCGCTAAGCAAACAAGTGGCACAATATGATATGTATTCAATGATGGTGGGGACTGTGATCATTATGGAGGTAAACAAAAAATGTCTTTTTATGGAAAAAGCTAAATGCAAGGCATAAAATTTCCTGTTGTTTGACTATTTAGTGTATGTTCTTCAGAATTAAGTATTTTAGGGTTTGTCCGTATTTGAAAAATTAACGTAGTACTCTTTTTTTTTTAAATTATTACCCTTTGAAATGATTCAAGAGAACATATGATGTCTGTGTCTTGGTGTAACGGTATATATGCACATCACAAGTCAAAGAATAGCTTGGATTTGAAGGCACTTTGAAGATCTAGTTCCAACTCCCTGTGTTAAAAAGAAAAAAAAAAATCTTCAGTGAAGTTCCTACTTTTTTCACCTTTATCTAACAACAAACACAGCTGCTCAGAACAAGCTAAACCCTATATGCCCAATTTTTTCTCCACCATTCTGAGAATTCTTGGTACTGATAAGTCAGTAGTCCTGAAACAAGTGCTTGCTGGAAGAGGCAGAGTTGCCATTCCATATCTCTTGTAGGAGTAAAGATAAGATATCACATTTCTGGAATTTTAAGTGATTCTTTGCAATTGATAGTTTGGGGAGGTCTCACTGGAACAGGCTGCCCAGGGAGGTGGTGGAGTCTCCTTCTCTGGAGATGTTCCAGACCTGCCTGGATGCCGACCTGTGCTACCTGGTGTAGGGAACCTGCTTTGGCAGGGGGGTTGGACTCGATGATCTCAGGAGGTCCCTTCCAACCCCTACAATTCTGTGATTCTGTGATTCTGTGAAATTGCCTCTGTGGTAATGCTTTGAAGAAGTGAGTTTGCTGGTGAGTTACCCTGCACTCACATATACAAAAACGTGCACTTACAGTTTAGGTGGCATTTTTGTCAACTTCTGTGAGAATTAGCTCTCTATGACAGATATACCTGGCCTACATACAGCGTCATATACACCTACAAGGCTGTATAATAGCTGTGCATCTACTTGTGTTCTGTGGCTGGAATGGCTAACAGGTGATAAGTAGCTGTTTTGTATTTGAGTCTTCTCAGCCCTAGCAGGCTGTATTCCTCATGTTGTGCACAGAGCACGTTTGAGATGGCTTTCTCAATGGGCTGTATCACTGCATACCTCTTGACAGGAGCTAGTTCCACAGTCCCCACAGGGCACAGGATGGTAGGTTCTGTGCCTCCTCTAGGACAGCAAATCTAGAGATGGCCAATGCCACTCTGAAGCTGAAGTGCTTATAGTCCTTTCATGTTCCTTTGTTTTGTGAACGTAAGGATTCAAGCCTTTACAGTCACTTTGTACCTGAAGCACTGGATTTCTTTTTTTGCGGTTGTTGATGCTTAGTTTTTCAACAAAACAGATCTCAGTATTTTAGTTAATGGCTCTTTATCAATGGAAACCTTCACCTAATAGCTCTAACAGTGAAAAGTCTGCCTGATGAGAGCCTGCTTGGTGTCACTGGAAAACTAGACAGTACAGCCTGGTTTTTTGTGTGGTTATTTTTTTTCCAATTCAAAACTCAAGAAATTGGCCTACTTTCCAAGATCATTTTGTTTTATGTCGCAGTTCAACAACCAGAGGCCTCTGTCATAGGAAAGTCCTTTATTATACTGTGCATCCCCATGGGGATGGACCCTCAGCAAGCTCCACATAGTCCCCTTCAGTTCTGTATGTATTTTCCATCCTTGCTGTAGAAATAAAGGCAGGAAATTTTACAAGTGGCTTCAAACTACATGAATCTACAAGTGCTATTAATCCTATATTTTAAATGAGGGGAATACATTTAGTACATTAATAACCATTCATTTACTCAAAAAAGCTAAATATAGATTTGTAGATAACTACAATTTGAGCGTTTTAGTATACTGAGTGCTTTGTTATAATTTTAAGTCCTGTATTAAAAAGTAAAACCTGAGCCAATATGATACTGTGAAACCTCATGCTTCCAAATGTAAGTGAATTGTGGAAGGTATAATGTAAGTGAATAGACTACTGCAGTGTAACAAAATTTTTTAAAGTCTTAATTTTTACTATATGTAGCCGTAATGATGGGTGAGTTTTAGGTAGAGGTCTTCACAAGTGAATGATTACAGATTGGCTGTCCTCTGATAGTTTTTTATTTAAATTTATTTTAAACTTGCCCTATCACAAGCAGATTGAGCCTAGTTTATTACTAGGTATGTGTGTGCCTCTTGCAGAGCATCCTTACAGTATGTGGCTGGACTTTCTCTTTACATGCACATACGTAGCAGAAATTGCTAATGATGGTATTCATCTTCACTGGTACAGTTACCTGGGAAAAAGCCTGGAGTTCTAAGTGATTAGTGTGCAGGCTATAGCAAAGTGAAATCAGTAAATCAAATTAAGATAAGGAGGGGGGCAAAAATAAGCACCAGGAGAATTCTTAAGCTCTGAAAACAGCATACACTTACATGATAAGATGAGCACTTTCCCTGGTCCGGGAAGCTACTTGGCTCAGCAAGAAATCTGAGATAAATGACCATTGTTAGAGTGTGCATGTCACTTCAGGCCTTTGTAGGCTATAAATAATAAGTCAGATTTGTTTATTCAAGAGCTATTTTGGCATTGAGACTTAAAACACTTAATTCTGTAGAGCACTGAAACTCTTAAAGTGAAAGCAGATCATGCACATCGTCAGTCACAGCAGGTCAGGAGGCACTTGTTTATTTATTAAAACCTGATAAACTGTGAGTCCAACCCCTTAAACTGATAAAGAAAAGCACTATTTTTGCTTTGCCCCTTTATATGGTGAAGTCTTGCTTTGGTTGGACCACCCAGCATAGTGTTTCATGGCTTTTTAAAGATGAAGTATATATATTAGAGTTACACGGATGACACAGCATGAGTTTTGTGTGTGTGAATTCTGGCTGTATGCCTTAGCTAATTCTGATTCTTTACCTGTCGGTTCTCTGTTTTTGTTTTTTTCCCCCCTGTAGGTTTTGCTCCTACTCTTCCTCAGTGTACCAAAAGCTCTGAGCAGTCGGGCAGAATTTGAAGTGCCCCTCTCTCCTCCACTCTTCTCTCTGCTGTTTTACTTGATGTGTCTGATGCTGTGTGCAGTTCACGTCATTGTATGCACATCAGCAGAAAGTTTATGCTATTTCTGCAGTATGTCCTGGTTAACTGCAGTTGGAGTGATGATGCTGATTTCTGCACTCATGTGCGGTATTTTATCTGCCGTTGGAAAGACTCTTGAGAATTCCAGACTTCCACTGAAGGTGAGAGCATGCATTAATTATGGTTCACAGTTTTGCTCCTTGTGGCATACTTCCAAGTAAAGTTTTGTGGAAGATTTTTGTGCATGTTTACATAGAGGAATTGTTTGTAATGTAATTAGAATCATTCAAAATTAGTGTTGAAATGTGGCATGTTCACTGTGACATGATAAAAGATTGTTGTAAAGAAGATGACAGAAGTGCTTATTTTCACTTTACTTTGAGAAACATTCCAATCAGGTTACATTACTCTACAGATGACTTTAGTGATGTCAGAAGCAGTTCAACTGTTACAGAAAACAGTTTAACTAGTTATAAACTCGTACACAGAGATGTTTCACAACTGCAACTGATGCAAGATGTATGATATTTTGTAAGAACATTTTTTTCAAGCAAAAAGTAGATTTGTGAATTGCATAAGTATGTAATTGCTGTATTCAGAGTAACTGAAAAAAGACAATACTTAGCAGAATTAGTACTGCAGTATTTATAAATATATGCCGGAATTCCTTAACTTAACTATACATTTAAAGTCTTTGAGTGAGGCTGCTGATTTTTATGATTCGAGCTATGCAAGTTGGAATTCATCATTTTGTGTCTGTAACTTCTGAATTTGCCATTCTCTCTCAGATATCTGATTTTTCTGAGAGAGAAGCCTTGCGCTAAAAGTAATTCCATCCTCCTTTCTTGAAGGCAGCGGTTTTTTTTTTCCTTCTCAGTTTTATTTTGTGCCATTTAGTGTATTAAAAGGGATCAAGGAAGAGAGTTGTAGTAGGTCGTGACGTTTCATTCTTATGCTCGTATTTACTGGTAGCGTAAAGTTTGTGTGTGTGTTGAACATCTAGGCTGAAATAGTGTAAAATGCCACTAATGATATCTTTCATCACTAATGATGAAAGAAGTTTCATTTGAAGTATAACTCCTAGCATGAGTCTTTCTGACTGGGTAATTTCCTTGTAGTTCTGCAGTAATTTTCATTATCGTATCAAACTAGTTGTAATGTTTTGATACCAAGCCTAGTGGTGCTTCTGTGGATTATTTTTAAAGGCAAATAAAAGAACACAAAATTAATCAGTGTGAATGGAAAAATCTGCTGGAGAAGATGTCTTGTCTTATGGTTTGTTAGCGCTGTTAGTACCTAGGAGTGTGTTTGTCTTTAAATGGATTCAGTTTAGCCTTTTCTGGGTTACATAATGAGATGGAAGTTTTCTTTTGTAGGAAGGAAAATCGTATGACCTTGAAATAATTGTTAATGATTACTGGAATGCGTAGAATCTTAATGTTTATTTGCTGTGCAACAGTAAGGAAAAGCAACTGCAGGAAACAAGCTCATTTGTCATCCTGGGTGTTAATTTTTTTCCTAATTTTAGTCAACAGTAAGAACCTTACAGTGATGATGGCCTATACCTACATAAAATTTACACACAATCTTCTTTAACTTGATCAAGAACAGTGATGGTAGTCTCAGAACAACTCAGTCTGTTTTTGACTTGAAGTCTTCCTTATATACCTAGAAAAGAGTTAATTCTCTGTGACACCCACCGCTATAGGAGCAGTGGGCTTTAATGGTCTCTTATCTTTTGTCTCGTTAAAGATAAAAGGAGAACTAGTCTTCACACAGCGGTATTGCGCTTCAAACTGCATTCTGTCTGTCTCTGAAGCTTGTTGAGAAAATGAGCACAATACTTTTCTTACAGGTTTAAGATAAAGCTTGAAGCCTCTATAGGAGAGGATGTGGTGCAAATATTCTTCACATAAAAGTGCTTATCTCAGTAGAGGCTAGTGCTCTGCATTTGGCTTCAGATGCCTGAAGACCTGTTTTCTGTACTGTTTTTTTCGTTTGTATTTCTTCCTTCATACTCAAGGAATAACAAGTAAGCTTGAAGTACTTTGCAAAATTGTTATGAAAGAGATTCTGCTTAAGTTGTGTTTCAAAATTTTTGTTTGCTGGGGACTTCCTTAGGGAAACTTTAAACTCTGTAATAGGGCAGCTTCTGTGCCTTTGTTATTCCTTCATTTTGCTTAATTTTGTCACACCTTTTGCTGTGTGGCTTTTTCTTTTTTCTTTTTCCTCTTTTTTTTTTTTCTTTTGAGATGAGACTGACCTGGAGAGCTGTTAGCACAGTATTGTTTGTCTGTAATTTTGATGATTCTCTTCTGAGTTTTCTGCCTTTTAGCAGTCTGATCCGATCTTCCTTCTGTTTATTATTTACTTTCTTTTCCTCAGAATTACGGGGAATTATGAATTCTTCATATGAGATAACGTTCTGTGTGGTAGGGATTGAATCGTGCTTTCTCTTGTGACAGTTAATGGCTTGTAATTTCTTACAGAGTTTTGTTTCTGTGGCCACTGAATGCCTGTTAGCTAACCATCTACATGTATACTTGAAATGGACAGGTAGTGTCCATCTCAGCTTGCTGATTTTGAAGATGGCATTGCCTTAGTATTGCTATGTAACATTTTCCATTCCTGCATTTCTCTCCTTTGGGGAACTGTCAGGGAATAACAGGATCTTACTAGGGCTCCTTACCGAAAAGAAACACTTGTGAACTGTAAATCATGAGGTCTCTTGGATGCCAAAGGCATTCAGCTTTACGAACCGCAGCAGTGGTGCCAGAACCAACAACACATTGAGTTGATCAAAGAGTATGTGAACACGGTGTAGGTCTTTCACCACTGTTAGCCTTTGCGTATCTGGGGTGACGCAGGAAACTTCAGAGAAGTCATTGAGTCCTCCTTTGAGTGGCTTTGACCCAGATGTTTTGGGGCTTCCCAAACTGTGGTAGCTTTTCAGGGTATCTGAAGCAAAGGGTTAAGGCACACTCTTTTCTCCTTCCGTAGCATGGGTGAGCTTTTCTTTCAGTGATAAATTTAGAACAGGTTCTTACCACATACTGCTATGCAGATATGAGTTCTGTGTTTCTAGTTTGGCGTGAGTCTTAGGGTATCATCCCCATCTGTTTTTGGCACATTTACATCCTTGCTGGTGAGAGGCAGCTGCTGGTGAACTTCCTGCAGATGGCTTATATACTGCTAATGAAACTGCTCTGTCAATGATGACAGCAGAAATTGCAAAATGCCGCCTAGTATTCAAAATTGGATGGAATGGTTTTCCTTAGGAAACAAACTAATTGTTATTACTCTAATGGACACAAATAATTTTGCCAAGGAACACATCAAGTATGTGTGAAAAGCTTTTTGTTCTGTTTCAGTTGTCTTCTTTTCTTATCCTGTTTTCCCCTTACGTCTGTCTTTGAGAACTAATTGAGCAAAAATAGACCGATGGGATGCAATATGCTAAATATTGTTTCTAGGTTTGTGTCCTTGCCTCCTGCACCCTACGTTCTGCTTGTAAGTGAGCTCATCAGCTGAAGCTTTCTCCCTGGATGATGTAGAACTGTAAGCCCAGTACTTTTTTACTTGAAGATGGAGGATTCAGCAGCAGCTTGCCTTCTTTTCCTGTTTGGTACCAGTTGTTCAGGCCCATCTGGAACTTAGGAAGTGGGAAAAACTTTATTCACATGTGAAAACTGGTGTTACTGGCAGTAACACTTCTGTCATTTTAGGAAAGTGATTGTATAGTGTCTCTTGGACACGAAGGTGCTTATTTGCCTCTCACCTTGGAAAATATGTGCATTTGTAATAGAACATCTATCAACTCAAATGTTTCTTTCTTAGACTGGAAAGGTTAGGGAATTTGTGAAATTGGTGCATCATGAATCATACACATTTTCTACTGTTTTAACTAAATGGAAGATCAGCACATACCAGCAAAAGATTAGCTGCTTCTAACTGGTAATAAATGAACGAGGACATTTTCAGCAATATTTTCAGGATTACCTCACTCCCAGATGAGGGCAGGTACAGATAAAAAGTACTGGGTTCTCCATTCTAGGCTGTATTTATATTTCATACGTAGGGCATATTTGAGGATGTGAGAAGCTGAAATACGTCTTATGAAGGCAGACCTCTAGAAATGGATTTTCATCAACCCATCTTCATCCCACTCCATAAATGACTGGATTAGTGGGTGCATATCTCATCTCATTGTCAAATAAGCTTTTCTATCCCTGTTTGTGTTCCAGAGCAACTTAGAATGCCCTGCATGTTTAGTTAGTAATTGCTTCTATTCCTGATCTGTAAAAGCAGTGACCCTTTATTTGATTTACATTTTTCCAGTTTCAGGGCTGTTGCAGGAAAGAAACTGGTGGCTTCTTGCAGGTAGCTGTTGATGCAAAGATAGAGCCTGGAGAATGTGAAAGGGAGCAGAAAATAATCCAGTACTGCCTTTGTTGTGGGCGTGAGAGATTACTGACAAGTATTTGGAGGGCAATCAGTAAAATACATACACAATTGCATCTCATTTTCCATCCTTTTTTTTTTCCAGCAGAATACTGAGACTTTAGGGAAGAAACTGTCTGTTTATACTCTCTGTCTATCTTGAAGTGCCTTCTATTAGAATTAGGAGTATTGTTATGCTAAACTGTCTGAATCCAAGTGGCCATGACCTGTGAATCTGCATGTGCTCTCCACATTTGAAACAGTTACGAAATCCTGCTTTTCAGATGTCAGAAGAATGCTAAATTAAGGTCTTGCCATTTAAAAACGCTAAAAGCATTTCCTAAGCTCATGCTGTATGGTAAACTGCAGGTATTTTAAAAGCAATTAAGATAAATTCTACTGTTAATGACTTCAGAGCTTTTTTTTTTTTTTTCTTTAAATTGTTTCCGTTCACATCTAAAGATTTTTTTCAAGTGCTTCTCATTTGTAATGCTCTTTTTTTTCCACTGTGACTGAATATAGAAACTGATTACCAAGTTCATGAATTTTCTGAAGCCCAGTGCAGGCAGTGTTAGCATCTGCTTCCTGACTGTTATTTATAGGTTCTGATTACTATGTTTCTAGCAGCGCTAGTCCCTTCTTTTAATGACACTTACGGCTTTAAATAATTCCGCAGCCCTTTACCAGCAGCAGCAGATCTTTAAAAAATGTTAACTACTTCTTCATAGGATTACTCTAATGGCAGTTTTTAAATACAGTATTTACTACTACTTAAAAATGCTTTTTTTCCCCCCGTATTTCTGATATAAATCAGAATCAGTAGCTCTATGAAAATAGAACCCAAAGCTTAAGCTTGTCAAATACAGTTTTGAGAAGCTGTATTATGCAGTATTGTAATGTTTTTTCATTACTTAGACAAAATGTCCCTTTTTTTTTTTATTTTAAAATACTCTGTTCATTTAAATTTTTTTTTTCCTCTGTGCAGTATTGCCCACTGACTTGAAAAGTAAAACATTTTATACAATTGTACCTAAACGTATGTTTGCATTTCTTTTATTTGAGGGGGGTGGAAATGAGTGATTAGATGATGCCATGACTGAGTCGCTCTTAAAAATGACCTCAGCCTGCTGTGATAGAGCATCAGGAATAGATGTGGTCTGTAGAGTTTTGCTATAGGGAAATAGTCATCATTAGAAAACAAGACTGGATGCAGGTAGCTCAAGTATCCAAAGTGAATTAAATGATGAGTATTTAAATTTTGGGTGATGGTGGACATAAAAATAAAATGTTTCATGTCTAGAAAGTGACTTTAGGATTTCCCAGCCATTAAATATGGAAAGTCAATTATTGTGAAAAAGATCTTTACTCTGAGCTGAACAGAAAGAATGTAACTGGAATTGGACCTGGAAGATTATTTACTGGATGTTTTATTTAAAAGTAAAAAAAAATTAATTTGCATGGACGGGGTGCATATATTGCATCGTTTATTGGCACCTGTGTAGGCTAGCAAAAGATTTTTCAGGCATCTCTTTCTGTGTTATTTAGTTACTGATGCCTGTACGTGAAATATTAAATCCATCCTGGGTTGGCAAATGAGAGGTTTAAATTGAAAGCCCGGCATTTAGAAATCTCATAAACTGAAGATTTCATACTACGTTTGTGTATCAGGATAGTGGTGCGAGTCATCTTTATTTACTATTTACTTATTAAATAAAAATTAACTAAATAATTAGTTATTTACTATCTGGAGTGCCTACAGGGTTCCTGAGAGCTGGAGGTATTAAGCAACTAGGAGCTCAGACCAGTGTATATTGAAGTCAGACCTACTTTTCTGTGCCTGTAAAAACAGGTCCAGAAAGTAAGCACAATCCAAGTAATCTGTTGTTAGTCTACGTTATAAACAACAGCAAAAGCCTTAATGATAACGCTCCTAACACGTCACAGGAGAAAAACCTCAATAAAGGTGTTTTCATTATTTCTTAAACCGTTAAGGCTCAGGAGATAATCATTTGCAGAATAGTTTTTCAACTTGCATACATTTGCTCAGGTCCCTAACTCTGGCCTGAAATGTGGCTTATCAATAAATACTGTTGGATTTAACCTTTTGATATCAATGCAGGAGTATTTTTTTTTTCTTCATTTTTCACTGCAATTATTAGTCAGACATAAAATGTAGACTTCTGACACTGGGACATTTCTCACTAATACAGTAATTTTTATGAGGTTGCTGTGTTCTCCTGTTGATAATACATCATTTTCTCTTCAGCTTATGAACCTACTGTTCTGCCAGAAGAACTTGTTTTCCTGTCAGTGCTGACAACCATCCAATACAATACAGCAATCCTTCTGTAGACTTTATGCCTTATAAAACAGATGAATAGTATTGAAGACTGGTTCGTTCTCATTAGTTGAGGATCTTGTATTGCTTTGTCTCTGCAAGCAGATGGTTCGTACATTCTCACTCATCATTCAGTTAGTCAAGACTTCTAAGGTCAGCATAGTGAGGTTACTGGAGTTTAAGCTTTCTATAATTCAGTGATGCACCCATCATATGTCAGTCTTTGTGAACTTCATGGTCCGAGCAGACAACAGCTCTACCTGGACCTTTTGTTCCAAGATGTAGTTTATGGTTTCTGATTTTCACAGTAGAACACTGAATAGAAGGGAGTGATCTGCACCAAAGAAATTTCAAACACTAATGAATTCAGATTGTGGGTATATACAGTTTTTGAGATAATGATGATGATTTCTTTGATAATTTTTTAAGTTACCTATTTTTCTTGTTGTTTTGTTTTATTTCTTAAGGAGTTTTGAATAATAGATCTCTTTAACAGCACAGTAAATGGAGATTATATGAATAGGTGATTAGTTTAATTGTACCTCCTGCAATCATTTTCATAAATCTTATTCAGTCTTGATTTTACAGAAGTTCATAGAATCACAGAATAATTAAGGTTGGAAAAAATCAGTAAGATCCATCCCCACCATGCCTACCAACCATGTCCCTCAGTGCCATATCTTCAATGCCTCCAGAGGCAGTAACTCCACCACCTCCCTGTTCAAAACGCCTCACAATTCTTTCTGAAAAGAAAGTTTTTCTTAATATCCAGCCTGAAGTTGTTTTCCTCAAAGCAAAATCAAGGCAGCATTAATGAGCTTCTTGGGTCAAGTGTGTTTGTTGTCCTCTCCATATTCTCGATTACTGAACAAAAACCTAAGCTACTGTCTATAAAGCTTAAGCGTAAGTGAGACTTCAGAATTGCATGTAGATGTTCAGCATTTTTAATGTGTTTATATCCTCATTCTGGTTACCTGCTCCCTGCTTACTGAGTTTCTATATTATTTTAGTGTAAATGGTTTAAACAGTTGAGAAACTGTGGTATTCTGGGTTCATCTATGTGTTATATGTGCAATTTATTTCTATGAATATTCAAGGCTGTTTTTTAAGTTTATTCACAAAGTCAATGAAGCATGGTTGAAGTATGTACTTGAGGTTAATGTGAAAGTGATGGCAGATTTTTGTTCTGGAGTGAATAGGACTTGGGGTGGTTTGGATTTGTCTATTTATTTCTAATATCAGCGTAAGACACATTGCTTGATATTCACTCATAGAGGAAAGATTAATGAGAACATAAAATGACAAATGATGCTTTTTGATTTTGATGATTTTGTCATTTGTCAGAATGCCTCACAGATATATGGCTTTATTAACAAAGATGTGTTTGGAAGCCCGTGCTGCCTTTGGGCTTGGGCATGTCTTCTTCCTTTCTGCTGGAACTGTGCTCAGGTTCTCCTGCCAACCTTCAGATCAGACTTCAAGTCTTCTGAGGGACAGGTTTTCCTCTTGCTCGAACCCTGGCCTGGGTTTTTCTGTCAAATTAAATACAGTCTCATAATGCAGAGGATTATATTTAGCAGAAGGAAAGATAAACACACTGATGCCTCTCCAGCCACGTGCCTTTGACCTCTCGCATAGCCATACACAATGCCAGTCTCTCCAGTTGCTGACACAAGGCTCATGAATTGTGTGGCTCAAGGCCTTGCTGGCCGTGGGGCCTTGCAGTGCTCATATGTGGACTGAGGGTGAAGTTACACAGGAAGGCAGATACAAGCTCTGGCAAGATGTAACAGACTGCAGCAGTCAGGCATAGGGTTCTCAGAGGGATGGCTGGCTGGCTTGTATTCTTATATGACTGGCCCTTCTCTATCTTCTCCCTTCCTCTACCCTGCCTCTCTGCATCCCATCTCTGCCAACTTTGACATGTTCCTGAAGCATTCCTTACTAGTAAGTATGCATATCTCCACAGGCCCCCTCAGATACCCATCCTACTGGTGTTAGCTTATTTCCCCCTTATCAGTTGCAAAGGCCAGATTGATGCTCTTCAGACTCTGCCTGTGTTTTCTTAATGGCCCATCAATTAATGGCTGAAGAGTTCTGGTCCCACTTACTGTCTCCCTTAGTGCTTACTTATCAGGTTTCTGTCTCTGTGTGTTTTGTTAATGGCTTTCTCTTTTATTTCCCCTTCCCTATGAGGTGAGAAGGCCTTTAATCTGATGACTCTAGTGAACCAGATGCTCCCACATTCCCCATTCCCTTACACTCTCTTTTTAGCAATATCGTTGAAGGCAGTGATGATGGAGCACTTTGAAGGAGCTGCTGCGCAAGAAATCGAACTAATGGAGGCATTAGACAAAGAATTCTCCTGTTGGTTTTTTGTTTTTTTTTGAGATAACCACAGGATAACCACAGCGTGTGAAGTAAATAATAGCTTGATAGCATATTTTATGATGATGGACATGTTTCAAGATAAACAGGAATAAGACATACATCAGACTGTGTCTGCAAGTAACTTTTGTTAATTAGAGTAGTGAAAGCTGTCACTGTGGTGAATTGAGAACATCACAGACTTAACCAATTAGAAAACTGCTGGTTATTTGCATCTCAAGTTTGATTTCTGCAAGACTTCTGTTTTCACTTTGACAGCGAAATAACTTTTTTTTTTTTTTTTTTTTTTTTGTCAGAGGGTGGTAAGGAATTTTAATCTGTTCAGTTGTAATTATGAAGATTTTATTTATTTACCTTAAACAGAATGCTGTCTTAAACAATGTTCTGCTGTAATGCTAACTGAATAGGCAACAATAAAATGAACCTCTCATAAATTTGTAGGATTTGTCAAGGTAAAAATAACTGGTCTCATTGTTTATTTGGTTTATTTGTAGGATATTGCAGTAAGCACACTTTGCATGCTTAAACAGCTTTTAATGCATTTTTACTCTGTTGCATTTTTTCATTTGCAGAATCTTGGTGCATCCAGTTCCAGCTGGTCTGAAGTAGATGTGCTGATCCTGGCTGGAACAATTGGTCATGTTTTGAGTTTGGGAGCAAGCAGTTTTATTGAAGAAGAACATCAAACTTGGTATTTTCTTATCAATACCCTATGTTTGGCTCTGTGTCAGGAACTCTGTAGAAATCATTTTCTTCTGAAAGAATGTGACCTTCAGCTTGGCACCTCTATGAAACAAAACTTTGACAGTATTGGAGAAGCCCCAGAATGCAAGAATATAGATGTACAAGCAGCAAGTAATTCAAAACTAGGCAAGGCTGCATCTTCAGCTGAATCTGTAAAAGGATCAGATAAGTGGATAAGCTTAGCAAGTCCATGGATCATTCTTATTTGCTGTCGACTCCTTCGATCCTTGAATCAGACAGGGGTCCAGTGGGCTCATCGGCCAGACTTTGGGCACTGGTTGACAAGGTGGGTGTTTTCACACTTTCTGTGTTATTTAGAAGTTAATGTGTGTGTGTTATTTTTTTTTAAAGTATGTGAACATTTCTTTACAATCTCTGTATTAGAAAGTGTTTAAAATATGAAGGGAGTAAATAGTGAAGCAGCATGAGGAATTTTTCAGCACAGGAGTTATTCCTCAGGTACTATCAATGGATTGTAGTCTTAGCCCTGCACCATAACTTATCTAATTAATGTCAGTTATACACGATAGGTTTATCATAGGCAAAAATAAACTTTTTCTGTGCCTATGTCAACAGAGGCTGGTTTGTGAAATTAAAAAACACGTAATAGAATTAAACTCAATTTAAAAGCAGAAGGTTCTGCTCAGTTCCAGATTTCATTAAGTTGTAGAAAAAGGTACTGCACAAAAGAGTTTTTCCTCATCTGTTACAGTCATTTAATGTGTGGGTGGAAAACTGAAGGAATTTTTCGAATGTAGTATGGGAAATAGGGAATTTCTTAAAACTTGAAGTTTTTATTTCCTCAACTGCCTATTAGTATTGTGAAGAACTATGGCCACTATTTGGTGACAGAAAGTACTTAATATTTGAACTGTTTTCTGGATGTTGTTCGGTAGATGGAATTGCAGCACCTTCCAACTGACTAGTCAGTGTTTTGCAGACAGCAGATGGGGAAGCTTTTTGTAAGGTAGAGATTTCTTTCCAGTATCTTACAGTGTGTTGATGAAATGTCATTCATCATTCATTAATAGAGACATGAGTAAATCAACCAGTATGAAACTCGTTACATATTGGCAGCCCCACAGATAAAATGTCAATTGCTATGACAGGCATGAGTGCTGAAAGACATGACTTATGAGGAAGTTTATTGCATTACCAGAGCTTTCACTGTACTTCTTCTTGCAGTGCAGTGAGGGATTGAGGAAGGAGTGTTATATACAGTGCTAGTCACAGGAGAATCCTTCATTGTAAGGTAGGTCACTATGTGACCAGCCCTATGGTAAATACAGGATTAAGTGTGATTCAGTGTGACTGGGAAGATTATTATCATTATTATTATTATTGCTATTATTGTTATTGGTTATTATTTTTAAAGATTAACCCCGGTATCTTCCAAAGATTTAGTTGTTGAATAACTTTCTGGTCCAGATGTCTTCTTCAAGGTGTCAACTCTTTTCTTTGGAGTATACTATTATAATGCCATGGAAGAAGACTTGATATTCTTGCAGCTAAAAAAAATTTGCATTTTTTCCAAAGATGTGCTATTGCTGGTATCATCCCCCAGGAATGTTTACTGACACTTGGAAATATTACCGACCTTCTAAACATTGTGGACTTATCACCAAAGATACTGTACCAGTTAGGTGCACCTTCACCTCGCCACTTCTGATTTCATGGTGCAAAGTGTGCCTGTGTAGAGCAGCAAACCCTACTGTAGAGGGGACTTGGGGACATCACAGGTGGAATGCAGTCTGCAGCTAGATAAGATGCTTCTAGGGCTTCCTGAATAGTAATGAAAGCTGGAAAATCCTTTAAGTTCAGCTCTCATACTCTTAATAGATTGATGGTTGTCTATACCTCTTTTGGCTTAATCTTTTTGTATCTTTTGAGTAGAAAGGTGAGAGAAGGAGTTTATTGTATTGTTTCATTTTTTTCTTCTGTGAATTTAAGTTGGCACTTCTACTTGTTGAGATTTCTATTGGCCTACTTATTCATCCTGTTGAGGTCTCTCTAAATGGCACACAGCCATCTGTTATACCAGCTGCTCTTTCAGTTTTTGCATTATTTGCATTTGCAAGCTTGCCCTCTGGGCCGTTAAAGAAGATGGCCCTAGTGTGTGAAGCCCTAGGGTTGAATGCTGGTGAGTAGTCTCTAGGTGGAGCAGTCTCCGGTTGTGCTGCTGATGAGAATGCTGGGCAGCTGAGCCAGTTTGCAGTCCACCTCTCTGTCCACTTGCCTGATCTGGGGACTGCATCGATTTGCCTGTAAGGATCTTGTAGAAGTAAAAGCCTTGTTAATATTCCAATAAACAACCTTGCCTGCACTGCACCCTTCAGTGAGCTAGTCGTCACAGAATTCTATCAGATTGATTGACAGTAACCTTCCCCTTCATAAATCCATAACAATCATGTAATTAAAGCTATGTGACTCCTTGGTGAGAAGAGCTGAAGTACTGGCAGCTAGATATCAAAACTGAAACTTACTGGTGGCTGCTTCTTGTGTTTCTCTCCTAATTATAGCATCATATTTGGGTGTATTTGCTTTGATCCTGTAGCAAGTATATATATATATACTTATATATATATATATATAAAACTTGATATTATATATATATATATATATATATACACTTGATATAAAAGATATATAAAGAGCTTTTCATATATATATATATGTTACCTTACCTGGCAATGTACCTGTTGTCATGTGTTTCCTATCACAAGCCCTGTGTTTTACCATCAAAGCTGTTGCTTTGTCTGTATGGTGAAATAACTGAACTGGTATGGCTAGTAAAATATCCCATTGTGGTGCAGAAAACTAATCTTTTAGATGAGATGGATCATGTCCCATTCTGGTTTACCATGCAGCTTAACTGGCAAATGTTCTGCCGCAATATATGGACTGGATTAGTAAAGGAAAGAATGAATTTGCAAGCCAGGACTGTGGGCTGTCAAAATTCATTTGAAAAAAAACCAAACAAACAAAAAACAAAAACAAAAAAAGCAGCAGTATCTGCATCTTCTGAAATGCAGCATCTGTAAACTTTTTTCTTTCTGTTATTGTCGAGCATTGTTTATAAAACCCAACTTGCCTGTCAAATGAAAAAGAATTAATGATTCTCAAGCTTCTTTTTCAGCCTTAAAAAAAAAAAAAGACAAACAAAAACCTAAGTCCAGAGTGCAGTACCATGGGAATGAAGACAATGTGTAATTGGGGCTGCCACCTTTCTGCCTTCTTCCTTTCACTACTGTAACAGCTTTACAGCTTTACACAGGCTGCTGGCATATCCTGACACGAATCACAGGAGCAGTTTTTGCCTAACAGGAGGATATAATATGTGTCATCATTCTGACATATGCTTACGTTGCTTTATATGGTTAAAAGTTAACCCTAATAGCAGCATTTAAAGCGCACAGTTTTTGACATAAGTGATAAATGCAGGTGGAATAAGTTCTGTCTTGGGCCTGAAAGGCCTCACGGAATGAGTTTCCAAATGATTAGTGAATGAGTCAACTAAATCTCTGCACATCGTCTGGTTTGTGAGGATCCGAACTCCTATTAGGTGAACATGCTTGAATTTTCTTTGGTTAGAGATTTCAATGTCTTTGTTACTTCTCTTTCACAAGAGAACAGTGTGGTAGAGGTGTCTGTTTCCCTAGTATTTTGATCAGGATTTAGATGATGGATTTTCTTTATGGCCTCAATTAAAAGATAGTGATAGGCTGAGTTGCATAAACCACTCATTCCTCTTCCCGAAATGCACTGTGATCCTGTAAGATTGATTGTTGATCTATTCTTAGTATGTGTTTAATTTGCATCATTGTGTCTTAATAGCATATTTCCTAGTAATATCAGAACCTTTCTCAGATCATTTGTATCTTGCTAGTTTGAGTTACAGCTGCTCAGACTTCTTGTTTTTCAGATAAATTGATGAACAGTCTTTTCAGTCTTTTCTCTTTTTTTTTTTTCCTTTCTTCTTTTCCTCCTGTATTGACCCTGTGGTTATCTGTTGTCATGCTCAAACTAATATTTTGCTTATCTGGACAATGCATAATGGGCTGACCATTCATTTAAGGCAAAAAAGATTATTGTACAGATTTGTGCATGGACATATATCAGAAGCAAAACAGAAAAATCAGTTTACCAGTAACATGTTGAATTTAGCTGTTCAGCATACATTGAATAATGCAGGAGTTAGGGAAATATTTTTTGATATTTGCGGAGAGATTCTGCAAACCTGCTGGAAAGAAGAAATGCACCTTAATGAGAATAAGTGCATCGGAAAAATAGACCGTAGGTGAAGTAAAGAGAACATGCAGATTTTGAATTTGATAGTAAAAAGGTTTTCTTTTCAATTAGGTAGCATTCAGATAACTTTGGTCATATGTTTAATCCTGGTCAGACCTCATACTCGAAAGGTGTCAGAGCTGCTACAGGGCTCACTATGGAGGGGGTGAAGTAGTCAGTGGCAGCATCAGCTTGTGGAGAACTGACGAGAAGCAGCAGCATGTAAAGATGATGATAATTCCTTCAAATAACGTACTTAATTCCCCAAGTGCTCTCCTCCAGAACATTAGCATGCAATGAAACGTGTTTGTATTTTGTTCTATGCTAGCAGTATGGAAGTGAACAGTTAAAAAGGGTTTAAAATGAGATTCATCTGAGTATTTACAACTCCCTTCACTCCATTAGTTTGCAGGAATTAAGTGAGGTTGAAGCAAGTCAAAGAAAATGTCTCTGACACCAGAAGTACGAAAGTGTAGACCACCGGCTGTGATAGTAAGAGCATAAGAACAAAGCTGCTTTTTTAATTTGGGCTTTCTATTATGAAACTCTTGGCACTTTGATTTCCATTGTGTGGCTTAGGCAAGCACCACTAAATTTCAGCTGAGCTAGAGCAGCATGTTTCTGCATGGGTTTCTTGGATTGATATTGAGAAGTTTGCTAAATGGCTGAATTCTGTGTTGAGCAACTACAGTTCTCTTTCAGAATACATGCTAATTTAATGTGTGCTTAGCAGCCTAATTAGAAGAACCTTGATTGGTAAATGTGGAAACTGTAGGTGGTCTATAGTGACTCAACATAGCTTGTTATAAATCCTGTTTTATTTGTTTCTTCAGCAGACTCTATGAAACATTTAGACACAGGCTGGATATAAACCCCTGTGCTAGCAGTAAGGAATGTGCCGTTAGTGACTGATGTGCTCATGTATTTAAAAATACCTTTCCTTTTCACTGGGCCTTTCCTAAGGATTTTATTTTATTTTATTTTTCTTTTTTTAAATTTCCCCGGTAGACTATGATTTGCAGTGTTCAGTGTAGGGAATGGCAGATGTTATTGAAAGTCTTGCTGGATATAGCATGCTTATTACATCTTTCAGGTAGGAATATTCTTAATAATTTGCCTGATTTGATTTATCTCACTGTCATGCAGTAAATAAGGAGGATATGTCCTGAAGGTTTTCTTTTAAATGAATGTTTGTGGTGAATTTTAAAAGGTGTACTGGTTACTGAATTAGTTCTTTATGTACTGATGATAAGAAATTATGCATACGCTATCTTCACAGGATGCTGCAAGAATCCATTCACTCCTTATTCAGTCGCTTCCTGTAGGAGAAAAATACTATTGAGGAGAAACACCAAGGGCACATAATATATCCTGTAATGCTCTGGTTCATGTCACTTCCCTCTACTGTTCTGCAGAGAGCAGTGCAGCTCCTGGGAGTCGTCCATGAAGTGCTTCTGTGAACTGGGTCCTGCAGGGCAGGCTAACAGGGCAATTTTTCTGCCCTGTTTCCTTTCATCTGTGACATTTCGAAGCACAATAGCTGTCACAATTATTGGTTAAAATCCTGATAAAGCATGTACCATCAAATAGGAGGGTAGACCTATTGGAAGTACTGTAATTCCAATTATATCAAAGGTAAAACTGGTGTTTCATAAGTGTGATCAGAGTTAATGCAGCCCTGGCTTAGTGTCATTTTACTGAAGTTGATGATTTCTTATTGTGACATTTTGAAGTGTGGAAGACAGAGATGGAACACGTGGTTATCATGCTCTGAATAATGTTCTTAAAAAAAGATAAATTAATAAGATTAATGTTTCTGAGTTGTTTGAGATGTTGAGAATACTTGCAGTGGGCAAATTTTAGCAACTCCTGGTTTATAAAGGCTTTCCTAAAATTTTGTATCTATCTGTAGGAGGCATGAAGAGCAGATCTTTATCTTACCCCCTTAGATTTTGCAGTACCAAGTAATATCACTATAGATTTAAACATACAGCTTTTAGCAGCATGCTTAATGAAATGCTTTTAGGTCTGTAATGACTGATAGATACTTAGGATGAAGGGGACTCTATCGGTACTCTTGGCAAGAGTGATGCAAGTTCTGTCTGTATTCTTTGTATGTATTGATCCACTGCAAGGGGGTGTAGTTGTGTAAGAGAGTCATATTGTGTTGTTTGTACATATTTTTAAAAGTAAGTAGGTATGTTTCTGGTCATTACAGTTAGGTAGTACTTCATATGACTAAAATTAAACAAAACAAATGCATGTGCAGTTATTTAGAAATGGAAAGTAATACTAATTTCATAATGTAAGAATTTTTTATGCCTTATCTCAGGAAACGAAATGCTGTAGTGTAATCAAAATGTACTGTTTCAAAATGCATAAATAAGAAAATTCAAGTTTAAAAGCTTCTACTCTATTAAGCAGCTTAGTCTTTATATAATTAAGAGAATGGCTAGCATATGGTGGAACACAATCCCTCCTGAAGCATGCATTCTTGAATAGGAAGCCTCATTAGTAAAATCAGTTTTTTGAAACTACTAACGTATTTTACAATACCTTTTGGAAAATTTATAACATATCTCAGTGCAATAATTAATTTGGCAATAGACTACTGTAGCTAAGGCTCTGTCAAATGTGCTTCACAGTAATTACAGTAGTTTGAAGGTTTTTTGTTTGTATGTTTGTATGTTTCTTTTTCTGCAGTTCTGAGCATAAGTCTGAACTCTCCGTCTTGGCTGCAGTTTCCCTACTTATGATCTTTGTTCTGGTTCAAAGAAGATGCTCACTGGTTTCAAAAATTGCTATGGCACTTGGGCTCCTGGGAGTCTACAGTTACCGGGCAGCC
Source organism: Lagopus leucura (assembly GCF_019238085.1). Classification (NCBI taxonomy): domain Eukaryota; kingdom Metazoa; phylum Chordata; class Aves; order Galliformes; family Phasianidae; genus Lagopus; species Lagopus leucura. Next base: position 8,319,091 of record NW_024962261.1, on the reverse strand, counting down.
ATTGGAAATGTCGTATTTCCATGGCAACATGACAGCAAAGATATTTCAAAGTAAGTTAATCAACAGATATGTAAATCTATTTCTAGAAAGGTATTAACACTTTCGGTATCGGGATGAAGTGGAGATGGATGTTATGTTTAGACTGTAATCAAATTCTTACAAATAGAACTGCATTTTGTATGTGGCTGACACACAGTTCTTGTGATGTGTAATTTCAAGCCTTGTGAAGTGTCCTGCAACTAATCAGAGGAAAATCCAGTAGTCATTCCCTGTATTTTTGCTAGAAAGAAGCTCCGAATACACCATCTCCTCTTGTTTTAGATAGATTTGCCACATTTAGCAGAGAACATGTCAAGTTCGTTTAGCTGTTAGTTTTGAAGAATGATTATACAATAATTGAGAGTGTTGCTTTTCTATACATTTCTTTCTCAGTTGAATATTTTTGTAATGTATGACTGTAACAGAATTGTTCTGCACAGTGCGTACTGAGGACTTTTATGTGGATGTAAATTTCTTAAAGAACTAGTCACTTTATTGTAAGGAATTTATTGGCGTTTTTACCAGTGATTACTTATGGAATGTAGCTAAGTGACTTCAGTTTTCTCATGGAGCTTTTTATCATTGGATTGTACCTGGCTTGTAAATATCAGAGCTGTGGAAAACTTGCAGAGTTAGTAAGAGCATGAGAAGAGGAGGATCGTGGAAGACAAGTATAACTACTGTCTTACAAATGCAGTAAACTTTCACACTCATTTTTAATTTGATATAAGTGGTTTCTTTTGGGGCTTTTTAATTAGAAGACAGAAATTCACAAGATATGCAGATGGGAAAAAGTCCTGCAGGAAAAGATTTTAGGACACATACATCAGATTTGCTAATAAGGCATCTTTATAAACTGAATTTATGTCTATATATATATATACACACACACATTTTTATATATATATACATATACATACAGATGCATTTACATACAGTCAATCTTTCCAAATATTGAAGATAGTTCTAATGTTAGATCTTGATTGACAAACCTGATTTCATTCTGTGACAAGGTTACCTGCTTAGTGGATGAAGGTAAGGCTGTCGATGTGGTCTACCTGGACAAAGCCTTTGACACTGTCCCCCTCAGATCCTCATGGAGAAGCTAGCTGCCCAGGTTTGGATGGGTGTACTTTGCTGGGTTAAACACTGGCTGGATGGCCGGACCCAAAGAGTTGTAGTCAATGGAGTTAAATTCTGTTGGCAGTCAGTCATGAGCGGTGTCCTCCAGACCTTGGTACTGGGACCACTTCTATTTAACACTTTTATTAATGATCTTGATGAGGGGATTGAGTGCACCCTCAGTAAGTTTGCAGATGACACCAAGTTGGGAGGGAGTGTTGGTCTGCCTGAGGGGAGGAAGGCTCTACAGAGGGGTCTGGATAGACTGGATCAACAGGCCAAGGTATGAGTTTCAGTAGGGCCAAATGTTGGGTCTTGCATTTCGGTCACGACAACCCCAGGCAACCCTACAGGCTTGGGGAAAAGTGGCTGGAAATCTGTCTGACAGAAGGGGACCTTGGTGTACTGATGGACAGTCAGCTGAATATGAGCCAGCAGTGTGCCCAGGTGGCCAAGAAAGCCAATGGCATCCTGGCTTGTATCAGGAGTGGTGTGGTGAGCGGGACTATGGAAGTAACCCTGCCTCTGTACTCGGCATTGGTGAGGCCCCATCTTGAGTACTCTGTTGAGTTTTGGGCACCTCAGTACAGAAAGGACATTGAGGTGCTGGAGCAGGTCCAAAGAAAGGCAACAAGGCTTGTGAAGGGCTTGGAGAATATGGCCTATGAGGAGAGACTGAAGGAACTGGGAATGTTTAGTCTGGGGAAGAGAAGCTGACAGGAGACATTATTGATCTCTTCAAATATCTGAAAGGTGCTTACAGCGAGAGCAGGGTTGATCTCTTCTTACTGGTGACAGATGACAGGATGAGGGGAAATGGCCTCAAGTTGTGCCAGGATAAGTTTGGGTTGGATAACAGGAAACACTTCTTTATAGAAGAGATTGTTAAGCATTGGAATAGGCTCCCCAGGGAAGTGATTGAGTCACCATCCCTGGATGTGTTTAAAAACCGTTTGGATGTGGTGCTCAGGGGCATGATTTAGCAGAGGGTTGTTAGTTGGGTTGTATGGTTAGATTGTGGTTGGACTCGATAATTTTTAAGGTCTTTTCCAACTGAATTATTCTAGGATTCTATGAATTCTGTACCAGCATTGACATTGTATGTTATTTCTGCTAAGTGTGAAAGTAATGGAAGAATCACAGAATTGTAGTGGTTGGAAGAGATCTCTGAGTATCATCTAGCATAAAACCTCCTGCTAAAACGGGTTCCCTACAGTGGGTTACACAAGAAGGTGTCCAGGTAGGTTTTGATCATCTGAAGAAAAGGAAACTGCATAGTCTCTCTGTGCATTTTGTTCCAGTGCTCTGTGATCTGTAGCTAGAGGAGAACACCGCTGTTTACAGGCTTCCAGCTAGACTCTGCGCCACTGATCACAACCTTCTGAGCTCTACCAGTCAGTTCTCTTGACCACACTTCCTGACCTTACTTATGAGGATGTTATGGGAGACAGTGTCAAAAGCCTTGTTGAAGTCAAGGTATATGACATTCCCCCCTTGCTTACTTACTTAGTCATAGAAGTCTACAGGATTGATCAAACATGATTTCCCCTTGTTGACTACTGCTGACAACCTTCTCCACTGGCTCAGAGATGACATAAGTTATTACATTTCCTTCCCAGAAGCAGAGGTGAGGTTGACTGGACTGTAGTTTCCTGAGTCCTCCTTGCCCTTTCTGAAAACTGGGGTGATACTGGCTTTCCTCCAGTCTACAGACACCTCTCCCATTCTCTGGAAGCTTTCATAGATGATAAAGAGTAGTTCGGTAAACAATTCTGCTGGGTCCTTCAGCACTCATGGGTGCGATGGTAAACTGTATTCTGCAGAATTTTGCTCTGTGATTGAAAGTATTTTTGAAAGCATGTGTGATTTCTGGGTTTAACCTCATTTGTGTGCTTGAGTAAGGTCCTTGGAGTTGCAGTGAAAAAGAACTGCAATATGGGACAGAGCATTAAATACAGCAATTGAGCTACAAATGGAATGCAATTAGAGAAATAAGTGGAGTACTTAAGACAAAAGCCTTTTCTGAGAATTTTCTCGTTCTGTACTCACTGTAGTGATTTTAATTACAAGAAGAAAGATAAAGGGCTTTTATATTGTTTCACCTTAAATAGTGAATATGATAATGTGCTTAAATCATGTCAAATGTTTATATATCTCCAATTATATAGTGGTTTAAAAGATGCTCTCAAGATTAATGAAACAAAGCTTTAGAAAATAAAGCTTTATTGGCAGGTATAGTGGTATTGTACTTAAAGCACAGCTTGAAATGAAGTGGCAGTTTATCTGGGAGCAAATAACGAGAGGTTTTTTTTATTATTATCTTAACTGAAATATCTTTGTGCTTTCTGAGTGCAAATACCCTACAAGACTCCAGACACTCATTTTATACATCTTGGGACAGGTGTACGCTGTAGTCTGTATTTTCTATGATTCTTATTTAAACAAGATGCTTTCAGGGTGGGCTTGATGGTCCTTACATATTCTTTTACCGTGTACATTTAATGAAATAGTAGTATCTCTGATTAGAATGGTCATTGCAGTTATGAAATGTACCCCAAACCATTCCTACTGAAGGAAGCAGAACTTTTTACCTGTGAGCTAGTTATGCTAGGATATGGGCTTCTTAAGCCTGCAATACAGGGCCTAACAGAGGAAGCATTGTTTGTCCAGCATCACTGACTCTTTAAACACAGTGGCTCTTGCAAAACTTCCTGAACAGCATGCCAATTAAGATAGCAGACATGTTAGCACATTTCAAATGTTAGCTGATATGTTAGCATAGCAATTTAAACTCTTCTTGATTAGATGGCTGATATGGTAAATGACCAGGAATGTCCTTCAAATTTGTCTGGAGGTATCTTTATCATGTGTGTGACATAAAGTGGAGACAGATCCAGATAGAAGGATAGCTTTGTGTAAGATGCTTTTTCATCTGTATGTAGCTACTGCATCTTTAATTCTTGTTTACTTAAGACAGAATCAGTGTTCTGATGTCCCATCTGTTTCCCTTTTACCTAAAACAAGAGTTTTCTCTTGCTGTGACACTTGCTGGAAGATGGATTAGACAATTGAAGAATATTCCTTCTTCTGTGGCCTGAGCTTAGATAACCTCTAAATTAAAAAATGTAAGGAAATAATGTGGCCTTCAATTTTTTAGAGTTTTTTTATACTGATGATTTGTACAATAAAAAAAGATGTGTATATGCCATATTGATGTGGAGGGTAGTGCTCTTGCTAAAAAACTTTTTTAGTTTTAATTCCATGAACCAGTTAATCTCATTTTTTCACTTAACTCCTTTCAATGTTGACTAGTATTCAAAAATTACCTAAAATTTTGCTTCTGAGTTTATAGAATCATGGAGTAGTTTGGGTTGGAGAGGACCATAAAGCCCACCGAGTTCCAACCCCCTGCTGTGAGCAGCGCTGCCTCCCACCAGCTCAGCTGCCCAGGGCCCCATGCAACGTGGCCTTGAGCACCTCCAGGGATGGGGCACCACAGCTTCCCTGGGCGGCCTATGCAACTGCCTCACCACTGTTACTGTAAATAATTTATTCTAATGTCTGATCTAAACCTACCCTCTTTTAGTTTAAAGCCCTTACATCTTGTCCTCTCGCTACACCCTCTGATAAAGGTCAGTCCATGAAGCTGCATGAATGCATTTGAACACTTTTTGGTAATGATTACATCAGAATTAACGGAAATACTGAAATAGGGCGATTAATTTCTGCGTGAGCCAGAAACACAAGAACTCTGTGAACTTTACTATTCTGTTCCATGAAGAAACAATTCTTTATGCTTTACAAGATAATGTATTTTTAAGTTCAGGTGACTCAAGAATTCTCACTTCTGAGTGAACTGTATTACCTTTGTAGAAGACTGTGTTCATTCACCACTCATATACAAAGATCTTAATAATTCCTGGGAATAACGAATTCTAAATTTTGGATGTGTACATAATACGTATTATTTTTTCTAAAATTAAAAAAAAAATCATAGTATTTTATTCCAGTTTTTAAACCTACTGGTCCTTACCTTTGGCAGATTTTTTTTGAATGAGGTACCTGTTCTCCAGAAGCTTGACTTTCGTTGGAAGTTGTTGTCATTTAAATGGGAATGAGTTGTAGAATTCTGCATATTTGACAAAGCCAACTGATTAAACAAAAACAAAAGGGCCCATACTATTACTAGCATTAGGACTTGGTCTGTTTGGCGGAACTGAACAGACTTTGTGCATCTCTCTTGAAAAAGACTTTTTTTGACCTATGAAATTGATACTAGTGAGTAACTTATGCTTCTAGTTTGCTTTTTCAGATACATATATTATTTTCTTTTCTTTTTAGGGGGATTACTGAAGCTCGTTTTGTTTATGTCTTTGTTCTTGGAATAGTCTTCACTGGCACTAAAGATTTGCTGAAGTCACAGGTTATTTCTGCAGACTCCCGTATGAAGAGTACAGGACTATGGGAAGTGTATAGTGGATTAGTTCTACTGTCAGCCCTTCTATTTAGACCACACAATTTACCAGTCTTGGTATTTTGTCTGTTGATACAGACAATGATGACAAAATACATCTGGAGACCTTTGAAATTTGATGCAGCACAGATCACCATAATGCACTACTGGTTTGGCCAGGCTTTCTTCTATTTTCAGGTAAGCTGAATGTTCTCCCTGCTGTGGGGCGGGGAGGGGAATATTTTTCAAAAGAAATGTTTATGGAATGTGAAGTGGCAACTAAGTCATGGAGTGGGAGAGTTCACTGAGTTCTCAGAATTATTATGTTTCTAACAATGTTTCTGATTAACGTTTCTGTCTCAGAATCAGGGAACAGTATGTGCTTGATAACGTGATACCCTCAGTGCAGAGCTGCACAATTGTCAGAAATATCAGCTATGTATAATGTGGGGCTTTGGTCTGTTTGTAGCTACTATTGTGGTGATTGTAAACTGAAATATATAAGCTGAGTTGATTAATAACAGTAACAGAAAGATGCTTTTTTTTTGTGGCTGGATCTTTAGACTTCCAAAACCTTTGGTAGCATCACAGTATATTTATATGAAGTTCACAATTGAAGGGAATCTCTTTGTCGATGTAAGGCATCTTAGGAGGGTCAAAACTAACTGCTGTTCTTATTACAATGAATCATATTTCCTGGAGGATCTAATGATTTCAGCCACGTTGTTGTCCCCATTGTTGCAATTACACAAAAACTTTTTTTTTTAGCATCAAAGTAAGAGAGGCTCTTTGCTCTTCTGCTAGTGCTAGGAACTTGATGTAACAGTGTCCTAAGAGAACATTAGTTAAGCTGGAAATCATGTTGTTAGATTCTGGTTTAGGAAGAGAGGCTTTCTGAATTGCTGCAAACTTCAAGGTAAAGAGTGTGGTGGATATAACTTCCAGGCATGGCTAAGAATGTTAAATTGTAGTCAGGCTTAGTGTATTTGTGATACTTGCTAATTCTTTTAGTACAGTTTGAGTATTGGCTTAACTTTCATCTGAGAGAGCACGTCAGGACAGAGGATCATTGGTGGGCATACCACCATCGTGTTTCATCCCTTCCTAACCAGTTTTGCTTCTACCTCCTGCTCCGAGGAGGTAGCGTTTTTTGATTGAAAGTCTTTTGCATGTATAGAGCATTACAATTCAGAGCCAACTCCAGTGATTGCCTTCTGAGAGGGACTGGAAAGAGGCTGAAAGCCTCTGCATACTGAGGTACTTAACAAAACCACCTGTCAGAAATGGTGGGTAGCCTGACAAGAAAGTCCTAATTATGGAAAAGAGACTAACAAAGAAAAATTTTAATGTTGTTGTAAAGCATCTATTTTCCAGTACCTGAAGGAGCCTACAGTAAAGTTGGGGAAGAACTTATCATAAGGGCAGATAGCAACAGGATGAGAGGAAATGGCTTTAAACTAGAAGAGGGTAGATTTAGACTAGATATTAGGAAGAAATTCTTTGCTGTGAAGGTGGTGAAACACTAGAACAAGTTGCACAGTGAGGTTGTGGATGCCCTCTCCCTGAAAGTATGCAAGGCCAGACTGGGGGGGGGGCTTTGAGCAACCTGCTCTAGTGGGAGATATCCTTGTCTGTAGCAGGGAGGTTGGAACTAGATGATCTTAAAGGTCCTTCCAACCCAGGCGCTTCTATGATTCTGTTTTCAGTGATGATGAATTATTGGAGTTGGCTGAGAATTTCACAGAACCATCGAATCAGGAAGTAGTTGAGGCTGAGGAGCACTTCTGGAGATTTTTCAGTCCAACGTCCACCAATCAACAAGTGGGTCAAGTTCAGGTTACTCAGGGACATATTCAGACTTTTACTGGGGAGCCTAGAACTGAAGCCAGGACCATGAGTGTGATCTCACTACTGCTAAAGGGAGGGAATGGAATGTCAATTTGAGACAGCTAGCAGTGCAGTCCCCACTGCAGTCCCAGGTGTTATTGGTTGTCTGTGACCCAATGGTAAATGGCTGGCTAATAGACAAGATTGTGTCCATCAGGACAACTTATGTCCTTCTCAGCCAAGCTGCTTTCCCAGTGGTCATCCCCCAGCCCATCCTGGCACATGAGTTGATTCTTCCCCACATGCAGGATTTTGCATTTCCTGCTGTTGAACTTCCTGAGTTTGTTGTCAGCCCATTTTACTGGCCTGCTCCGGTCCCTTTGAATGGCACTGCATGTAGACTTGGTGAGGATGTTGTCTGTGCCATGCTTCTTTAAGGAAGATGGTCCCAGTGTGTGAAGCCCTGTGGTTGGATGCTAGTGAGTGGCCTCCAGGTGGAGTTTGTGCTGCTGATCAGAACCCTGCATGTTGAGCAGCTGGGCCAGTTTTCAGTCCACCTCTCTGTCCACTTATCTGATCAGTTTTCCAGTTAGGATGTTACAAGGAAAATAAGAACTTCTTGGGATGTTATAGTTGCTGTGGAAATACTTTTTTATTTTCTCCAATCTGAGGGTTGTAAAAAAAAATTGTGAAAAAACATTTGTGCAAGAAGTTCCAATAAGTTTGAAAAATGTGTCTTTCCATGTGTCTCTGTTGTGCCAAGCATCCTTTTTCCTATCAGTGTGATTATACTTATACTATACCAATGAAATGTATTTCCTATACCAATGTAAGATAACAGATCTTACAGCACATGTGGATTTTTTTTAGTGGTTTTATACTGGTGTTACTGAGAAGATATTTGTTTTAAGATTTTTCTTCTTACATTATTGACTATTTTTTGCACTTTTTAGTATTTTTATAATCAAGGAGCTTTTTGATTTCAAGAAGATAAGTGACTTCCATTCGAATTAGCTGCATATTGTACTGTTGGATATCGTGCATTTGCCTACCATCCTCTTGGCAGTTTTGACATATCTTCTAGTTGTCTTTCCTTTGAGAGTAATTACATTTAGCATGATACGGATTTCAGCAAACCTGAGGGTATTTTAAAAATTAGCTCTTATGATACAGCAAGCCTCAATGTATGTAGGCATGCTGCTGAATCACAGCATTCAAAGCTCAGAAGGGTATTGCATGCATTGTAGTTCTATGATTTCTTGACCATTCTTTATGCCTCCTTTATTGGTTCAACAAAGAATGAGGAATGGAGAGTGATTGTTAATTCCTAAAGCTTCTACTAGAAGCAGTCCAAAGCTTCCCACTCTCCCCCTGCCATTTTGTTTCTGAGCCTGGTTTATTATTAAGTTCCATGTATGAAACAGAACAGACCCAGATAGGGAGCTCTCATGTTGTGTCTGATAATTTGTCTGTAAACTCCAGCTCTGAAGAAATTCTTCTGAATTTAACATAATTTTGATAAGTAATTCCTTAATTTGTAATCTTTCTAGCATGGTATCCTTAAAATAATGTATCCGTTCTGGAAGATGTTGACAGCAGTCTCTAGCAGATTTTTCTTTTGCTATCTACTCTGAAAACCAAGGCGTGTACTTTACTGTATGTCCTAGGCAGAGTGAAATGTCAAATGGATTGCAGTGGAATAGGAAGGGTTTTAGAAATACCAGTTTTGATTGTGGCCTTCATATTCCTAGAGATGATTTGAAAATAGAGCAATCAGTTATGCTAAGTAAAAAAAGTTTTCAAGGTAGGTGGAATTCTCCGCTGTTCCTCACTCTTAAAAAGTTTTCAGTAATCATTTCAAATTGCTTTAATGGCATTTAAAGTAGATTCTCTTTATAGGATGGAGATGAAAAGTTGGACCAAAATGCTTCTGTTCAGGATAATAGCTTGTTTCATTTATTCTCTGATGAAGGAACTGTTCTGTAGCTATGAGAGAGAACTGAATCATACAAGCCTAACAGGTGGTGGTTTTTTTATTTTTTTCCAACTTCACAATTAAAGGCAGCTATCTGATGTGCAAGCTATTACTGCAGAAAAGCAGAGAAGAACTGTTGGTAGCTCATGAAATTACATAGGCTACAAACATAACTCAGAATCTAGTCAAAGGCGACTCTTCAGTTGGAAGGTAGCTCTCACTCTGTATTGAGAATAAGACTTCCTGTTTGGAACTATAGCTTCAGGGATGGAAAAAACTTCTGGCAGTTTTGCTGAAGAAACTTCACTTAATACGTAGTATTCTGATCTAAAGCAGTTTGGACTGGTTCTGTGATGGGATGAAGGGACCCACAGTCCTATACTCTAAGAAAAGAGGAAAGGGGGAAGGGAAAAGGTGGGGAGGTGGGCCTAGATGGGGAATAAAGCAGTGGCAGTGAGAAAAGAAAGGAAGCTAATTTACTAAACATGATAGCAGAATGAGAGATAATACAATGGAATCCAATATAAATGAAAATGAAGCTAATAAATCAAATGAGAAAGTGTCCAAAACTTAAGGTCTTATTCTAATGCTGTAGGCGAGATGGCTATGAGTAAAAGAGTAAGCAAGTAAAAAGAAAAAGGCACAGTCTCAAGACACCCTGCTGGTTCAGCATGATGCATAGCAGGACTCCCAGGTCTGCTCCAGCTGTCTAACGCCAGTGGAAGGGCAGGAGAAGCACCCTTCAAGGTGCCGGCAGCACCTGGCCCCATGCAGGCCCGGACACCATTTGCCAGGGCATCCTGGGCTGACGCCAGCTGTAGCGCGCTCTGGGGGTGTTCCCCCCGTAGGTGCAGAAATTTGCCCTTCCCCTCTGCAAAGCCCGTGCGGTTCCTGCCTGGAACGCAGCAGTGGCATGGCAGCAGGAGAAAGGAGAGAAAGCGTCAAGGACGGGGAAGCAACAGGCCCTGTGCTGTTAGCAACACCAACACGTATTTTTGCGGTCTTTCTTTTTACTTTATTTCCGTGGTGGAATTGGACACTGATGGCAAGGGTCCATTGGGGCCGGTGTGCGTCGCAGCTGCTGCCGGGCGCCGGTCTCGTCAGCTCTGCCCCTGGTCTATTCCTGCCGGCGGGGTGGCCTCTTCTTGGGTGATGGCGAGGCCTGGCAGTCGCTGGCCTTCCTCTTTGGGGCTCGCCGGGGCCGCTGAGGTAGGCTGGTGCCGGAGGGCCCTGTCGCAGCCTGTCGTGGCTCCTGATGGCTGGAGGAGGGTGCTGGGCCAGGGACAGGAGCCTCTTCTTGTGGGGCAGCTCTGGGCTGTGCTGCAGCGGCCTCCCGTGCCCCAGCAGCAGGGGCGACGTTGAGGCCCAGCAAGCGGTGAGCCTCCCTGCCGCACCTCTGCAGAGTGAAGGCGATGAACTGCCTTACGAAGTTCCTGGTTTGGCCCTGCAGCTCGAGATCCAGCCTCTCTCTCAGGGTCTCCTCCTCCAGGCCAACGTGGCGCAGGGCTGAGATGACAGCGTTGGCCAGCGTGTTTGCATGGGGCTCCTCAGTGCCCAGGATTTGGCGCAGTTTCCGCTGCAGCCAGGAGCGCAGGGGCTGCAGCAGGGCCGGGTGCTCCCTGAAAAGGGCAGCCCAGGTGGCAGAGGAGAGGCCACCCACGGGACTCCTGGGCACTGCAGGCCACGGCCGGGCTGCGTGGAGGCCTGCAGGGCTGTGTGTGGCGATGGATGCCACGGCAGCTGGTCGGAGGACCAGCTCCTCGTAGTCGTTGTCCGCTTGCACGGCGTGGATGATGGACTCCACAGCCCGTTTGCAAAGCGGACATTGTGGCCTGGTGCTCGTCCACCGCTGGATGCAGGGGAAGCAGAACTGGTGGCAGCACGGCATGGTGTACGCTGCGCTGTCCCAGTTGTCCAGGCACACGGGGCAGCGGGTGTCTACTGCTGCCTCCATGCTTCCACCGGTTGTGGTGGGCTAGGGGGAGCGGGAGATGGCAACTCGCTCCACAGCACTGACGCTACAGCAGCAGGTGTCAGTCACGCTGGAAGAGGACAAGAGACACTAGTCACACACCGGCCTGGGAAGGCTCCCTCAAGATGCCCCACTCCTCCTCCCCCCCACTGCCAGTCCCCGTGCCGCCTACCTGAGCTGCTGCACGCGTCTTTCTGGGATGTCCCGTCTGCCTGCTCCCAGCAGGGTTCGGGGTAAAGAACAAATGGCTCTGAGACGGCCACAGAGAGCTGCGCTAGCAGCACCCAGAGCACGTTCCAGCACCAAAGCTCGCGCTGTCCACACTCCGGTCCTCGCACACACGCTCGGTCGGAGGCCAGGCACGAACTGCCGGGCTGAGCCGCTGCGCCCACGGTGAAGCATCCGCGGGCTATGGAGTCACAGTCCGTTGCCTGGAGACGTCGCTAGGCGTGCCTTGGCCAAGCTGCTGGGCGTCACCTTTATTCGACCTTCTCTTGGGGACGTCCCTGCCCATCCCACAGCGATGCCGCAGTCCATGGCTGGGCCATCCCAATGAGCTGTCCTCACCTGCAGCACGGGCTTCAGCGCCGGCACAAGTTTCACAAGTTTCTGGGCTTTTCCCGGTGCCGCTGCCCACTCCGTTCCCCACGTCTGGTGTGCTTGGCATCAGTGTTTCTCACCAGTCCCCAGGGCCTTGGCCACGTCTTCCCATGGGCCCCATCAGGTCGCTGTGGCCATGGCGCACAGCCCCAGGCATGTGCAGCAAGAAGGTTTATTCAATAAAAGCTCGTGTTTCTCTCTGGTAGTTGGACTTGGTGATCTCAGAGGTCTTTTCCAACCTTAACGATTCTGTGCAGGGGAAGAGCGTTGCTTGCTGACATCTTCTTGATCCCCTCCTTTCTACGTTTCCAGTGAAGATACGCTGTTCTTGTGGAACGAACTGCAGGTGTCCTAGAATTAGTAACTGTGTGTCATGGTGATGACCATCAATAGTGAGGTCTTAGATTATGACCGATTCAGAAAAGGCTTGTATTCCAGAAGAAGAATTATTCTCAAAAAGAAGACGAGCATTGAGGAAATACCGCTGGGCTGTTTCTGCAAGACAAGCCTATCAAATTGTCAGCTTCCGTATTGACCTGTGACCAGCCTGCCTTGGTACAGCTAATCATTCGTTTACCACCTCTGGTCTGATCAATAGCCATGGCTGTAGAGTGGGAGAGAGATGGAAGGGAAGCAGATCTTTATTGTGTGGGCACGAGGTCCATTGCTGGCACAGATGTCAGTGTCTTTTCTGGCTTTCTTCCCTCAAATGTTGTGGCTACATGGACTACCACTATTGAACTGGCTGCATTCCGTGCACACTGGATGTTTTATTTTCAGGCCAGCATTAATTTCTTATGTAGCATATCAAAATATTCATGCATCTGTGTTTGACATATAGAAATTTATAAACACTTTAACATTTTTTTTCATGTATATCAGATTGTATAATAAATTTAAACTGTGCTAGCTAAATGAGGCAGGAGAAGAGAAGTATAAAGTAAGTATAAAATTCTTCCATCTGGCAATAGGAGAGAGATTTGGAAAGCTACTTTTTTCATATGTACTAGTATGACTATGACAAGAATGAGATTTCTTCCCTATGTTTCTGAGTTTTTATTAAATCTCGTTTAAATGATATGTAATGACAAAAGCGGGAACTTATTCTCACTATGTGTGGAATGTAAGTGATGGCCTTTTGAATAGCATAGTGAGTAAAAATAGCTTTATTCAGGGCTGCGTATTTAGCGAATGAGGCAGGATTCTTTTGAAATGTATTATAGGATCCTTGAAGTCTTTATGAAGCAATAGCATTAAAAATCCTAGGTGTGCACAAAGGCAAGTTTGGTAGGAATAGATATTTTTTTATTACTGTTATTAATCAGTCATTTCAAGAATGGGGGGAGAAGATAAAGTTGTCGTTTGTGTAAGCTAATATTTTAATTTTGAGTAGAGGTTTAAAAAAAAAGTATGGAATGCATATGCTTAGATTTTGTAATTGTGTTTGTTTTCTACGTGTTATTTGTGGTGGGGCCCTAAATGCATCCGTCATCTAGGAATTCTTTAGTGGATTTCAAAGTCATCTCCTACACCAAGAGGAACTGTTGTGAAAAAAAGCAGAAGCAGTGGCTTTGCCCTTTGTTCTGGGAGCTGTTTTTAATCTGATACTTTACTGCTGGCTCCTGTGACGTGTCCCATCTCAGACCATCTCAGTCCTGATCTGGACCCGAACCACCTGCTGGTTGCTTTTCTTAACCTTCACTTGCACCTGCCTCATCACTGTGGATTTTACTAAGTGATCACTGGAGTGCATCTGACTCTGATTGCTGTCTCCAGATGCAGTTCTGATCCACACGTGGTGCTTGGCCTCTCAATTCCTTGTTGATGAATCCATCACTGCCATCAGCCCGGTATTCATGCTCGTTTCCCAGCTTACATTCTTTTGCAGAGCAGCTGGCCCTTGCAGCTCTCTGACAATTGGAACCTAAAAAGGCTAATTTATTAAACTACTTATGTGACTCACAAATTTCTTTTAACTTCTTTTTGTTGTCCTTTACTAAAGATTTTTATGACTGCTAAATATGGGCAGAGGTTGCTTACACGGGTTTTACAGACTTTCCCATTCTGGCTGTATAATGTCGTGAGCAACCTGTGAAGTCCTTTGTGTCTGAACTTGCTTTCAGCAGAAGGTAGTACTTGAAGACTTCCGAGTTCCCTTCCAAACTGGGTTATCTTTCGTTCTGTTGATACTGTTCTATTTGTGTGAAATTGGCTAAGACGTAACCTCGTCTTTCAGTCTTGTTTTAGTAGTTAGGATAATTGCTTTATTCATTACTTTGTGTAACTCAATGAAAAAAAACCCGAAGTTAAAAAGAATTCAGTATTGACAGATGTGGAACTGATGTATATTGTCAGCGCCATACTTATTTGCCTGTGTCATACTACTGCAAGTTTCTGAACCTCGTGATGAATTTGTCCACAGGTTCGAACAATAGATTTGATTGCTTAGTTTTAAGCCCTGAATTGTCCATATCTTTTAACTCATCACTTATTTCCCAGAAGTATTATATGTCTTTGTTGTTGCTACTTGTTTTTCAACATGTGGTGACAATATAAATAATTACGTTAATCTTCCTTAGCTGTAGCAGCTCTTAAAAAGTATATATGTTGCTATAAGTATTTCTTAAGCTATTTTAGTTGCGTTGGACAGGAGCTCATAAATGAAGAAAAGAAAATGGTGTGTTTCTTTACTGGTTTTATTTTTGTTTTTTTTTGCGTCCTTAAAGCAAATGTATCTGTAGGAGAAGGGAAAGGAAGTACAGTCTCAAAACTTCTAAGACTTGTTTATACTCATTTTTTATTTCTGGAGGAGAACAGCATAGGCTTGTATGTTTTCACAATAGTTTGTATGTAGTTGATATTACCTTTTGGTAGAAAGATGGACTAAGGGACTTTGAATTGGCTTGTCAAACTCTATCCTCAGAGCAGGGGCAGCTGTGAGGTCAGAAAAGGTTGCTCAGTGTTTTGTCTGAACGCATTTTGAAACTTCTGAAGATAAAGGCTGCAGAACCTTTCTGGGCAACCTTCTCCAGTTACCTCATTTTTTCACCTTAAATTATTTGATTCAGGTAATTAAAGTTCTCTCATTTTGTTTATGTACAGAATTCCAGTTACTATAAAATTACTGGAAGGGCTCAGTGGAAATACAGCAATGTAATGTATCAGTTCAGTGTTTAAGCAAGCCAGGAGCATGCCAATTTTGTATTTCACCTCTGTACTTTTCAGTTCAGTGAGAGTCATTTGAGATACTGTTGTTAATCACTTCTATATGATGAATGATATAACTGAAATTTTTTCAGAAAAATCATTGCAGCTTTGAGGAGAGTTTTTGATTACTTCCATTACTGTCTATGGAGACCTTCTTCACTGTTATGCAGCAGATACCCTGGTTAGTTTTCCCAAGCTAGTGTTTTTATATCTGTTCTTCATTGATCTGGATCATTAGGAACTGCCATGGAATGCTTTTATGCAAAATTGAATTGTTTCCTGTCACTTTCTGCCATTACGACAATAAGCTATTGCTTATTGTCTGTTTTTTATTTTTTTATTGTTTTTTTTTTTTTATTACTGTTTGAAATATTTCAGTGGTACTTTAAATAGAGATTCTCTAAATTGTCAGTTATTTATGTGTCATCTGAGTGTTAGAAGTTGTAAGCTACAGAAACGCAATTCAGATATATGAGCTAGTCTTGGAGAAAGGTATCTGCCACAAGGAACAAATGTTTCAGCAGAGCTCTTCCAATACTAGCTGACGAGCCACCCATGAGACTCTGTGGATTCCTGAAAGTTATGAAGATTAACAAGGTGAAGTCCACCACCAGTACGTGCTGGGTGCCAGCCAGACGGGAAGCAGCTTTGCAGAAGAGGACCTTGAGGTCCTGATGAGCACCTACTTGTACATAAACCATCAGTGTTGCTAAGGAAGGTAATGCTGTCCTATGCTACATTAGCCAAAATATTGCCATCTCATCAAAGGAGGGGATGCTTCATGTCTATTCAGCATCGGTGAGGCCATATCTGGACAACTGTGTTTAGCTCTGATCTCCTCAGTACAAAAGAGATGTGGAGCTAATGAAGATAGTCCTAACTAAGGACCACCAAGGTGACTGAGAGACTGGAGCATCTCACATATAGCAGGGACTGAGAGCTGGAGCTGTTGAGTGTGGGAGAGAGCTCGGAGGCATCTCATCAATATTTAGAAATACCTGAAGAAGGTGGAAAGAGAAAAGAGCCTGGCTTTTTTCAGTGAACAGGAGGCAACAAGCACAAAGTTGCACACAGAAGGTTCTCTCTGTGTATCGGGAAGCATTTATTTAATGTGCAGATGATGGCATACAAGCACAGGTTGCCCAGAGAGGTTGTGGAAACTCTCAGAGATCTTCAGAAGTTACATGGATGTGGGGTTGAGTGAGGCCTCTGAGTGGCCCTGTGGAAGCAGTCTGGTTGGAGTACATGGCCTCCAGAGACCCTTTGTAACCTCAGCTGTTGTATGAGGTGTTACCTGTTTCTCCCAGTACTCTCCTGGTACTACATCACTTCAAACAAATTCATAGATGCTGGGATGAGCTACACAGTGAATGTTGTATGTTTTTTTATGTTTCTTAAAAATGCCTTTTACTGATGATTTAAGCTGTCTAGGCAGTTTGTCCATTTCAGTACCAGCTGTTGTGGTGCAGAGAGTCGGGAATCAGAAACATCTCTGCTTTTGTGAGTCTTAATTCAGTTACATGCAACTTATGTTGTGGCTGAAGGGGAGGTTTCTGTTCTACTACAGGCTCCAAACAGGAGCCCTGCTGTCTCCAGGAGCAAAAAATATTTATATCCTGGTGTAATTTTAAGCCACAAACCTAAAATCTTGGTTTTGAGCCATGAGTGGTAAAAAATGTATATTGTCATCAGTATGACTGAAATCAGATAATGTAGCTGTTTGTTTTAATATATTTTCATGACATAATTTATTAAACATCAGGCATATGTATTTGCAGCCAAAAAAAAGACAAGCAGAAGATGTTGTTCATGCCTGAAGTAATCGTTGAATCTTAAACTGAAGCTGTTGTTTGGTAAGGTTCTGTATTGAAAATCCAGTGTAAAGACTGTAAATAATATGACTGTACTGTAAAGTGGCTCGATGTGTTGATGCAATAATTGGTACAAATAGTTGATGTAATAATTAATTCTTTTTTAATTGAATGTATCCTAGATGTTTCTTTGGAGATAATGGAATCTTTTGATTTTATTCCTGTTTTCAGGGAAATTCAAATGGCATTGCTACTGTGGATGTTTCAGCAGGGTTTGTGGGACTAGAAAGCTACGTGGAGATACCAGCAATCTTCCTTACAGCATTTGCAACATATGCAGGACCTTTGCTTTGGGCCATTCATCTTCTGTGCTACTTGAGTTCTGAAGTCAGCAGGTAATCATGTTTTGAACTAAAATAATGCTTCCTTATGTATTGCAGATACCATCCTTATCAATACACCTTTTCAAACAAGTATTTTTCTTTACACCATTCTTTCAGTTAGTTTTCCATTAAGAAAATGCATGTTATTTTGTTTTGTTTGTTTGTGTCACCTCACTCTCCTGGTTTCATTTTATCTGCAGTTTTCATTTTATTTGCACTGTTTTAGTAATTTTGTTTCTTAATGAGTTCTCAGTTTGCTGTGCTAAATTATTTAAAATTTTATTATATTTTGTTGTAACAAGGTGTGCTGTCTGAAAACATCCTTTTTAGAATCTGTTAAGAAGGAGGCTTGAGAAGGCCTTTTCAAAATAATGACATGGAATTCAGACTTCATATACTGTTCTTTCAACAGCTCTCCTTGCTTGGCATAGTGGCATGCAACTCTATACAGATCAAGCAATTTTATTTATTGTATGTTACTGATTATTGCTGTCACTTGTAGCTGAAATATTTGTACTTTTGGATATTTTGTATAGCATAGGCATTAAGGAATGCAAAATAAATTAATGCATTTGGAATTTCAAGAAGACGTCGTTGGAAATTGTTACGCATCTTAGTGTGCATGAAATAGCCAACTGGACTCTCTACTATTACATTTAACTCATCCTCTTGGTCACTCGAGAGGTGCAGTATGTTAACAGGAGTGACTGTAAGTTCAGTACCCTATCACATTATTCTACAAATACAAAAACATGATGTATTTTCACTGGAATACCATTTGACAGAGACCAAGTTCTTACCATTCCGGAACTTTCACCAGCTACATATCTTTTCTTTATTAATCTTTGGAATTTAAATTTATGCTTTTTTTCTTTCTAATTTAGAAACCAAACATTGGAGCAGGACTAGCAAATGGGATTTTAGACAGTATTTGTTTATGACAACTCTTTGCCTTATGCATAGTCATTCTGTAAACATATCTGACTTCCCTTCATCTGCATTGCTGTCCAGTCTCATCTTGTTTGTGCTTTTTGTTATCTGGCTTCTCTTCTCCTTTTACTTGTTTGCTTTGGCTATATGTACACTGTGAACTCTCATGTTGGCACACGTGCCTTCATTATATGTGTAATGAAATGGGATCCTCAACTCACACAGCTGCATACAGCTGTGCAGGCCTTTGTGCCAGAAATGACCTATTCTTGTGGCCTAAATTCCTGCACTGTGTGTGTTGTTGTGTATTAACAAACACCTTTTATGGACAGGGATACACCTTACTCACTGGTCTGCCTATGTACCGTACTGCTCTTCAAAGACACAGCTCTCTGTACTTTGTCTTGGTGGAATTGCACATGCCAGTGCTGGATCTGTATTGTGCCAGTCACCTCTTAGATTGAGGCTTATTTCCCTGAAGTCATCCTTGATCTTATGTTGGCTGATATTGTCTAAATACTGGTGTTTATGTATAGTACAACTGAAATCCAGTCTTTTCTCTGTTCATTCTGATATTTTTTTGGCTTAAGTACATGTGGATACAGTATCCATTGATGCCTGGGTTTGTGTAACCACCATGCTCCCCTCTTGACTTCTCCCTACCATCTGATGTCTTGATATGAAACCCAACATTAACTCCCTGTTTCTAACACTCTTTTTTTGTACTGAGTTTTATTCTAGCACTCTTTTGTTATTGCTGTGATCCATCAGTATATCTTCCCCTTACTCAGGCTCTTCAAGCATTCAACTTCCATTCAACTTCCATTCTTTATACTCTCTTTAAAAACAGAGTTGCCATGTACATACAAAAATCCCTGCCTCTTGTCTTCTAGTAAATATGTGACTCATGACCTTGACTATTACTTATGCTCTATTAATGTACTGGTTGGTTTTTTTTTCTCTAATTCCTTTACATCTCTGTTCAGCTATACCGTGCTGTGTTGAAAGTGATTCGTCTGTTCATGTCCACGTTGCACTGTTTTTTGGATTTTTTTGTTCCACTTTCTGTTCTTCATTACTACACTGTAGCACCTACTGTAGCTTTGGAGCTAGAAATTTTCTCTGAGTATAGAGGAGCAAGCAGCCTCATAGCTGTTGTGTGAGGAGGGAGAATAAAAGCTACTGTAATGTGTTCAAAGAGTTGAAGTTTTAATGTTGTTTAGACTCCAGATGGCAGACTGATCAGCACTAACATAAAATTAAGAAAAAAATGATATCACATGGCATGCTGTTTGAAAGCACTTCTAACAAATTAATGAAAAACTTTCTGTAACAAAATCTTTGAAGATCTTTACATGGTTAGTATTTTTTCAAATAATGTACCTCCATAGTAGTGTGGATTGTTCTCATATTTTCTTGGTTGAATTTTTGCAGATTAAAAGCTCAACTAGTAGTGTTGCCAGGTACAGTGATGGTTTAAACTGATATCACGTGGGTAGCTGTGACCTGTAATACCCACATCACTTACGTAAGTAGATTCCGTCAAGCAGCTTTCTAGTGCAGAAATTTTAAGGTTCATTTGGGTCAACTGGTAAGGTTGTTTGCTCTCCTGAACAGTGAATAACTCTGGATTGAAATCTCTCAAGCCCCTGGGACTTGTTTCTGTTGGTATCTTATCGTGATCAGAACTTTGGTCAACATGCTCTTTATTTTGCTTTTGTGTTTTGTAGCTGGCTGAATGGTTTCCATATTTCTTTGTTGTTATTCCTTGGAGCAAAATCTCAAACAGGCCAGCTGCTTCATGTTGTTTCTTAAATACACAGATGATTGAGTTTCTTAAAAAAAAAAGCAAAATTTGAGATGTTTTTCTTAAAGACTTCTTATTAAATGCTTTATATGCAGTGCCTCAGTCAGTATAATTCAAAGTCTTTCCCTGAAAGATCCTGAATGAAGATTTTTTCCCCACTCCTGATAGGAAAGTCTAAAAAAATTCATCTGCTGTACTTTTGTGGAATATGCTGAGGTTGCCATCAGGACTGCTGACCCACCCTGAAACAGTCACAGTTTGACTGGATGTGTTCAGAACAGCACAGCAATGCTGTCCTTTCTGCAGTTTCTAGCATCCTGTAATCTGTTTTGGAGCTGCTTGCATCTGGGGAAATCTACATGTACAGAGAAGCCTGACCTCAGTTCTAGCTGTCTTCGTTAATTCCAGACACTTAGTGGAGCCCTATATAACTGATAAGGTGCACCAGATGCCTTTGCTTAGTCTTTTTGAAATTCTTAGAAGCTGAACTCTATTGTGGCTATAATTTCTAAGGTAGAAGTACACATGCATACTTTTCCTCCTTCTGCACTTTGTACTTATTCAGTCATAAAATGCTTGAGTATGGAGGGCATCTCTTAATATCATCTGTGCCAAACCTTCTGTTCAAAGGACAGTACTATCCAAACAGAACAAGTTCCTCAGGGCCACGTCCAGTCAGACTTTAATTATCTCTAAGGCTGGACACTCAACAGTCTACTTGGAAAAACTGTAGATGACAACCATGACAGAAAAATGGTTTTCTGATGTTTAAGTGTCATTTGTTCTATTTCAGTTTGTATCCATTGCCCTTCATCCTTACTTGGGACCCAGCTGGTAAGAGTCTGTGTCTTCTTTACTGTTGCTTATGAGATATTTATGTATATTGAGAGCAGCCTTCTCTTATCAAAACTAAATATTTCCAGTTTTCCTGGTTTCTTCTCTTCTGTCGGATGCTCCATTCCCAGTATCGTATTTGTGGTCCATCAGTAGACTCACTCTAGTATACTCATGTCTTTCTTACAATGGGGAGCCCAACTGGAGCCAGGACTGCAGGTGTAATCTCACTACTGCTAAAGAGAGGTAATGAAGCATCAACTTGGGACAGCTAGCAATCCACTGCAGTCCCAGGTGTCACTGGTCTTTGACCCAGGACAACATGTCCTTCTCACCAAGCTGCTTTCCCAGTGGTCATCCCCCAGCCCATCCTGGCACATGAGTTGATTCTTCCCCACATGCAGGATTTTGCATTTCCTGCTGTTGAACTTCCTGAGTTTGTTGTCAGCCCATTTTACTGGCCTGCTCCGGTCCCTTTGAATGGCACTGCATGTAGACTTGGTGAGGATGTTGTCTGTGCCATGCTTCTTTAAGGAAGATGGTCCCAGTGTGTGAAGCCCTGTGGTTGGATGCTAGTGAGTGGCCTCCAGGTGGAGTTTGTGCTGCTGATCAGAACCCTGCATGTTGAGCAGCTGGGCCAGTTTTCAGTCCACCTCTCTGTCCACTTATCTGATCTGCACTGCATCACTTTTTCTGTTAGGATTTTACAGTGGCAAGAGCCTCCTTGTGAACTGCAAGTGCGTTGGATATATGAAATCAGGGCTCTCTTGTAAAAAAAATAAGAATATAAGGACTTGAAATAATATGTTGGAAATCTGGTTGGAAGTTGTTAAACAATTTGCATCCCGTTAATCAGGCACATGGAAGAATAAGATTTCCTTCTCATGTGCAAAGGTAAATATGCTTCTAAAATAACTACTGGCATGTGATAGACAGGAATGTGGATACTAGTGCCACTTTTTGTCCTTCATGCTCTCATAAAAAGCTTGGCAGCTGGAATGTGATGGGATTTTCACAGACAGAAATAGTAAGAACTCTTCTGCTTTAGTCTCCATGGAAACTGCAATAACTCTTGACTATGCTTCTGAGGCAGTGAGCACTGATGAAACAGATGCCTAAACTTAAACAAGCATTCTCTTTGTGATCGGCATAAATTCCAGAGAGCACATGAGTCATGTAAAGAGTAGTTTTTGGAGTGTATTGCTGTACTTTAAATTAGAACTTAGCATTTGGGGATTCTTATGATTGGAAGGGCCATGTTATTGTATAACCAGACCTGTGTTACATGGCCTCACTGTACTCATCTCACTCCAGATGGATTCAGTTTTTGCATTCCTACCCAAACAAAGTTGTCTTGTGGGTGACAGTCACGGTGTTATGTAATTAGCTCTCTTTAAATAGACAGCATTGTAGTTTTCAGGTTACTTGTTCATTAGAATCTCTGTTTTAATTGGTTTAATGAGCCAGGTTTCAGTGTCAATGCTGGATGTCTCCTAACATTAGAAGAAAGTTGCAAGCCTGTTGGCTTCTCTTCCCTACTGATCAAATGTTTTAGTAATGCTTTCGTTTCAGGATTAGCAACCTTTCAGGCTTTCAGGTGTTGAAAATCTAAGTTATGCCCAATGAGGGGATGTTTGTTGCAAAATGCTTACTGTTATCCTGGAACTTTATTAATATAGAATGTTTGCACAGTAAGCTCAAGATTTGCTGTGACTTTTTTTATGATGCTGATTTAAAAAGCATGCTTGTTATAAGAATATCTAACGTTAAAGTTTCAGCTTTTGCCATCTTCAGTCCATTTCATTTATGGAGTCCTCCATTTACAGTTCATGCTAACATATTAATCCTTTTTCTTTCTTATATAAATTGAACACGCAGAGAGTGTTTTAATATTATTTCTTTCTTGAGTTCTAGGTAGAAATTGCAGTCCTCCCAAAAGACAAAGAAACAATCCAACCCTTTTTTTTCTGAACCCTTCAGTATTGTGTGTAAATAGTATTTAATTCCTCTGGTTTCACTCCATTCTCTCTCCCTTAGGTTAATTAAAGATGAATAAGTGTTTACAGCTATGAATATGTTGCAACTACATTGTCTAGAATGGTAATACCTGCTCTATGCTGTGTTTGCCAGCAATCCAGCTCTCTGACTAAAATAAAAAATGTAGAAGAAGGTATCTTATTCCTTCCTGGGCGTATAGAGAAATCTGAAAATCATTTCAAAGCAGAAATGTGGCTTTATTGCCGCAGGCTGGAAGACTATTGTACTCACTTTGGCATCTCCTGACATGTTGTCATTGTCAGTATGAGCTGGAGATTTCTCTTAGTCATCATTAAAGTTCTGTGATGGAGACTTCTTCATCAGTTGCCTCAGTGTTAGAGACAAATGACAAGTTACTTGAAAGCCTTCTGCAAAATAAATGTCATCCTCTTCCTCTATGGACCAGTTGTGCAGCTGTGTTCTAGGAGATGAAATACTTTCTACGTAAATGTTAAAGGAAGTTGTGAGCACAGAATTATAAACACACAGATTTGGAGTGGGTTGGGTTTTTTTTGTTGGGTTTTTTTTTGCTTTAAGTGATGAAAGTAAGCATCTAAGCAGATTTGGAAGTTAAAAACTTATCTAATTTTTGGTGGAGTTCATATATTAAGCGTGAGGTTTTCTAATAATGACTGCTGACCTTAATTGAGAACACATGCTTCGTTGTGTTAGGTGTTGCCCAAGTACATTATAGAGTTGACCACGCAGCTTTTAGATAGTCTTACTGATGCTGTGTAGTGCCATTATTGCTATGAGACTGTTATTATTGACAGAATTACTGGCTTAGAGTCTACTTTAAATCAGTGTAACAAGCATGTTTTTTGATTTTTTGCATAGCCTATCGCTTTTTCTTTGTGGGTAATCTTGAATGGAAAGGAAAGAGTTCTAAGTTTACGGATTTTTGTTTCTGTCAAAGCTCCAATTAAGAGTTGTATTGTCTTCCTCCTCTTTTGATCTTCTGGTGTCTGTCTGACCTATAGAAGTAGGTTCAAAAGTGCTTGGCTGTAGAGCCTTCTGGTTTCAGTGTATCTGCAGAGCTACTGGCTGTTTCTTGCTCTGCAGAGAGTGCAGATGCGCATTATTGCTTTGTTGTGCAGTATTTTACCTTCATTGTTGTTTGGAATCACTGCACGATGAGACCATATTTTCCTGACGTCCTTTATAGAAGCCTGTTTATTATGTTTAATATACACCTAAGGTTATAGGCTTTTAGGAGAATCAACAGTTAAAATACTGGGCACAAATAGCCTCAGAACATCAGTTTCAGGCAGAAATTTTTGAATCATGTGATAAGAAAAACAGAATTTCTTCAAAGAGTATAGATAGTCTAGATTGGATCTTTCAGCTTGACTTTAGAAAGACTTGAAAAACTTGAAAAGAACTTTCTGAAAACATGAAAAGATGATGAAAAGAATGCTAATTAATTTCTGTGACTGTAAAAGAAACTTCTGGTAATCCCTCCTATTGCTGATGAACTGGGGCTGTTTGAGAGTGACAAAGCAAAGCTAGCTTGCCTTGGAGTTCCAAGCAAGCATTAATGGAGCATGCTTCTTTAAAAAAAACATCAGCATGTAAATATAAGAGGTGCAATAAAAACTATTGTTGTAAATTCTAATGGAAGGGATTAGGTGTTTCTATATTCACATCTAAGATGTTTTCTTTGATTAGCCCATGCAGCCATTTTCAGTGGAGGGTGAGCCCTGAGGTTTGGTGCTGCTACAGAATGAAGTTATGCTTGTACTTCCACTCTTTTCTCTCGCTGTCCCCAGTACTCTTGCTGGGTATGCCCCCTCACCTGCATGCTCATACTTTCCCTCTTCTATTCTGCTGTCCTCTTATGTTGCGCTGTCATTCTATACATACGCCCTCCTTCCACAGCTTATTTCTCTTCTCTCCTGTTTTCCCACCCTCTCACGGGTGCTTATCCACAGTCCGTGCTTTTCCCATCTCTCATATGGTTTGTCTCCATTTATCCTGTGCACGGGCTTCACCCACTCCCCACCTCTTGTACATTCCTCTTGCCTGTCACACCCCTGCTTCCCACTGTCACACATTTTCTCTGGGCACTTGTCCACTCGCACATGTGCTCTGCTCCCTTTCCTTGTGTATAATTTCCCTTTCTCATAGACGACCTCCTGCATGTGCTCCATTTCTCTATTTCATTCCTTCTCACTTGCAGCACTTTTTCTCCTTTGTATGTCTTCGCTGTATGTTCTGATTGTCCCTTGCTTTTCCCTTCTGTCTTCCTTTTCCTTTTCTCCATTTTCTCCTTTCTCACATGGTTTCCAATCTCTCTCACATTCTCAAATTCACATTCTCAAATTCCCCATTTCTTGCTCTGCTCTTCCCCACCCCTCACACTTTCAGTCTGTAACCTGAGCCTTCCTCTTCTATCTCCCGCTCTCCTCCTCTCTCCTGCTTCTTTTCTGGCTGGCATTTCCCCTGCCTCACTCTTGCTTTGCTTCTCTCTCTCTCACTTTGCCTCATCCTTGCACTTCTCCCTTTACACTCTCCTCCCCTTTCTCCTGCTTCTCTTCTTTCCATCCTCCTGTTCCCTCTCTCTGTTCTTCCCTGCACCTCTCCTTATAATGCCCCCCAGCTTTGCTGTTCTTTTGCACGTTCTTTTCCCT
The DNA here is from genome assembly GCF_019238085.1 of Lagopus leucura. Taxonomy (NCBI): domain Eukaryota; kingdom Metazoa; phylum Chordata; class Aves; order Galliformes; family Phasianidae; genus Lagopus; species Lagopus leucura. The sequence continues at coordinate 8,293,464 of NW_024962261.1, read as the reverse complement.
GTTATGCTTGCTTTTTTTCCATTCTCCCTTTCTTTCGGTCTGTCATCATTTCACCATTGCTTGCATACTTTTCCATCTCGGAAGCATTCTTGAATGCACTTTCCCTCTTGGTCATGCTGTCAGTCTACTTCTTATGCTCTGTGCCACCTTTCTTTGGGACTTTTATACTACTCTATCTGCTTTTGTCTCTTTCATACTCTCGCTCCACTCATCCTCCCTCCCTCCGCTTCTCTCACTTTCCTCACACATTGCCCACCATATTTTCCTTCTTTCCCTCCCTCTTACACTCCTCTCTCATGCTTTCCTTATTTCAGTTGCACACTTCTGCTCTCACATGTTCCTTCATTCTTTTGCACTTCCCTGTCCCAGAGCTCCTCGCTTTCCCCTTTGCTGTTTTTCAGCATTGTTTCTTGCTTGCTCCCTTTCACACCTGCTTGCGCTTTCCCTCCCATGTCTTTGGCAGTGTACCTTTGCTGTTTCTCTCGCTCTTTACTGCTCCCTCCACCAGATGACACTTTCTCTCTCTTTCTCTGCTCCTTCTATACCTTCTCTTGTTCCCCATTCCTTCTTCTCTCTTCCTCTCTCATGCCATTTCCCTCTTGGCTCTTGTTTTCTCTCTCTCTGAAATACTTACCCTCTGTGTTAATCTCCTTACACACTTTTCCTCTCTGACTTGTGCTCTCTTGAAGTGCTTACTCTATTGCCTGTGTTTTCTGATACGCCTTCCGTCTGTCACTTATGTGTTTTTCTCTTGCATTTTCCTGTCACACTCTCATTTTCCCATTTTCTGTTCTTCTGTCCCCTTATTCCTCTTGCTTTTGCATTTTTCTTTTCTTGCTTGTATTTCTTCACCTACTTGTGTTTTCTTCTAGTTGCATGTTTCTGCCCTTGTCCGTGTGCTCCTACTCTGGTATACTTTTCCTGCTGCAAGTGCTTTTCCTCTGTTTGCTTTCCTCATCTCCCTTGGGTGCTCACACTCTAGCATGTGTTCACAGAATCATCACAGAATAGCTTGGGTTGGAAACGATCTCAAGGATCATCAGGTCTTCTCTCTCATGGTCTCTCACTTCCCTCACCTCTTCCATGCTTCTCGCTCGTAAATGGAGACTCTTGCACGGATTCTCTCCCTCTTGCTTGCACTTTTCCTAGTGTTTCCTCCTTTCTTATTGAGTCCTTCCCGGGCTCTTGCAATTTCTCCCTTTCTTTGCTTCTCTTTTGCAGACATACTTTTTGTAAGTACAGGTAGCGACAGGACTAGAGGAAATGGCATTAAACTGGAAGAGGATAGATTTAGACTAGATATTAGGAAGAAATTCTTTGCTGTGAAGGTAGTGAGACACTAGAAGTGGTCACCCCTCCCTGGAAGTATTCAAGGCCAGACTGGATGGGTCTTTGAGCAACCTGCTTTAGTGGGAAATGTCCCTGCCTGTAGCAGGGGAGTTGGAACTAGATGATCTTGAAGGTCCCTTGCACCCCATACCTTTTCTATGATTCTGTCTATATCTGATTTCCCTCTGTCTCTGTGGTCTTTCCTACTTTAGAATCTCTGATGCCTGTTTCTTCTGTTTAGTGGTCGCAGTCATGGGTTGATCGTTGGACTAGGTGATCTTATTGGTCTTTCCAACCCTTATGATTCTGTGATTCTCTCACTTGGTAAAGGTGGTCACCTAGTAAATAATGTGATGACATTTAATGCCTTTTTTTTTTTTCTTGGTTCTTAACAGAACAGATCAGACAGATCTTTGGCTGCATTGCCCTCTCTCATCTCTCTCATCCTTTTCTTCTCAACCTCACTATTGCATGTGATCTGGCTTGTCCACTTTCCCTCTTATGTGCTTCACCTCTCATTTGTGCAATCCATTTCATGCCATTGCTTCTTCTTGTGCCTTTTCTCCAGTGCTTTTTTTCTTGTTCTTTAACTCTCCTGGGTTTGCTTTCTTAGTCTTGTATGTGTGCTTTCCTCTTGCCTGCGTACACTTTCCCTTTCTTGCACATGCTTCTTTTCCCATGGGAAGGGGCTGTTTATCAGGGAGCATAGGGATGGGATAAGGAATAAAAACGGCTTTAAACTAAACAAGAAGAGATATAAAATAGAAATACAGAATAAATTTTTGCTGTGTTGAATGTGTGTGTGATTTAGCTCAACTGCATATGCCACTTGCATGTCCCACTTGCTCATGTTCCCTGTCTGTAAGTGTTCTTCTATGATGCTGTACTTTTCTTTTTGTTCTTTATGCATGAATCACATTCTTTTCTGCTTGTGTTTTTTTTCTCTGTACCTCTCTCTTATTTTCCTTCACTCACTATTGTACATATCTTGGGCTTCCCTCACTTTGGAGTTCTTGGCACACTTCCCTCTCTTCTCTCATGCTTATGTTCACTCTCTTTGTTTGGCTTTCCCTCTGTCAACACATTTCCCCTCTCTCATTTTTTGCACGCTCCACCATTCTTTCCTAACATGGCCTCCCTTTTCCCTCAGGAAAGTATCATGCTTTCCTTCTTATGTATTCTTTCCCTTTTTTCATGTGCTAACTACAATCTCTGCTGCATCCCATCCTTCTCTAACATGCCTTTTCCCACTCAAGCGTTTCCCTTTTCTTGTGCACTCTCTTGCACATTTTGCTTCTCACAGAAGTTAACTCCTGCTTTCACTTTTCCTCCTCCATGAAAACTCGCTCATTTTCTCTTTCTTGCACCTTTTCTCACTTCTCATTTTCTCATGTTTTCCTTTTCATGCAAGCTCCCCATTTCTAGCATGCTTTTTCTCTCATGCATGCTTTTATTTTTTGCATGTGCTTTTCTCCATCTGTCAAATGGTTTCCCTTGCTCTTTCTGCACACTTTTTTCTTATTCACAGATGCAGCCTCTCTCTTTCTTCTCTCTCATGTTCCTTTCCTTCTCACAGCCTCAAGTTTTCCTCTCTCTTGCACACACACTTTCCATCTCTTTGTACTGTATGCTTCCTCTCACTCACATCAGCAGGTTTCCATCCTTCATGCAAACCCCTCGCTCCTTCACTTTCCTTCCGTTTATGTGTTCTGACTATTGAACACTTTTCTTCTCATGCAGCCCCTTCCCTTTCTTGCTTGTGTTGTCCTGCGTATAGTCCCTCTCTCTTGCACTCATTCCCTTGCACTTTCCCTTCTTCCTTAGTGAACTTTCCCTTCCCATGATAACCCTTCTCATATATGCTTTTCCTCTCTTGCTGCAAATTTATTACCCTTAAGCTTCCATGTCCTCCTTTACACTCTTTCTCTCATATACTTTTTCCCTTTGTTCTGCTTGGTTTCCCTCTGTCATACGCATCCCCTTTCTCCTATGGGTTCTCCCATTTCACTTTTGCTCTTATGCGCCTTTTCATCCTCATGCTTTTCTCTTCCCTCTTGTGCATGTTCCCCCACCTTCACTGCATTCCTTCAGCCACATGCTTTCCCTCTGTAGTGCAGCTTCCCTTTCCATGATGGAAGGAGAGGATGCTCTTCCTCTTCAATTGCCTCATGCCATTTTTCTCTGGTGCTTGCTCTTCCCACTCCCTCATGGATTTCTCCCTTCCTCTTTCTTAGTCTTTTCCTCTCCCCTACATTCTTTGCTGTCTCTTGCGTACTTGCCATCTCTTGCATACTAGCCCTATCTTGCATGCTTGCTCTCTCTTCTGTGCAATTTTCTGCCCAATCTGTCACAATTTTTCTCTTTTGTGTGTGCATACCATCTTCTTCTTTCATACATTCTCTCTCTCATGGCTTATATCTTTTTCCTGTGCCTTCTCTCTTTCTTGCATGACTTTTCTTGCACTGACGCTTTTCCTTTTGCTCACTTCTCATGCACTCATTCTCTGTCACATGGACGTTCCCACATGTCCTCCTCTCTTACTCTCCCATACATGTACTTCCCTGTTCTTTCTGTGCCTTGCTCTTCCTCTTTCTCTCATGTGCCATCACCCAGTTAATTTTGCTTTGTATGTGCATATGCCGCAAGTCCGTCTCACGTTCTCACATATGCAGGCTTCCTTTGCCGTTCTTGTGACACTGTCCCTGTCTGTTGCCCTTTACCTTTCTCCCTCTGGCAGTTTTACCCTGTGCCTTCTGTTTCTTTATGCATTCTGTTTATCCCTTGCCTGTTTTCTTGCCTCTCCATTTTCCCTGTTTCTCACATGCATTTTTCTCTCTCCTTTTGCTTTGACTGCCTTGCACTTTCCTTTCCGTGCACTCTTACTTATCACCCATTTTACACACTGTCTCAGGCTTTGTCTGCATATTGTTTTTGCCCTCTTGCATGCACTTTTTTGCATGCTTTCCTTCTCTCTCTTGCATGTGCTGTTGTCACCTCTCTCTCATGTCTGCTTGCCTTCTAGACTGCATGCAGTTTCCCTCACTTTCATGCTTCTCCTCCTTATCTTAGAAGGAATAAAGAGGAAATTTTTTTTCTCTCTGTCATGCAAACACAGTCCCTTTCTCTTTCAGTCATCTTTCCTTTCTCTCTGTCATGTTCTTTCCATTTGTCTTGCTTTGGGGCCCTCCCCTTTTCTCATGTGCTTACATGCTATTCCTCGCTCTCTAGAGCTTTCCGTAAACAGAACCACTTCTTACCTCTCAGCTTTTATTGCTGAGTGTGTCATATAGCACGGAATGTTCCTTTGGTCAGTCTGGGCTGGCTGTTCTGGCTTTGCCTACCCCAACTTCTTGTGCACTCATGCAGTCCCTGGCTGAGGGGCAGCATGTGAAACATAGAAAACCTGATGTTGAGCAACCACTGTTGAACAAGAGTTAGAATACTGACATAATATCAACACTTTTTTAGTCATAAATTCAAAACAGCATATGAGCTATGAAGAGTTGACTCCACCCCAGCCAGAGCCAGTATACCCTCACTGTTAAGCTTTTTCTCTCTGGATCTTGCATGTACATCTCCTTTCTCTTGCATGCTTTTTCACACCACCTTGTTCTCTCCCTCTTACTCTCTTACAATTTTCTCAGTTGTCCCTTTTTCTCTCTACTTTTTTCTTGAGTTCTGGGGCTTCTCTTTTACTTGCACGCACTTCTTTCTCCCTCTCCCTCCCTCTACTAGCTGTTTCCCTCTTTCCCTTACTAGCTCTTTCCCTCTGTTGCATGTTTTTGCTTATGCATTTGCTTTTCCTTTGCCTCACACTCTTTGCCAGTCATTCTTTCTTCCATGATCCACTGCTCACTTGTGCTCTTTCCCATTCACTGCTTTTTCCTTTGTCTTGCTGTTATTCCTCCTATTTACCCCTTGCTGTGTTTCCCTCCCCGTTACTGTCTCTCCTAATCATTCTTTCCTGGACTCACTTCCCTTCTTTCCTGTTCTTTCTGAGACTCTCATCCCCTTCCTCACTGTCCCTACCACTGCCTTCTGCCCCCTGTTCTTTTCACTCTTCTTTTCCCCTCTGTTTCTACCATTTATGCTCTTAATCTGTGTCCCCTCTTGTTCCTCCTTTCCTCTGTAATGTTGAATTTGTCCTACTGTGTCTCCTTACCTCTTGCTCAGTCTTTTCACTTTGCCTTTTTGCTTTTGCCTTCTTCCCTTACTTCACTTTCTGCCACTCATATCTATGTGTGCTATTCCCATCTCCCTCTCCTTTCTTGTTTGCTTGCTGTCTTACCTTTGCTTTTATTTCCGTGTGCCTGACGCTATTTGCTTTTTCCCCCTATCAGCCACACATTGCTTTCTTTAGTCTGCTTCTATTTCTGTCTTTGCCTCAATGGTCTGTCTGTGCTCTTTTCCAAACCTCTCTTCTTGCTTACTCTTCGCTATTTTTTACCTTGCTCATTCATTCTTTCTGCATCTTTTCTCCTTTTCCTCATATTTTCCTATGTCCTCCTATCCTCTTGTTTGCCTTCTCTTTTCTCCTTCCCTGCACTTCTTTCTTCATGCCTGCCTTCCCCTTTCCTTCTTTGCTCCTTGCTTGCCTTTCCCTCGCTTCTTTCTGCGCTCCACCTTTGTCTCTTCGCTCCCTCCCAATCATTTCTCTCCCTTCCCACTCACTCTGCCAGTCCATCCCTCCTTCATGCTCTTCCCTTTGTCCCTCTCCACACTTCTCTGCCCACTGTACTTCTTTCCTTTTTCTTCCTCTTTCCTTTTTCTTTCCTCTTTCTCTTTTCTATCTCACCATCTCTCCATACTGCCTCTCCCCCTCCTGCCATTGCACAAGTTTCTCCCTCCTCTCTCTCACTTCCACAGCCCTCCTCCCTTGTACATGCAGTTCTCGCCACGCACATTCTCTATTCCTCCCATTTCCCTCCTCTCCTCCTCTCTGGTCTCTGTTATTCCCTCTGAAAGCTGTTCAGATAGCTGTTTCTTGTTCCCGTCACTCTTCCCTACTCCATTTCCCCTCTATCACTCTTATTCCTTCTGTCCCCATTTCTTTTTTTCCTTCTGTCCATCAGATGATGTTCAGATCTCTTCAGAGCTGTTTCTTCATGTTCCTTCGTCACTGAGCATATTCACATTTCAAAGAGTCGTGTCCTCTGTACTCCACATTTTTTTATTGGAACCCAAGGTGAGAGCTTTACAGTATCACCAAAGCTACGGTGTGAAAAATCCCATGCTGTTTTCCTGCATTCTGCTCAGTTTGAGTCTGTTGAGGAACAATGTCTGTAATGAGTATAGCATCTTCCTCCAAAGTCAGAGAGCTCTGGCACCTAATTTCTTGCCTAATTGAATAAATTTCTGTTTACTCTTGCTTTTGTGCTCCATGGTATTAGAACTGTCTCATCATTTTCAGAAATGCTAGAGTGTGGGTTTACAGATCCTGCAGTACTCCGTTCTGCTTGCAGGAGAGAGTGTGTGGCCCTACAATCTTTATGTTACTGTTGAGCATTGTTTTTAATTATTCAACTTCATGCAAATTATTCATAACTCCAACACTCCTGTAAACTTGCCAAAGGAAAAGAACGTGTGATACTCAGGCTTAATAGTGACATCGTTGCATAATCCCAGGAGTATGTCTCCTTGCTCTACAAGGAATAATGAGGCTATGCAGAGGAGTCTACTGCATGTTGCACCAAAGAGAAAACTGAAGAAAGTTGGAAGCTGTATTCATCTCTCTTTTCGGTACTTTGGAAATTTCTTCCTCATAATTCAGAAATAGAAATATTCTGCTGAAGCATAGTACCAACTTTATTTCTTCCCTACGATTAGCAGGGGCTGTGTGATGCTGCTGGATTCTCGGTGGTTTATAATCCTGCTGAGGCAGAAATGTTGTCATCCAGAAGGGTGCTTCCTGAAGTAGAGAGCCATATTTGTACATTTCCTCTTACATAGAAATGTTTTTAGATGTAAGCTGTACGTTAGCTGTTGTTCATGGTCTTGCCTTGCTATTTTTCCTGAGTTTGTATATTCGCACATTGCTGGAGATTTTGCTGAAATTTTAAATCACATTGCAAGAATTCAGACAGCAGCCTACGCTTACAATCATGTTGAGGTTTTAAGCTACGTGTGTGTCAGGTTATTGTTGTTAGGTATTGTGAAAAGTGAAATCAACCTTATGAATAACACTGTCAGGTCTTTGCTTTAAGTAATGTGATGAGGTTCTTTAAGAAAATACAATTTATGCTTGCTGCCATTTACATGAAGCCATATGGCAGAAAGGCTTTGAGTTCTTTTCTTCTTCTCTGACCAGTTTTACTTGGCACATATGTGTGACAGGTCAGCATGGTTGTTTCCTTCTGGTCCAGTGTTCTTTGCTAGCTGGTATGATTTTGCTTGTCAAATGCATGGGATATGAGCAGCCAAAATTTTATCACAGTACTCTCTGATACTTAGGGATTTGAGCTCAGAGCATGTCCTTATAGTCCTTAACAAAGCTTAATGTTACAAAGCATGGTCAGTCTGGCAGGATTCAAGAAACTTGCAAACAGACTGCACATAGCATCTTCCTGCATTTCCCTCATTTTTCTTGAGTTTCTTCCATGAGATAATCTCGAGTTGTTACTGGGTCTGATAGTTGTTCTGAAGAATTATTTGTTCTTCTAATAAGACAAGTATTAAAATTTTGTTCTTATTAATTCTCAGGTGGATAGGATGAGTGAAACAATGTTCAGAACAAAGCAAAAAGGAAAGAACATTTTTCACGTCTTTCTTTAAGTAGATCATGTTTGGAAAGTGCCTTGAAATCCAAGTTCAAAGCAGATTTCAGCTTTTATATTGAAATATTAGAATTAACTGTGGCAGATCTAAGATAAAACCACAAGTGGATAAACTTCCTTTGTAGTCACTGGAGAACAAGGATGTATACTACTCATTTGTGGGTAGAATTAAAATGAATTATTTTGGAAATGCTTATGCTTTTGTCTTCAGTGTGCTAGTTACTTATCCACATTGTCTAATGATCTAGTCATACGTGCTGTAGAAGTAATACATGAAAGAATATGGCAAATGAAAATGATATGATTTGGAACTTAGAAAATCCTCAGTCCATTGTTGTTCATGGTTCTAACTGCCAACACTTAGTGCTCCATTTCTCTTTTAGAGGTTTAGAGGCTTTCAGATGTGTCTAATCAGTAGCATGCAGGAGGTGTGGGAATGCATGGATGTTGACCGTGGTAAGCCAAGATGGCTAATCGCAGCTTCTGCTTCTGGACCACATCTGCTGATGTATGCAGTGGTCTGCTCTATTCCGTGCTATTGAAGGTTTCTCCTTTGTTGTGCTGGCTGATGGTTAGAAGTCTTGGCTGAATTTCCTTTCACTGACGATACAAATTCCAGAGTACAGTGACAACCTGCGAAGAATTATAGTGGCTTCCATATCTGCATAACATCAGCTGAGCACTGCTTGCTGAAGCAGTTGTTGTACTTGTAGAGCTTCTCAGAAGTGACATTCCCTTCTGGTCTGATGCACAGCATTTGGTCAGCAGGAAACATTAACTATAAAAAGTAAGAGAACTTTTGCTTATATTTGAGCAGAATTTTTTTCTATTCTGGCTGCAGGGTTTTTGTTTGTTTGTTTGTTTTTTGTTGTTGTTGTTGTTGTTTTTTACCATTAGTTTTCAGTCTTTGTGCTGCGGCCAACAAAAATGGACTTCTTGGCTCAGGCAGCTGTGGATAGGACTGTACGTGGGATGCTCTCCTGCTTTTATCCAGGATTTTCCTATCTACTTTTCTCACACTACTTCTTAAAGTGCATAAGTTCTTCTCAAATGTGTTTGTTGTTATTGGGGCGGCAGGAGTAATTTGAGGAGGGAGCTGTTATATTAGTTAAGCCACAAGATTAAAAATAGCTACTGTAATGGAAAAATACAAGAAAGAGCTGACTCTGTCCTCTGTGCGAAAGAGTGAGTATTAAATAATTTGTGCCTCCTCTCCCTAGAAATGCCTTGTGCCACTGTTCATTTACCCTGTTGGACGGTATATTCTAAACTGGTCAGTCTGAATTCAATTAACACGGTAACAAACTATTTTAAGTCTCTGCATAGCCTGCCTGTCTGGAACAGTCATTGGATGGAATGCTTGTTTACACCTTCAGCTGAGATGATAAAGAGCTGTTTGTTTACAACGGGGACAGGAAAGCCTGAAGGTGCACCTTAACAGAAAATCAAGCTAAAAATTTCCTTCTTGTTCCCTGCTTGTGTGATGCTGATGTAAAATGCTTCAGGCTCTTTTCTACTGGGAGTTTTCAGAAATGCTAAGTGGATTTTGGGAGGATACTTGCAGAAAATTGACTAATGTTGAGCTTCAAAATAATCAGGAGTTTTGTTTTGCTTGTTAGGAATTTTAATTATTTGCTTATACCTTATTGCTTTAAAGTCTGAACCTGTGACAAGAGCAGCCTGATTTAACTTTGTTGGTTTTCTTGAAGCTGAACATGTTAACACTTCCTAAGGATTGACCTGAGTAGAGGTTGATGGGGAAACTTGAAGCATGGCAACAGGCACATACAGTCACTAGATACACATACACCACAGAAGTAGTGTGACAGAGAAGACATATCAAACAGAGCACTCAGTTTCATGTGACTCCCTCTTAAAGGAGGGATGGAATTCATCATTGGCTGTCACAGCTTAAATGGAGAAAGGGGGATTGGAGAGTCGAAGATAACTGTTGGAAAGGAGTGGCTTCTATGTGTTGTAGAAATGAGGATTGTGTTGCAGTGCTGTCTAGAGTACTGGTTAGCTATCTCTTTGACTGCAACCCTGAAACAGACCTGGACATTTGTGCTAGTGAAGTGCTTTCTCTTTCCTCTAAGAGAAGGTAGAGTCTGAGCCAGTGAAGTTCAAAAGAAGTCCATTCCTTTATGAAGAATCAGTATTTGGGGAAATGAGCACATGCAAGGCATGAACTGGGAAAGTGGGCATCTTTCAAGACTGTTTGGTCAATTTTTAGAAGGAATTTGTAGGCTTTATTAAGGGACAGTTGGTGTCTTGCCCTAAGAGTTGCTATTCAGTCCTGGCCCAGAATCATACTAGATGAGAGTAGGGCATGTGGGAGAAACATGGCACATTTATTCTTGCTTGCAAAACTAATGGGTATTTGGTTAGAACTTGGAACTCTTGGGGATTATAGATACTCTGCATTCAAATTGACAGGAGGAGTGCTGTGGAGTTTATTTCTGGCTCAAACCTTTAACTAATATGTAGAAGACAGGTTAACAGAGTACCAACTGTTTCTCAGAGAGCACTGAGCAGAGATCTCGTAATGTGAAACTGCAGGAAGACTAGAAAATAACACTAGTATAATAAAAAATCCAATACAGTAAAAATTACCTACAAATATGCATATTCAGTATCCCCAGTGAGAGGTAATCAACGCAGTGAAGTGCATCCAGAACACAGGAGATGGAAGGACAGAAATGCTGGGGTTTGACTTCTGCTGAAAGTATTCTTAGTGAACCCTCCTGACATACATTCTTCATCTCAAACAGTGATAACACTGTGGTATTCCTCACTGATATGTGTGCATTTTCCTAAAATGTCTATTTAATTTTGTGGTCAAATATGAAAACAGTGTAGAGTAATGCGTTTCTGAATTCCTGTGGAAGCATTCATAGGGCTGCCTGTGGAGCTTTTTAGCTTTATTTAAAACTACAAAATTTGTGGTTCCATCTGCCAGATATTCTGTATAAATGGGAAACGTGCTTTTCCAGGAGGGGTGCTTTTTCTTTCGTGATTTTGACACCATATTTTTTCATTTTACAGACCTTATATAATCCATTTTAATAGTATGTTAGACACGGGGATTGAGAGGTGAAAGATTTGTTGGCAGTACATTGGCAATCATTATTTAGGAGATACAAAGAAGCAGGAAAAACGTTAGTATAATTCCTTGGCGATCTTTTTCTGTTTAATAAATATTCAATTAAAAGAAAGGGATTTTGTTGGAAGCCGTTATATGCTCTAGACTATTTTTACTGTTTGCAGTCAATATACAGAAAGATTGATAATGTCAATCTGTATTGTTATGTGAGTTAAGTCTCTGAAAGCATTTGTTTTTATAGATCTAACAGTTTCGAGCATCAATCTTATATGAAATTTGGGTACGCATTGTCAGCCTCTTCAATTAAGCTTGCTAAATGAGCTCTATATTAGTGGTTGGGCTTGCAACAAAGCAACAAACCTCCTGCACTATGTATGTCTAGACATTGAACTGGTTCTATTAGAACATGGGATTAGTATATCTAATTTATATCCCTCTCTTCCTGCTCTTCTTCAAATATGAAAAGGAACTAACTGCTGCAGAGACATTTCAGTATGGAGAAATTACAGGTTGATGCTTTAGATGCGTCCTGCTTCCTGCTTTTATTTTCACTCTGGAAGCACAGAGGAATTACCAGGGTATTCATTACTGGCTAATCTAGCTGCCAAATGGTAGGGCAGGTGCGTGACCTTCTGCAGCCATCCTTCTCTGCTCTCCTAGTGGCTCTTCTGGAGTAACAGAATCCAGCTGAAATAACTGGATTGCCTTGGTCACATTAGTAGCCACAGCCTGATTCCTGGGCACTGATTTCCTTGTAGCCTTGCTAAGCCCTCTACATACCCTGCTGTCACTCTCTGTGTGTGTAAAGAGGAGAAGGAGCTGATAAAGCCATGACACTTAGATGTTCAGCAAAGTGGGTGCCCAGCAGAGGCACCAGGTGCAGTCCTAAGAAGAACTAAGGTGTTGCTTTAGCATCAGGGTAGCAGAGTGGTACTAACTGCTTGTGCTAAGAAATTCCAGTGTAACAACGGGCCTGTGACTTGCCATGCCAGCTGCTACGTACACCTAATTATCTCGCTCTTGAACCTCACTAACAGTTTAACTTGGAAACAGTTTGCTTCTGTTGCCTTCTCTAAATAGCTCTGCTGCATGGTACTGTGAAACCATCCTGAGATTTCCCTCTGCAGGTAGGTGACTGTGTTTTGTTCAGAGATTAATTGAGTGCTGAGACCTTTTGCAAGTAAATGTATTATCCAAGCAGTAAGTGGTTCATTATTTTTACTGCATCAAACTAGAGAAAGAACAGTAGCAGTCACTTACTGACTTGGGGATTGCTTGCTAGTAATCATAATCCAAAATTAGAGAATTTAAATGTTAATGATCAAGATTATTGTGAGCTCTTGTTCCAGTATGAAATGTGAGTATCTGAAATATTTTATCTGCCTAATTTTTGAGTCAAAAAAGTAAATTCCACTCAAAATAACCTTAGAACCAATTTCTTTATGATTTTAAAAGGAGCCACTAAAAATGCCACAAAGTCATAATTGATTTGTAATTAGGAGCTTTCTCTCAGTGGAGTACTAACAGTGTTATTAGGTAAGCATGAATTGGGAAAAATATATGAATTGAAAATTACATTTAAGAAGCAGGGTTCTGATAAGACGTAGATATATAACTTCTCTCTTTTACAATTGCATTGAAAATCCTATTGTGGAACTTAATAAATGGAAAAGCCACAACCACCAATAGCCTTCATCTAGGTTTGATCAAATGCTTTTTTTTTTTTTTTAATTCTAAGAAATGGATTTTAAAATGTCCTGTTTGCATATCTCACTCAAAAAAACATTTCCTTTGTTTATTTAGTTGTATTATCTAACTACTACATAGTGCTTTTACTCATAGCAACATGAAAACAGCTAAGACTGAGTGAAATGCAGCTTATTTACTCTTTGTCAGCAAAGTCACTTATTAATCATAAAGCTAGTTATCTGGACAAGCTCACTGAAGACTAAAGTAGTTATGCAGAAGAAGGAAGGAGCCATATTCACTCCCCAGTCCCTTTGGCTAAGCAGCAAGGAAAATGGTTATTTGTGAAATGAATGCATGCTTTGCAGTCATTTGCTCCTGCTGTTCTGAGTTCATTTTTCAGCTCTGCTTTCATGATCTGTTCAGTTCTTCCTTCCACTGAAAGCCTTGGGAATTTTACTCTTGATTTCACTGGAAAACAGGACTGTATCCTAATTATTTTGATTTAAGGAATAATAAGTTCAGTGGTTCATGTAAAATACTGCATTCTGTTGCTTGCTTAGTTATAAGTGACTAATTTGCATCTCACAGAAGTGCTAGTCATCTCAAATTTTTATTATTTGGAACAAGATCATAATTAGAAACTGGGAGGAGCAGAAAGATTCTCAGACAAGAATTTCAGTGTAAATCATTTCCACTTTTTGCCGATGTGTTCTTTTGTGGACTGATGAAGTAAAATACTTTGCTGGGGGAAGAAAAATGTTGTGTGCATTAATCCTGTGAAAAAGCTTTGTTCCTTCCCTTTGTCTGAACAGGTAAGCATCTGAACTTGCTGTGAGTTAGTCACAGCAGATGTGGTTTGGAGAAAGGGGACACATGCCAACCTGGTACCATTGCCAAGATGTTGGCACCTTAGAAGAGGGAGAACAGTTGAAGTGCAGGAAACCATTTCACTTCCATTTCTACCTGACTCCCATCAACCACAAGAATACCTCAGTGTGGCATATTTGGCCCATGTAGGTTGATGTGGGATGGCCATCCCTTGTAATGATGTGGCCCTAGCTAATCTCCTTTGACAGGAACATAGTATATTGCTCATGTGAGCCTAAGAACACAGCGTTCTCCGGAGGGTGGTTAAGCTGGTCTTGCAAAGGTTTTTGATAGTACAATTTTTATATTGCTCTATATGTTTCTGGTTGTGGGCAGCGGTGCACTCTGACACTTTTTGTGCTCTTTATGAGGAGAGCTGGCTCCATCTGATCATCTACTGTACAGGTAGGCAGCTTTGTGGAGGGGTGCTGAAGTCTTTCTTTTCTGCCTTGACAGGCAGACCTTGTGGAAGGGCGCTGGAAGGCCAACAAGAGATGAAGCTGTCTTGAAACTACTTAATGGAGTCTTAAACAATTAGAACAAAGTGTGTTAAAACAAAGAAACTTCTACATCTGAGGTGAACTACTGCAAACACTAAACATCATTAACACACAGCAGGATATATAGAGGTGGTAAAGAAAAGCATTCCTAGTTTCATCACTGCACCAGTAATCAGTTTTCTAACACAAAGTGGAGATTTGTGAATATAGTGAATGAATCAGGATGTGTTTTGCCTGAGAATGAGCTCCTCTGCTTTTTCTTGCAGGAATTCTGCAGCAGTGGGTCATGGGTGTTTCTGCTATGCGCTGATGCGTTCCATCCCAGTTGCCATCTACATCGTTTTGGTAACAGGCCTGCGGTACCACCTGTTCATATGGAGCGTCTTCTCACCAAAGCTGCTTTACGAGGGAGTGCATGTGTTCATCACAGCCGCTGTCTGCTTGTTCTTTACAGCCATGGACCAGAACCACTCTCAGAAGGTGCAAGACTGAAAATAAGTGTGTAGCACACAGTTCTGTACTGCAATGCCTTGTGTGTCTCTGGAATGGAAGGACGACAGTGGTTTCAAATTGTTGTGCAGAGTGTGAAGAACAGTGTTGTGTATTTTAGCCAGTTCCACATAGGGCTTGAAGGGCTTGTCCCGTGTTACAGTTTGCTTTAAAAATGCTGAATTGAAATAAACTGTTTTAACTTATCATAGATAATTCTGTTCCTTAGCTGTCATTATGACGATGCCTGAATAACTGATTTGCAATTATCACATGACAGTCAGTTTTGCTATATGCCAAATATCGAGTTGTATTTTTAATATGTAACTTGGAAAGATATCTAACACTGATTTTTTTTTCCCCAATTCTTTAATGAATTTGGAGGCTAGATTTAAATGAACTTTCTTGAGTTTTAAAGAAAGATACTCTCTTTGGTAAAAAGATGAACACTATGTCTCATATTAAGTCATTCTTGAGCTTCTGGCTTTTTTTCATCAGTTTTTATGTCTGGCTCTTTTCACTGACTTGGAAGATGAAGAAGCAAAAGTTCATTAAATGCTGCCCCCCCCCAAATCTTGTAGCCTTATATATGGGTTACGCTAACCCTAAATCAGAAGTCTGTATCTATTTGTAAATGTGAATGTGGTTTCTTTTTTTCCAAGACACTGACAATGAGAGATTTTTGTTTCACATATCTATATAATAAACATGTAGGAAGAAGGCACTAGTAAAGGCAGTGAGTGTAGACAAAAAAACCCCAAAACACTAAGTGATTTGATCATAGAAACTTGAAAAAAGGCCTAACTGTTCAATGTTTTTGGTTTAATTAAAATAATTGCATACACATAAATGCAATTTGAATTTCAAAAGGTGGTTCTTGATGTAGGTATGAAGCAGCTGATCACAGGCACTGAAAAAATATTTTGCACATGTGATTTCTTTTTTAGCTTCTTAGACTATGGCATCTTAAAAATATGCAAGATGTCTTGTTGCTGTTCAACAGAGCTCATTAGCCATAAGTTTTGTTTTGTTCCTTGTGTATCAAACATATAATTAAATAATTCATACAGATATCTCAGGTAAGAGACTTTTTTGCTTTTTTGTTGGTTTTTTTTTTTGTGTTGTTTTGTTACCTAGACAGCATTTTTATCAAAGGCAGTATTTTCTTCTTGAGTGCAGTCATTAACTGTGATAGATTTCCATCTGCATTTCTGTACTTCAGGCACTGGATGAGAAACAGTAATGGACTGACAAAGTAATGAATCTTCTACAGAGTTCATTTACTGCTAAAACATTGCATTTCTTTTTATTAACATTTAATTGGTAAACCAGGTTGGTGGCTGCTGCACTGAAGGTTTGGTCATGTTTTCTAGTTTGGAGAGTTGTAAACCATGAGCAGGGGCAAAGCTCAGTGAGCTAAGGTACCAGAGGGATACCAGGTATGTCTACATCACCTTCCTCTTAGTGTCATATGTAGCCACCACACACTCCTGACCGCATTTTCCTTGCTCCTGTCAGGAAGATAGACACTGATAGGTATCCTGATCATCAGGATAAAGGAAAGACTGATCATCAGTCTTTACTTTTATTTTTTCCCTCATGTTTTTGTCCATGTTAGCAACCATTAGGATTTGATTTAAATATATTAGAGGTATATCAAAAGAGGAGCTCATGTTTGCTGAAAATCTGAAATTGAAATGCTTTTAAGCCCTAGGTCAGTGACAGCACATTTATAAGGAGCACTTAGATGGTTTTCATATTGTATTTCAGCAAGTCTCTAAAAAACAATTTTCTGGTATTTATACATGGCACCTATATTAATAATAGGCCATCCTGATCACTAGTGAAATTTTGTTTTGGACTGTATGACAGTAAAAATTCAAGAGTTCTTGCTGTGCTGTGCTGTTCACCTATCTGCTGGGTCTGGAGCATCATTCACGGTGACCTCTTATGAGCTTGAAAATTCAGTGTTTTAGATAAATTGTTTTTCATTTAACTTGTGGACATGATGGATGGAAATCACACTGCAGCTGCAGGGAAAGCCAGAGGAGGACATTGGGGTAGGAAGCACACCATCACAATGGAATATTGAAAATAGTTTGTGTTTGGCATGTCCTATGCTTGTACCATGGTCATCACTCTCAGTAATTGTCTGGTAACTTGTTGCCTAGCAACAGGATGGAGATTATTAAAACCACTGTTTACTTAGTTAAATCCTAAGCAATTCCTAATGCTACTATAGAAGGTGTATCTACGTGGTTTGCCTCAAAGGCAAAGGTGGTAATGATGAGATGAGAGGGGTTAGGGAGAAGGTGCTTCTGGGGTGCACAATCTTAAAGCAATCAGGGATTTATTGGTTACATTCACAGTATCCTTCATTCCTTACTAATTTTGTTTGCTGTTCCTAGTCTATCTATGGGACAGTATCTAACATTTGGGTCTAAATTGGTCTGTGTATTAATTCTGAATTTCTTTGGATTGCTTAATTAATCATACTGTCTCCTTTCTCTGAAACTGAAAAATATTCATAACATAATCCAAGAGGAAACAAATGGCCTGGAAAAACTGTTATCTCAGTCTTCAGGATAGGAAGGAGAAATTTTGACCACAATTCTATGAGGTGTTAACACGAGTACAGATAATACCTCCAGAAAAATGGTGCTTTTGGCTTCAAAATCATCAGTTTTCTTCTCCCTGACCTTTGTGTTCGACTCTCTCGACTCAAGTGAATTAAATTCTGTTTTGACTCTTAACCAGCTCTTGGGCTGCATACAAAGCTGAGGCAGGGAAGAAATGAGTAGGTTCTCACCTCAGGCAGATGAACTGAACAATCACCTAAAAAATGATCTTATTTTTAACAAAGTTTTGTCAGTTCATCTAAGATTGCAGATGTTTTCACACAGGTTCTCATTGTACAGTAGTTAGCTTCTCCCCTCCCCTCCTAATTCCTGCTGCCCTTGTCATGATCATTATGCCAAGATTGCCAAGATCATCATGCTGATCTTCTCCAAAGCCCTCAGGCGAAGAGAAATGAGTGAAGCAGCAGTGGAACATGAACAGTTTCTGCTGTCCGGAGTGTTCTGGTCTCTGAGGCTCAAGTTCTCAGCGGGTCTCTGCTCCAGTGTGATATCAGCCCTAGCCTGCAGCTTCCTCAGGAGTGCTCTATGCACAAGGACAGACTTTGCTGCTGCAATGAAGTTTTGGCACACAGTAGCTTTTTCCACTCAGCATCTTTACTGGTCAGAGCAGCGTTCATCCAGTTAATGGAGACCAGTGTGTTCCTCAGTTTTGGTCAGTCGACCAAAAAAGTAATTCCTCTTACTTGTATTTCACATAGTATACCTCCGTATTTCTTCTCTGTAGAGAAAGCCACGTTCTCCACATAAGCCAGCAGAACACTGAAACTGTGTCCCAGCCCTTGGAGCAGGCAGTGGGCATGCCACTGCGCCACTCTCCCGTGTGGTGCTACCAGTAGAATTCGGGGCACTTCTTTTGGAATTTTCCTTAAAACATATGCAGATGGAATTATACTTGTCTCCACAACTGCAATGTCATAGAATAAGAGGATGCAGCAGCAACCCTTTGGAGGAACCTGGGGAGACTTCTTCTCGGAGAGCCAGTGGCAGCCCTGCTCCAGGCTGATGGTGCTGCAAGATGGGGCTCACAGGCAGAGAACAGCTCCAGGATCCTGGTGAGCAGCAAGGGATCCCGACGTGTATTAGTGAGAGGCCCTGTAGTTTTGGGGGCCCATTATGGCTTGGGCTGCTCTTGCAGAGCATGGGCAGCCGGTGTGTCAGAGAGGTCCTTCCCACCCAAATAGTAAACAGTTACCAGAGGGAGCCCTGCACCCAGACTGGGCTCCCCAGGGTAGCACTGACTAGTGAATACAGTGGAGGCCACAGGGATGAGGAGGCAGGGAGGTTAGATCTAGATGATCTTTGAGGTCTCTTCCAACCCAAGCCATTTTGTGATTTATTGTATGAGGAAGTACTGGAGCGTGACTTTCCAGCGGGGAGACAGTGTGTTTCTGGTAGGCACACACCAGCACAGTGCCGTGCTGCACACAACTGCATAGACTAATAAAGAAAGCAGAGATTTTCTAGCACCCACATAAACACACAGCACGTGCGAAACGGTGGGCAACTCTGGCAGCCCAGTCCTGTTCTTCATCCTGTTCATCGTCCTGTTCAGAGCACTAGGAACACACGGACACAAACCTCTGTCTAGATGCCAGCAGTAAGGCAAACATAACATACATTTACATTCAGCTGGCCTTATTATCCACTTTTTCCTGTTTTCCCACATTTGTTCCTTTCCAAGCAATCTTGATGGTTCTTTTTCCCCGCTTTGAGTTCTTCCCCTAAGTGTCACACAGTAACTCTTGTGTGTTCTCTCAATCCCCTAAAAGTATCCCATAATATGTTTTAAGGAGTCCCCACATACTCCTCCCATCATGTCCCATTGTGAGCCTCCCATTATGAGCCCTTCAGGCAGCAGCCTCCTTCAGTATGCCAGGGGCATATCATACTGATGGGCTCCACACCAGGGGCAAATGTCTAAGGTCTTAGTGAGAGATTAAATTAATAGTCAAATTAATGATTAAGCACTGAGGTTAGAAGAGATCCTCACCGTGTCTTTGTTCATCTGACCTCTCCAGTCCTTGTGTTAAGTGTGAACAGTCTTTAAAACCACTTGAGTTCACAGAGATCTGTGCTTTGTTGGGCAAGGGACCCTTTGGGCTGCCACCAGTTTGCAGGGCAGATGAGACTCTTCTAAGTGGATAGGGACAGCCCCAAAGGCAACAGCATGGATGGCAGGGTGAAGCACTGCAGGGGAGCCAGAGAGACCTGCTTGCATAGAAAGGGGTTTACTGACAGGAACAGGCCCTTGCTTCCACCCTTGGATATCACAGATTCATTAGGGTTGTAAAACACCTCTCAGATCACCAAGTCTAACCATCAGCCCATCTCCACCATGTCACTGACAATATTACTCAGTGCCACATCCACGCGGTTCTTGAACACCTGCAGGGACGGTGACTGCACCACCTTCCTGGGCAGCCTGTGCCACTGCAGCACCCCTCTTTCTGAACAGAAATTCTTCTCAATATCCAAACTGAAGCACTGCTGGTGCAACTTGAGGCCATCCCCTCTCCTCCTGTTACTGTTACCTGGGAGAAGAGGCCAACCCCCATGCTGCCAGGGGAGGTTCAGGTTGGATATTAGGATAAATTCTACTCTGAAAGAGTGCTTGCTCGTTCTTCTTTACTTTCCACGTATTATGTACAAAATGACCCAAGATAAATTCTGAGATGTTTGAGCCGTAGTGTGGAGGCCTGTGCCAAGATGAGACATCCTAGAAAGACCAAGGAGCCATTTCAAGTTATGCAGCTTTCAGATCAATTCCTTGAATCCCGGACTGATTCCTCATTCAGCTTTTTAAGCCTCACGGAGTAGGGAAGAATGGCTTGTAAATACTGAAATTATGATTTCAGGTATTTTCCTATTTGCAGTGATTTAGTATAGTCATAAGTGATGTGACTTCCAGAATACTCTCATTTATTTATTTATTCTCATTCTTTCTCTCTCATACTCTTTTTTCTTCCTTTTTTCTCCACTTTCTTCATTCTTTGTCTTCTTTCATTCCATCTGCTTTATTCAGATCATCTTGAAGTGTTTGAGACCCATCTCTCTCTTCTTTCTCTTTCTCTCTTGCAGTTGCTGAGTAATGCACGACTTACATGTCTTGTAAAATCATGTTGTTTAGCCTCATAGCATAGACAGAACTGTAAGAATGCCAATATTTTAATGTAATTGTAGCACAGAGATTCTTATTAAAACTAATGATTGTGTTTGGAACTTGAGTGTTAATTTTACCTTAATCTAACCAGGAGGATTTGCAAATATGGTCATCACTCCCTCTCTTCCCAGCTGAGACATGACACTCCACAACACTCAGCCAGCTCCTTACTGCATCCTGCCAGGCCTTGGTGTGACCCCAGCATGGTCCCCGAGCCTCAGGAAAGGAACATATCATCCACAGTGGTGTGACAGGGAGTTACTGCTTCAGCTCTCCCTGGCCAACATGGTGCCACAGTCACAGAATGTGCTGCCCTTGGGGTTCCTCATTGCTACACAGGCTCAGAGAGCTGCAACAAGGCAGAGAGCTGTGAGGAGACAAACTTCTGCTGGGCAGCTCCTGGGTTCAAGCCTGCTTGACCCCAGCTGCCAACAGGAGGAGCCTCACTTCCTGCGCCTCCGATGCTTTTTCCAGGATGTTGGCTAAGGCAGAGGAAAAAGAGGAAAACATTGGAGCTCATTTCCTCAGCCCTGGCTTCCAGCCCTGACCTACAGCTGGAACTTGCTTGGGGAGCTTCAGGGAGGGGCTTTATGCATCAAAGCTTGACAGATTTGTTTTTAAAACTTCGTAAGGAACTCGATGACAGGTTGCAATTAAAAGCTCTGTGCCCCCATCTGCTGCTTTTAGCCCATGGAATGTGGCATCACGGTGGTGTGGCTCAGTTGCTGGAGCCAGCCCCAGCAGGGATGAACCAGAAAGCTGAGTGCCTGGCAGGCTGTGGGGTGCAGGCTGGACTTACCATCCACTTCATCCTGCCTGCATCTCCCTGGGATGCGGCAGTGAGCTGAGCTGAACATTGCCCCATGTGGGCCCAAGACACTCCAGTAGAACAAGCCCCATAGTCCATCTACACACAGGTTGAGGCCCAACTAAAAACAGTCTGCTGCCTTCCTGCATTGCTGACCCACATTAGACAGCCTGGAAAGCGCTGGGGCAGCAAGCTTTGTACTGCTTACTGAGAATGCACTCAATCATAGAACCATAGAATCATAGGATCATAGAATCATAGGATCATAGAATCATAGAATCATAGAATCATAGAATCATAGAATCATAGAATGGCCTGTGTTGAAAAGGACCATAATGATCATCTGGTTTCAACCCTGCACTTGGCCTTATTGAACCTCATTTGGTTTTCATGAGCCCATTTCTTCAGGTCCCTTCTGGATGGCTTCCCTTCCTTCCAGCGTATTGACTGCTCCACTCAGCTTGGTGTCATCTGCGAATTTGTTGGGACACCACTTGTGACTGGTCACCAGCTGGATTTAACTTCATTCACCACCATTCTCTGGGATCAGCCCTCCAGTCTGTTCTTCACACAGCAAAGAGTGTACTTGCCCAAGCCATAAGCCTGCCCTCCAGAAGTCCAAGATACTGGTTTTGCTGAACCTGTTTTCTATCATTTCGTGTCACTCTGCCCAAGACAGCTTATGACCACCTTACGTCCCACCAGTCCTTCTCTGTGAATAGCAGGTCTAGCATGCCACCTCCCTTAGTAGGCTCTTTTACCAGCTGTGTCAGGAAGTTTATCTTCTACACATTCCTGGAACCTCTCAGATTGTTTTTTCTGGGCTGTATTGTGTTTCCAGTGTATATCAGGGAAGTTGAAGTCACCCACAAAAACAACGGATAGCAACTGCATGACTTCTGCCTGCTGCTTGAAGAATGCTTCATCTGCCTGTTTGTCCTAGCTAGGCAGTCTATAGAAGATCCCACCAGGATGTCAGCCTTGTTGGCCTCCCCCTGATCTTTAACCATATGGACTTGACCTTATTAGTTCCAACATTGAGCTCTATTGAAACACTCCCTAACTTAGAGATCTTCAACAGCTTCATTTAATTGGACCTGTTGTGGGCAAGTGTTTGTACTGAGTTGAGCTGAATTGCAGAGGCTGTTCCAGACAACATCTTCAAGGATTCTGGGGTTTTATTATGTTTAAGGTTGACTCTCCTATTTTCAATGGAGTCTTTTACAGGGTATTCCTGATGTCAGAGATTTCTATCATTGATTTTGTGGCAAAAAATACTTGTACTTTTGCCATCACTCTTCCTTCCAGAGAGGTTTCATCCTCTTGGCTTGTTTGATGATGGCACATGTTTCACAGTTATGAATAACCTGTGCAATAGCATCCATAGTTAAGTCCACCCCTCGGTCTCTAGCCCATTTGTATGTTGCATCTCTCCCTTGATGACCTGAGGTCTCATGGGCCCATCGAGCCAGAAATAATTCACCCTTGTTCTGCCAGTCCAGGTCTATTTGAGCCACCTCAATTCTGGCAGCTCGGTCTACCTGATGGTTATTTTGCTGTTCTTCAGTAGCCCGACTCTTGGGCACATGAGCATCTACATGGCGCACCTTTACAATCATATTCTTTATTCGGGCAGCAATGTCTTTCCACAGTTCAGCAGCCCAAATAGGTTTACCCCTTCTTTGCCAGTTATTTTGCTCCCACTGCTGTAACCACCCCCATAAGGCATTTGCTACCATCCATGAGTCAGTGTAAAGATAGAGCATTGGCCACCTCTCCCGTTCAGCGACATCTAAGGCCAGCTGGACAGCCTTTACCTCTGCAAATTGGCTTGATTCGCCTTTCCCTTCAGTGGCCTCTGCAACTCTGCAACTTATATATATATAATTATATTAATTTTTTAAAATTAATATTAATTAAAACATTAAATATAAATTAATATATTTATATATATATATTAATATATATATAAAATAAGGAGCCAACATTGCAGCTTAAACACAGTGTTTCATGCTTGGCTTTGATTTTATTTTATCTAGCTTTGCACTTTTACCTTAGATTCAAGAAGCAAGAGTCCCTGGAATAAGGAAAGATCCTATGCCCTCTGCTCTTAAAACATGCCATTTTCCCTCTGGTCCTGCTGTTGTGAAACAGACAATCCCCCAAAGTGTTCAACTCTCCCACCAAGCCTGAGATGGGAGCTCTGGCTCAGCTGTGATCTCTATAGGCCCAATTCAGTGTTCATGGAGTAGTGCACATTCAGGTGATTTACATTCTGAAGCTGTTTTTCCATCTGAGAACTAGGCCTGTGGACACTAATTCCTGCATTTTGCCTGAGGGGGAATGTACATAAGGTCATCCCGAAGGACCTATTAACACCTAGTATTTTAACACCTAGTATTTTAACACCTAGTATTTGGTAAAACCCTTGAGTTGCTATCAGGGCAACCGTGTTTTTCAGCAGGTGTCTCCTCCACTCTGTAACACTGCTGTCCTTCCCAGCCCCTCTCAATGAGGAGGACACATGTTCAGCATCACATTAGCTTAAACTGAAGATTAAATTTGATCCATAGCTCAAAACAACACACTTTTTGCACAAGGCTGTTGTCATGTCAAGAATGAGGCTTCCAGGTAGACGGGCTTCACTAAGGATAGCATTTAGTCTCTAAATTGGCTATAAATGATAAAGCTTTCATCTGTTATGGTTTTTTTTATTCCTCTGATTTTTTCATTGCAATGTATTTAGCAATATCTACTGCAAAACCACTGGTGATGCAGAACACATGCAGCAAATGTGCACCAAGGCTTACATGGTTCAGCATTTCCCTTTTATGAAAAATGGAAGCTGACTGCACAGCACTTTCTGGATGTAGAACTTCACAATGGGTCAAAATAACCCTACATCACCCCAAGCATCTGTCATGCTGCTAAAGCTGTTTGTGAAGAAGCTGGTCTCTGGTGCCAGAGGTGGTGCTGGAGAGTTTAGGCTTGTTGGTTTGTCTCATGTTAATTAGCCACCATTTATGCAAAGCAGTTGCTGAGTAAAGTTAGTGTGCAGGTCCTTTCTGTGGCAGGGCATAAGGACAAATTAAAGAAGACATGCAGCTGAAGCATGCCTTGGGGCACAGAAATCAACATCTTACTCCCCAATGGTAGCAAGGACTGCCACAGCTGAAGGTGTACAGTGAGTTTCTTTGCTGTCTGTAGCCCTGCCAAGAATGTGCTTCTGCGGGAGTGAACACCTCCTTTCCGCTCTGAGTGTCAACCGAAAGAGCCCAGCATTGTCTGCTGGAACTCTCAGCTTCCCTCCTGCCCTCCCATAACTCACTGAGATAGCCTGTGGTTCTGTACCACTGAAGGGAGGCATGCATATTGCCAAGAAGGCTGCAACACAGCACGCCTTGTAGGCACTTGCACTGAGATGCCTGTGTGTGATAAATCCTTTGGTGAATAGCAGCATGGGACACAGCCTTGGTTTACAAAGCGCAGGCAGGCTGATGCATGAAACACACTGAAAACAAACGCATGGGGAACTGTTCTCCTCCTCTCACATATTTGGCTCCTGGAGGCAGCTTTCAGAAGGTGTCCTTGTTTCACATCCTTCAGGTCTGGCAGGAGGCTGGGGAAGTGCTGTGACAGCTGAGATGAAAACCAGGTGGGACAGAAAGAGCACTGCCAGGAAGGTGCAGGGACAAAACAAGTAAGAGACTGTAGGCAGCAGGGAGGGTGCAGCAAATCGCATCTGCCCTTGTCACACACATAGCATCTCTGAGTGAGCCAAATGAAGCCATTTTATGAAAACCCCAGGGGAAAAAAACTGACTGGGAGCAGTACTTCATATATACATAAACTTACAATCGCTGCCTTCCAGTTGCTTCTGTCCTAGCATCAGAGAAATAGTCTTACCGGTGTGTGTGAAGGGAGAGGGGACATAGGAACAAACTGCTGACCTGTTTCAGCCAAACCTGAAGAAAAGCAGAGGTCTTAGGATCACTCTGAGTTCCTGTACCTCTGAAGAATCTCAGGGCAGGGCCTTGCTAAGGACATTTGGCTAGCATCCACTCAGGGCAAAAGCAGCTGTCTGTCCAGACCATGCAAGTATACCTTGGGCAAAGCACAGTTGTTGAAAACCAATTTTGCTGCTTCCCCAGGCCCTAGAACAGCTTGCTTTAAATACATACTGAAGAAGTTTCTGCACGCATTCACTCCAGACAGAAAAAAAGCAGCAAGAATTCTTTGGCAAATGTGCCTCAGTAACAGGGCTTGTGATGTAGGCTTAGCTCAGAGTGAGGGCAGTGTCCATAGCTTAGCCTTGTGGTGAAGTCTGGATAGCCAATACCTGTTTTGCCTCCTGAATACAGGTGTAGGGTAAGAGCTGAGATAACTTTTCCATCCTTTTCTGCTTTGCTGCACCTGCTGGTATCTGAGTAAACATCTGCGTTACACTTTCATCTCAAAAAGTGCCACACTACCTGCCGGGACTTGAATGTGAGTCGCAGTGAAAGCCTCTTCCCCTCTACAGAGTGTTGTGAGGATGCTCCTGGGGGATGTCTGCTACCAACAGGGACTATAATACAGGGCTCTCCTACCTTAAAGGTAAGCACAAAGATCACAGAATCATAGAATCATCAAGGTTGGAAAACCTCCAAGATCATCCAGTCCTACTGTCCACCTATCATCAATACTTGCAGTACTGGTCAATCATTCCTTCTGCCTACATTGGAAAATTCTCGTGTAGAGTCTGCTTGCTTGCCCTGGGTGAATTTGGAAGAACCAATGTTAGATACCAAAAGAGAGCATGCCTAGCAGACAGGTACAGCACAAACAAGCTATTTAAAGCCCAAAATTCTGATGATAAAATACTAGATGATTAGCAAAGTAATTTTACTCCATCTGCAACAAATGCACTCATTTGCATGAAGAGTGCTGTGAACGTAGATGAGCTGGAACAAAAGCACAGAGATTGGGCAGTTTTCCTCTTTGAAGCAGAGATTATAATTAGTTCGTATTTCTGTATGTGATGGTTTTAAAATGCCTTTACTGAATACTGAGCAAGTGTAACTTCTCTGGTAGGGTTTCACCTATTGTGCGATACTTAACTCAAATTGTTGGATCCTCTTCTTTAGACCAACAAGATTTTCTTGCTGTCTTTATACCTGCGTCATCCCCCCTCCCCCGCCCAAGCCTTCTAAAGATATAATTTGCCCAGGATGGGCTTTTTAATAGTATTGTTCAATGGCCTTGCTCCATTCCCACAGAAACCAGGAGAGCTGCGTTCACGCTGCCAAGAGAACCCTAACATGCAAATCATTTCTAGTTCCTCTCATTGAAATCTTTTGCTTGTCTGATGCTGTATTGTTTAAAATGTCTTAAGTACTCTTAGAAAATAAAGACCAAATCAGTTTAATTTTGCATTTGAAATGTCAGTGTCATGCTGCTTTTATGTAGGCATATGCATACTTAGTATTATTTTCTGAGTGTAATTGCCTTAAGTGCTGTTGATCATGCAAAGAGAATGATGCATCCTCTGACTCAAGGGTTTGAGAATCAAAGATCCAAATCCTGCAAATGCTTAAGCATGTGGAGAAAGCCCTCTCAAGGGAAGATGCAGGCATCCAGCTATTCTTGTATTCAAGGCTGTGGTCCATATTTAGCAGATTGAATCCAGCAGAAGCATACAGCGTGTCCTCCCTGAGCAATACTGCTGGTTGTAGGGAGAAGTTCTGCAGGGGGAAGGAGAAGGACCGTTGAGGACAACTGCAGGAAGAAGAGAAAAGGGGATGAAGTATTTGAAATCAAACAGAAATAGCCAGATAGGGCAGAGAAAACAACAAGAAGCCAAATGGACAGAGAACATTTAAGGGAGGACTAGGGCATGTGTGAATCAAAGGTCAGAGCAGATCCTTCAGCCTTCTGAAGGCAACATGAAAATGTTAGGTTGAAATTGTTTTTCAAGACGTTTAGGAAAGATTTGTTGTGACTAGCTTCAGCAGAGTATCTTGCTCAATTGAAATACCTAGAAAAGAAGGGCGGGCCTGGAAAATGGGACCAGTCTGAAGAGCAGTAGCATTAATAAGAGCCAACAATTCAGATTCCCTACTTTTACTGTACACCCTATTCTCCATCCCTATTTTGAGAAATACTCATTCATTTCTACATTGCATGATTTCTCATGAGCATTCTCTCACAATTACACTCTTACCGTGATGATCCATTTGTCTTGCCTTTTAATCTTCAGCTTGGTTTGATGACGAGCCATAGCATCATGGGATCCTGCCATAGTCACCCTCTCAGCTACAGATGTATTCAGTAGAAAAACAGGGAGGGATTGGAAAAACTGTAAATGCAGTACACAATATCCAAGGAAATTATATCCTGAGTGTTACGAGAGTTAATAGTATGGAACAATTTCCTTTTTTTTCATGTATGAATGTTTTACAAAAGAGCAATTTTATGGATCTCATTTCACTGAGTTGCTCGCTCCTTAAAGGTAACGTTTGAGGAAAGGCCCTCCCATGCAAATAGAGGAGGTAGGCCTGTTTTAAGAAAGACCAAACCCAAAGTCTTGACAGCAGCTGGGAATTTTTTGTTTTAAAGTGAGAGGGTTTTGCTGGTGAAAGAAAACAATAGCTTTTTGGACTTGTTCTCTTATAGGAACATGCAGGATGACTGCAAGTGGAACTCAGTGTATGCAATGGCTCGCATTTTATACTTCTTTGACAGCTCTCCTACTTCTCGTCTATCTTCTGCTCTCTCTTGCTGTTACTGCTGCAGCTACTGAGTTTTGTGCTACTCAGGTACACATAAGCCAGCCTGAGGGAATATCAATGTCTTGTACTTCTTCCAGCGTCCATCTCACAGCTTTGTCCCTGCCTTTCAGTGCAGTGCATGCGTTTGTTCACCTCTCTGTACTTCACATATTTGTGTTGAAAGAAGCCCAGCTTGGATTCAAGAGCAGGGAAGGCTTTTTAGATAGCTCATGTCTTTTTCTTCACGTGGTAGTTACTGCCTTTGGGTATGTACATACTCAGGCTGCTGGGATCCTATTCCAGTAAATTAAATGACAGTGATCCATCTCAGCATTTTCTGCAGGCCTCCTCATAACTGCTGTATGTCATTTGAGACAAGACTTATGAAAACATGAGTATTTGAGGCTAGTAACTGATGAGGCAGAAGGAACATTGCTACCTGGCAAGCACAGCTTTGCAGTGTCCAGCTTCAATCCTGCAGGAGGAGAGATGAGGGCTGTAAGTGAAGAGCTAGGCATCTGGAACTGAGAACTTTTTCCACCAGGTAGGGCTCTGACAGAGAGCTGTCTTCTGCAAGCTGAAAGTCTTTGTGGGAACCAAGGAGATCTACCCTTAGCACAGATTGCATTGTGACCTGCAGGGATCTGGGTAAGATGTCTTTGTGCACGGGGACAGGTTTGGCAGGTCTGAGTGAGGAAGGGCAAGACTTGTGGCAGTGTTGCTGAGAGAGATAAGGACCGGCTCAAAGAGAGAGATAATGAGTTTTATTTGGTGAAAATCAGCCAAGTTCTTACTGTATGCATGTGTACACAAAGGATTATATGTACATATGAAGGATATACCAGTGGGAAAAGGGACAGGAACCTGCTTGGAGCTGCCTTGTTTTCTGGTACAGGTCTGTGGGGAACTGCAGATGTGCAGTTTCAGCTTTTATCATTTCATCCCATTTGATCACCATCAGTGAATTTGTGGATTCAGAGATCCACGGGTGTGTCAGCAGAAGACTTAATGAAGGAAACCTGCAGGTGACTGGCAGTGATGTTACCCCTTGGAAAACAAAAAGCAAAGCTCAAAGCTCTATGAATGGAACTGCTGGGAAGAGAGTTAAGCACTGGGCAGGAAATAAAGCATTTACTCCTCCACTGTGATGTCCATAGGTGCATTTTAATAAAGGCTCTTTCCCTAAAAGCAAAGAGATTTACTGATTCCAAAAGGTCTGCTCTAAAATACACCACAGTGAGAAGCTGCAATCTATCTCCAGTGGCACAATAGCATACACAGCCAAACAAGACGTTTCCCAGTGTGTGGCCTTCTGCAAGGACTTGTGGTGGAGGCCACCAAGCTTCAGCATAGATGGGCTGGAGGAAGTCTTGGTAAGGGAAGGTCTCTGTGATCCCTTCAGGGGCTTTAGATGAGTGACATTTGGGGCAGGGCTTAGGTCCATCTTGACTTGTGAATGTCTGAAAATCACAAGTGTGTCTAGGCATGCGTAATGTCTCTTGCCTAATAAGGCAAGGTGATGATGAATTCTTCCAGCTGCTGAAGTCTTTCCTGATAGCAAGACCAAGTGTTCTCACCATCTTACACACGATTTGTGAGGAAAAGGCAAGAGTTTTCATACAACTGTGTTGAATGAGCAAAAGTATGGCATGATGCAAAGAGAAAGCCTGAAAGAAAAACTGCACGGTATTACAACAGGCATGTGGTCCGCTCAGAACAGACTAACCTGAAGGTGTGCATGGAACTTCACTGTCTAATCCAGCAATGTGGGTGCTGGCAGGCATACTGCCCCACAGAGCACAGCCGGTGCAAGCAGGAAGCTGGCTGATGAGGTGCTGGCAGGGGAGAGTGCAGTTCACTGGGAACTACTTGGAGGACGCCAGAGTGCCAATGGATGAGACTTGATAACTAAAATGGCAGGTGGAGAGCTCTTAATTTGTGCGGCTGGCTCCTTCTGTACAGAAAGATACACTGTTTCTTCAGGCGTGTAAATGCTGGCTTGGGAGTCCTTATTTTTCAAGTGCAAAGCCTTGGCATACGTGGAGCATGAGGGAAGACAGAAAGCCCTTATGTACCATGCTATGCACTGGCACTGCCTGGAGATCTCTGCTGCTTTGTCTCCCAGCAATCTGACCTGGGGGCCTCACATAGTGATGTGTAAGTTGGGTAATGTTGGCTTGAGCCCAGGGGGCTAAGATGCTGGGAACTTCTGAAGGTCCTCGGTAAGAAGGCCGGCCTCTGCAGACACAGCCCTTTGGGTTTGGTTACTGTGCTTGTGCCAAGAGAGCTGCAGTGCGGTGGTCCCACAGCGAGCACAGTGTCAGGGAAGAAGCACAGCCTCAGGCCTGCTGTGGCCTCCCCGTCTCTGGTGGGACTGATCATAGTGGTTTCCAGCAGCAGGCTGTCAGCCTTCAGGCCTCTCCAGCTGTGGGGACTCCTTCCCGACAGGCAGTGTTGCACTGGAGGCCCGTGGAGCTTGGGCCCACCCGGGATGGGAGTGCTCTGCCTGGCAGCTGCTTCTGTGGGGCTGACACAGGTGCTGTACCCTGCTTGCTTTTTGGCAGGCAGCCGCAGCTGGTGGGAGATGTCCTTCAGAGGAGAACAGGGGAATATGCCAAGCAACACCCTCAAAAAGACACGGGATTTTGACGTTCCTCTGCATAGAAATCTCTTGGCCTTTGCATCTCAATTCGTGCCTGTCTGGGCACAGACAATACCTTGAATCTTGGGAAGGGATAGTTCACAGGAGGCTGCGAAACACCCGCTGAAGGGCAGATGCTTAAAAACACATGTATAAGCTGAGAAGTGCAGTGTGGCTTTCAAAAGGCCAGAGAATATGACATCTCCCACAGGCTTTAGCAGCAGCAACTTGGAAACAAACTACAAAGCTTCCTAACAGATGTGTCATCTGTGTGCCTGACATCAAGTTTTCACCTCCTTTTTATGTCCTGGTCGAATTTCTCTCTCTCTTCCCTTCCACCCTGCGTGTCTCTTTACTACAAAGAAACTTTCAGTCACTTTTCAGTGGGATAGGCAGCCAAGTAGATACGTTGGGCCTTCTGGTCTTGCTTCTGCAAATGAACTTGTCTAGGATGTGACAACATGATGTAAGGTCTGGTGAAGGCTGTGCTTGGCGGCTAGACATTGGTGGGAGCCTAAGCAATGAGCCTATGTTTGGAGACCATAGCTCTGCTTTCCCTGGTGGATGTGCAGCAGCGGTGTGCCAGCTCCTGAGCTAACTCCAGCATTCCACGACCTTCTCAGCAAGCTGTGGCTGAAAACATATGTTTTAAAAATATTTACATAAAAATCCAAGGCACAGCCCCCACCCTCCATTTTTCTAGTGGGGAATTTTTAACTGGACTGACCTGTAGCTCTGTGGTAAGAAGAGATGGCAGCTAGAATTGTCCTGGTGACTGATTTTGCATTTACAAGTTACAATAGAAAACTTTCCAATCTAGAAATATTTTAGCTGGCACTTGTTTAAATTGGATTCTCTTAAAATAGCATGAGTTATTTTAAAAGTCTTTTCTGCCATGCGCTTCTGAGTACCTATTAGGAAATATTAAGGGTGCATTCACTATGCTAAAAAGAATAATGGAGATCTTGGAGCAATCATGTCTGTGTGGGATGCCTAAAGCTTTAACACAGTTTGAAGTGATCATTTCCAAATTAAGATGCCTACAGTTGGAAGTGATCATAATGTGACTTTGGCAGTTAAAAGACATAGAGTAGGAAACAGAGGGAGCTGGCAGCATGTATGTGCTCTGAATTATTAGTATTAAGTGTTTATGTGTGCACTCCCTCAGCCCATCACTGTAATATTATTAATATCCATCCAGATATAATTGGTTTAAAAGCTACTCAGTCTAAAAGTCAGTTTCTGTGAAATGAGAACTTCATGCAGAGCTACTAATCTCAGCCAATTTACAGCAAATAATGTTGTTACTTGCTGTTCTATAGCAAGTTTTTTATTGTTTCCACTTATTGTACATAGCAAGAGTGTGAAAACAGTGACCACTGCACATCAGAGAGAACATCCTTGTGCTTGAATCTTCATGTTGGATGGAGAGGTATGTGCCAAAGCCATGCGATGCAGAAGCAAGCTTCTGCCTGGTGTAGCTTTGGCTTTTCTGTTGTCCCTTGGGAGCCATGTGATTTTTGGGATCCTTCGTATTTTCTTCTCCCCAGCGACATAACAGAGTTTTGGGCTCGCCAATCAATCTAGAATGGGAACCCCTTTGGCACCTAAGATTACATCTTCAGGCT
This sequence comes from Lagopus leucura, assembly GCF_019238085.1. Lineage (NCBI taxonomy): Eukaryota > Metazoa > Chordata > Aves > Galliformes > Phasianidae > Lagopus > Lagopus leucura. Next base: position 8,261,089 of record NW_024962261.1, on the reverse strand, counting down.
GTCACCTGCTTCTCCAGCCTACAGTTATGAGGAGGTGGTCGCAGCACTGTGCTCTGTGTGCAGAAGGGAAAGGACGATAGTGCTCTTAGGGAATATGCAGCCAGAGCAGCCACTCACCTCCTGCCCCCTGACCCTAAGGCCAGCTGTGGTGCAGAGAAAGAGGGAAACGTACCTCAGGTGGTGTAGTGAGGAGCAGCAGTCCTTTGCAAGTGCATTTTTTGCAATCTTCTGGCAGATAATCTAAAAAGAAAGGAGTACTGTAGTGTGTGGGTAACCTGTAAGGATGGTGAAACCAGTGTCCATTCACCAGTGAAGTCTTTGGGCAGACATCCCTGCAGCTCTACTTGCAGTGCATGATGGACCCTCCTCAGTTTGTGTGAGCACATCCCCATTTCTGGCACTCTGTAGTGTGCGTTCATATGGACAGTAATTTCCCCAAACACAGAAGATGAAGAATGACAAAAGGTTGGGCTGAAGTCACAACATGGTAAAAATCTCTTTTTGCTTGGCCTTTTGTTTGAAGCCTACTGGTTGGAGCCAGTAGTTGTGGCATATCTCCATAACTGTTCTCTACTGAGGGTCTTGTGCCTCTTCCTAGTGCTGCAGCAGCTCTCCCTAAGTCCACTTTCCTAAGTTACTGAAGTTGCTGCTACATAGCCAAGGAATTGAACACAAAGACATCACACATAACATACACGTGCACCTACAAAAATCTGATAGCTCTGCACAGTTCCTCATTAAAAACAAAACAAAAAACACAAAATAAAATATGCCCAATCTCCATTTATTCTAAAAAAAAATGACCTTGAGTACATGAACTTAATGATTTGTTTTCCTTATGCATTGTACTAACAGCTATGCTGTTAGAACTGAAGGACAATGTCTGCACTTAGGGCTTTCTACTTACTGCCTCAGCCTTCAAGTTCCTTTGTTTTGTATGCAGTGCCCTGTAACAACAACTCTATGTTAACCAAATGAAATATCAATTTTTGTTTTCAGAGTGTCTTGAGTAACAGTGAAGACAAACAGCTTCTGGGAGGTTTTAAAATATTTTTCTAGTTTGACAGGTTCATACAGCAGAAATTTGTTAACAAACAAAAGCCCTGGCTATTGGCACCTCCTGGACATGCTGTAAAAATAATTCAAGCCAAATAGAAATCCACTGTGCTCTTGCTTTAGCTGGACCATAATAAACAGACCTTGAGAGGTTGTTTAAATAGAATTCAGTGGAACTCTTTATCAAAATGTCTTTAAATAAAAAGACTCCAAACAAATGTTTCCCTAAAAAGTGTTTCCCAGTGCTCTCTCTGCCTCAGTGCCTCACTGTATTTCGCACTCACACTTGTGCTAAGCAGTATCTTTACATTTGCAGTAACTGCTCAAGGAGCACTTTGCATAAAACATCTAATGAGGATGAAAAGTGAGCACGATAACCAGAAGTCCCCTGCAGCCCCTCCAAAGCAGATAGTTGATGGGATGGGTGAAGCTGGATGGCCTTGGATGAGAAGCAACCCATTACTGGACAGTTTTGCCCTTGTTGCTATGAAAACTGCTGCCCGAGGTCAGATTATTTGCTGGACAAGGACTGACTCTCCTAAGATGTTTTTGAGAAAGGAGGTGGTTTTTCTTGTGGCTCTCAATGTCAGTGATCTAAAATGGTACTTCAGATAGCACTTAGTTTGCTTGAAGTCCCTGGAACAGCCACAGATAAGATTAAAGCCCTCTGAGGTGTGCTGATTTGGTTTGGGAAATGTTTTGTTGCATGTTTGGGGAAACACAGGTTTGGCAATAGAAAGATTCAGCCTCTTATTCTGTGAATCTGATGTTTGTTTACCCTGTGCTTGAAATGCCCCTGACACCACTCCAGTGATGGACTGCAGAGATGGGACCTGCAAGGGCTGTCTCCAGCTTCTGCTGTCTATAGCCTAAGCAGTCTGTGTAAGGTTGGTGTGGAAAAGGATGTGATCACTAACGGGACTGCTGCTGGAATGTACATTCAGGGATGAAAAATAAGTAACAACGTACAGGAGGGAAAATAAATAATTAGAGAAATAGGTTGCTTCTATATGAAATGACATGACCCATTTGAGCTGTGTGCAAAACAGACAAACTGGAAAAGCAGAAGTCTTTCAGCTGTCAGCATGAGATCCTAGGCATCAGCATGGAAAAGAGTCCCAGCACCAGGGTGGGAGTCAAGGAACAGCATTAGGGTGCTATTCTCTAGTCTTGCTGCTGGAGGGACTGCATCAGAAATACTTTGTTCAACCCCAGAGCCTGCCTGTGTTACAGGCTGTTGCCACTGCTCAAATGTGGTCTGTTGAATAAAAGCAGCATCTCAAGTCAGCTTGGATGGATGGATTTTTGTCTGTTCTGCTGGGGACTGGCACATTCATACTTCGTGGCAGATAGCTCTTGTGTCCTTTGGATCCCATGCACTGTTGCTATTTCCCTCAAAACAGGAAAACTCAGCAGTGATATTCTGTGGGATGATGACAGGGAGCAGTGCTGACCGTAAGGCTCCCGGGACTGCCTGTCTGTCTGGAGAAGACAGTGAAAAAAATCAACCTGCCAACTGTGCACAAGTTTCTTCTGAGCAGGAGCTGGATGGCATGAAATCATTACAACCTGCCTGGGATCAGAGACTGGGAGTGAAACAAACTGAGTACCAAGGCCTGGACTATCAACGTGGCTTTGCCTGCAGCTGCTTTGAAGCACTACTTCACTGCTATTGCTGCACCAGGCTGTACTAATGCTTTATAAAACCTCACACAAAAGCCCAGTAGGGTTTTCCTTTCTATCCAAATGGTCAAATTTTCTTGTTATCTCAAAGATTAACTCCAGTGCTCAGACATCTATGTAGTTTTCTTTCCCAGCAATGGGAGTAGTTGATGCCATCTCTGAGACACTGTATGACTTCTTGAATGAAAAGGGAAAACACAGACATTTTCTGTGAGCTGCTCTGCTCCACTTCTCAGTAAAACATGGTATTTGTTCATAGCAAACCCCTGCTATGCCAAGGAGAGGATGTTCTGCTCTCCTTGGTGAAATATGTACTATATTGCTGAAGTCCTGTAAAAAAGATATTTTCTGCTTGCAAGGCAGCTTTGAAAATCAGCTGGATTCAACCTTTCCTCTCTTGGTATGAACTGAGAGGAATACTGAATGCATGATGCAAGTTGCTTTTATACTCAATTTTCTTCCCTTTTTAAACACATTTCACTTAGATAATATGAGGGACTATTTATTATCCAAAGCTGTAATGCTCCTCCAACCAGAACTGTGATGCTGGCTCTCTCTCTGGCATGCACATCTCAGACTGGAGGGTGTAGATTGGGGTGATGTGCACCACTAGCAAACTCATAGCCTCTTGGCAACAGAAAGCCACTCTCACAAATGTGATTCCCTACTTCCCAGGTTCCTCATGGGGCCTGGCCTCTGGGAAGCTTGTCTGCAGCTCTTTGATTTCCTTTGTCTTTACTCGTAGCATTTTCTGTGATGACAACCAGCTTTTCCCACAAGCCTGCTCTTAGTGCACTTCCATGCCAGGAAACAGCTGCAGAAGCAAGGTAAGACCTGGGAGACATGGGGACCTCGCTTTGGTTGACCCCGAGGCCTCTCTTGAGCTTTCAATCTAGATTGCTTTGGATTGAATAAAGGCCAGTCCTCCCCTAACAAATTCGGCATGAGTGCTCAGGGCTTGAACTGGCAGAAGTTTTAGTGGCTCTACTGGCTTTGAATGTGGCATGGGTCTGTGGGGAAAGCCAGGAAAAACAGAGAGCATGTACATGAGCAGGAGAGGGGGAGAGAACATAAAGGCTCATTCTGCTCCTTCAGATGAAATTCCTTAATAAAAGCCAGAAATGACTTGTTTTCACTTGTAAGGAAAGCTGATTTTTTAATGAGTGAGTAGGAGATTTCAGTTTTGACAGGATGGGTTGGCTCAGGGCTCATAAAACTGTTATGCTTCCTGCTTTTCCAGATATGCCATCTTTGCTGGAAATTATGTTTGGCTGAAATTTGCAGTCTTTGGGCATTTGCCAGTAATTCCAGATGTTCAGTGGCCTGGCCAGAACTGTTAGGCAGAAATTCAGAGTCCGCATGCTGCAGATGAAATGGTGTGTCCTGTGCAAGTGACTTACTTGCTTCATACTAAAATAGCTGTGCTGAACTTCTTCGTGATGCACAAAAGATCAGGTGCTCAGGATGCCATGAGGTTATTGCAGACGCTTGTCTATGGTGGGGCTTGTGCTGTGCAGTGTGCTGGGCATGCATCCAAGTGATTATAGGACAACTCTCCATGTTGAGAAACATGCTGGCCCTCTTTTGAGGTAAGATGTATGAAGCTGAATAACTGAAGTATCTTCATGGCTCATGGATTGCTGGAAACCTCCATGTGGCAAAGGGAGGCATGTTATCTTCTCGCTGACACTAAGAGCTCACATTTGTAGATGAACCTTCATAATCATAGGCACAGAATCACAGAGTCACAGAATGACAGGGATCAGAAAGGATGGGGATCATCCTGATCCAGTATCCAGTCTCTGGCTGTGATCTGTGACAAATGCTTTACTAGACAAGCATAACATTGCAGAGATGCATGTGGTCACACTAAGGTCACTTAAAATCCTGTTCTTCACACCTTCACAAGCTAAGTTGGATGCTGTGAGGAGAAAAACTCTTTTGCCTGTTTTGGGGACAGGCCACTGTTCTGTACCCACTATTGATCCATTCCTGCCCTCAATTTCCCCATCTGTCCCTGCTGAGGACTCATCCCTTTGTCCATTCCCTGGTCTCACTGCCTGCCTTGAGCCCCTGTGCCTGGTGCAGCCACCACTGTGGCACCAAGTGGCCACCATCTCTCCCTCTTCCCTACTTCCTAAACTCCAGTCCCTATAGCATGGCACTTTCCAGCTACCTCCAGCCATGACTCTCTTTGCTGAACTCAGAGAAGTGAGATCACAAAATCCCCCTGATACACTGTTAGCTGAAGATGAGAGAAAACTTTAATTATCCTCTGAAGTCAAGAGGCAGCAGCTACATGCATTATCAGGTGCTTTGTTAGGTTCACTGTAGCAGAAAATACAATCTAGAACTGAGTATAGACTTATTTTAGACACGGTAGTAACAGAATTAAGAAAGGAAGTATCTTTGACTTATGGGGGGAAGTCATTTAGAAAGAAATTGGAATGGTTAATTAGAGAAAATTATCTCAATCTAATACTTTAAGGCTAATTCAAATGCTCCAGTCTCTTTTATGTAAGGACAAATCTCTTATAATAGCTCAGATTATTATCAAGGAATATAAATTTTGCTGTAGCAACAAATTTTTATACATTTTCTACCTAGAAATATTGTTAAAGCGTCCCTCCAGCCACCCAAACCCTGTTCCCCAAAACACTGTGACTGTAGTTGGCTTCTCTTTAACCTTTTTTTCTTGCTGGGACAGTTAGGTGGATGGGATGACTGGGGCAAAAGGGTGAGAGATTTATGAAGCTTTTTAACTTTTATGCGCCAACATATGATTTAGAAAGTGAGATTAAAAGTTATACCTGTGTGATCCCAGAATCCCAAACCATCAAGATAAACTTCATCTTCCTACAAAATCACAAGATTTATGAGGCTGAATGTAAAAAATTATTCTTTTTTGCAGTAGGCATCATACTGGAAATTCCCAAGACAGTTTATTCTGCTTAAACTAAGAAATTCAATTGCATCTTCTTCATTAATTTAATCTTTTTTTATTATTATTTTTTTTAATAGGCCCCCTTTTTTTTCAATAGGCTGCTGTTTGACAGCTCTCCCAGATCAGAAATCTGGTTTTAATCTGCCAAGCACCTTACATTTTGCATCTTGTACTGTCCACGATCGCGGTGGCAAGAGGTAAGTTCACAACTGCATTTAGTTCAGATGCATGACCAAAACTGAAAGCCTGCTTGTCCTATTACCAGTATGTTTCAGCCTCCTTTTTCTTGGTGAACTGTCTGCCTTTTCCTCTGTATTACTTTTGCTTCCCAATGCAGTAATTTTGTAGTTGGACAGACTCCTCTCCCTGTACATCTTTTACGTGGTTGCTTGTTAAGGCAGTTGCTTGATGTTCCAGAGAAGCCTTGGCTGGATTTGATCAATATTCCTGCTAGGAAAGGACTTCACTCTTTTTTTGTCTTGGTTATAGAAATGTGATCTGTTGGTCCCTGCACTGTTCCTGCAAGCAGGACCTGCACTGTCCACGTGGTCCCACCAAAGGGAGTGAGGAGGTGCTGGTAGAAGTCGAAGACACAGTAGGGCCTGGAGATGGACCGTGACTACCATTTTCTCTGTGACAGTGCCACACTGGGTTTGTGGCTATCAGTGCTGTCATTTTTCTTCAGCAGTGTGAAGCATTTGGATACTGAATGTTTAGTTCCTACTTTCATTTACCACAGTTTGTAGAAGAATTAAACAGCAAGCCAACTGATGACTCCCCCCCGCCTTCACAAAAGCCCTAGTCTCCACTTTTCCTTCCAAAATCAGCAGACGCCTGCTGCATAAGTTTTGCTCGAGCCCAGTGCATGACCATTAGGACTGTGCAATGAGGGAAAGCACTTGGATGACTCCAGAAAACTGCCTTAAGTTGGTGCTGAATGTCCTGCTGAGTACTGGCCTTTTATGCTCTCCTGAGAGATTAATATATTAAGTGGTGACTCTGCCCTCACACCTTAGGAAGGGATGAGTACCATTTAGTCACTGGGTAGATAACACATGTCTTATAACAGGATCTGCAATTACCTAATGAGAAGTTGTAGGATATTTTTTCCCTTGGGGAGATATATTTTCAACGTAATTATGCATCTCCTACACCAGGGATGCTTTGCTTCAGCTAGTGTAAATTCTGCTTTTCACTGCACTTTTTCTGAGAGAATGGGATAGATTCTGCTATGTTTGTCTAGAATAAATATTCAGTGATTTGTATTTTCAGAAGAATAATTCCTGATTTATGCCAGTGTTACTATGATAAACTTGTCATTACTTTTTGTATAGCACAGTTATGACAGGATTGAGTTTTCAAAAACATTAGAAGAGTGAATTAATATTGGTAAAAGTGGTCAGTGCTCCACTGCTTATATAAGCATGATGTGGCAGCTTCAGGACCAGACTACAAATGTTTCCTGAAGGTATCTCTCTACCTATGAATTTTCATGTGAAACACCACAATGATTTCTTTGTGCCACTCTGGTAGCTAGCAAGCAGGTCACACTAAACTAAGGGCTGCACCCTCAAATGTTCATTAGTGGGCTAAAGCCCATAGCTTTCATAAACAGTACCAAAACAGGTATTCACCTTTAACTGCAAAAAGAAGTTTTACAAAAGTAATCAGCAGTCAGTATGCTTTTAGGCACAGAACAAAGTTCAGCTGCAGCAGAGGCTGGAATGGAATATCCTACAAGCAGTTTGCTTGGAAATAACCCAAAACTGTAATGTCTTTCCATGGAGCAGCCGAACAAAGGATTTTAGCCTTTAGGATTTACACTGCTGGAATTGCCACAGATTCTGTGTTTACAAATGCAATTAAAGTCTTTTGTAAGGAGCCATGTACTAACACGTGGCAAAACCAGAACACAAAGCCAGAACACAAAACTCGGGATACATTTTAACACAGTACAAATACAGGAACTTGAGCAAAATTAGCCCATCTGCAGCTGCTGCAGACTGAGCCCTGGGTTTACTCCAAGCAGCCATGTGGCTCTCTTCACCCCTGGCCTTCCTTCCAGGCCCAGGCATCATGCTGCCTTGCAGTGACACTGGCTGTGGGGGACAGCTGCGGTCTGATTCCCCTTGGTGCCCTGTTTGCACCTTGGCTTTGCAGAGGCTGGGACCTGCAGCCCAGGTACTCACACCAGGCCTAGCTTCCTGCCAGCCACCCCCATCGGTGAGCATGGCAGAGCTACAAATGGGTATTCTGCACAATCACTACACACATTTGTGATGCTCCCAGCATCACAGTGGGGAAGAAGAGAAACTTTTGTGGGTAAGAAGCAGCTGGGGAAGCAAGGAGGGGCTGAAGGGGAGGGTGGGCAAAGGGCTGCAGGCCAGAGAGGAAGGAGCAGCTGGGAATGGCTGGGGAGGAAAATAGGCAGAAAGCCATTCAAGTGGCGTAAATCAGCACAGCGAGCACTCGCTGAGCAGGCTGAAGGGAGGCCTCTCCTATTTTTATCCCTGCAGCTGGAGTGCTGTACTCCCCTGTCCGGGAGCTGAAAGTAATGGTGGCCACCCTCCAAGCAGCTGTGGGGCAGGCCGTGCCCTCCCTGTGGGCATGGCTGGTTTCGGAGCCTCTGGCCTCCTTTGAGCTGGTGCTCAGCAGGCTGGGGCCAGGGACAGCGCATGTGCTGCTGTCCCATGCCATACCCGGGGATTCTGAGCTGGGTCCTGCTCCCAGTGCTTGCAACATTCTGCACAACTGTGAGCTTGCACTTGCATAATTTAGGGTCTCTATGGCAAATGCAATGATTATCCAAAAAGATGATCTTCCTAATCTAACTGTGAGCACTGGTGTGCTTCTCAGAGGGGCAGTTCATTGCACTTTAAGTGATGTTACTGCCATGCCTTGTGCTCTGGAAGACCTTTCTCCAATGACTGTGGAGTACTTACTTAAGCTCACTCAATTTACATGATGCCAGATGTATGTGTTGCTGATATCCCCTGGTCCACATCTGTGAACTGATACCACATGTTACTGGCCCTGTGGGAAGCATCCTCTCTGAGACGCAAATTAGGGAGAGATGTGGATGGGAGAGCAGAGGATGTGTAATGCTGAGGGTGACAAAGGGAGAAAATCAGCACCAGGCTGACATGGGTGTTAGTCATGCATTCAAAGACCTGCCTGAGTTTTGTACTTTGCAGGGAAATCTCAGTGATGTATTTTAGGTGCTATTTTCATCAGCGGTGGTCTGTAGGAAGTTAACAAAAATCACATTATCTTGTTGTTGTTGTTGTTGTTACTGTAACTTTTATTTCTGGCATTGCAAGTCTGAAGATGTTGTCTGGAAAAGAAATGAGCTGACATCACCTTTTTGTCCTGCAGAGGACCTGTGAAGAAGGGAGGAGATAAAATGCAGCAGGTATTTCACCGCTGCCAGGATCGTATTTCTTCCACAGAACATGGCCACCAGGTTTAGTGTATTTTTTTGCAGAATGAAATTGGCATAAGTGTGGTGGCCATATCCCAAAGCATCAGAGTCTAATAAAAAGTGCACCCTCTCAGCATCCATGGTCACCTTATCCTGTATCTGTGGTTCCTGTTCAGTTTGAACTTGTGGGTATGTACTGGCTATGGCAAGGAGGACAGGCCCACATGGAAGAAACTGGCTGCAGGGAAGGAGAATGGTCTGGCACTGAACTATAGGGAGCAGCAGCTGTGCTCTAGGCACCCATCTTCCCTTCCTCTTCTGTGTGGAAGTGAGAAGCTCTGTCAAGCTGAGCGTTAAGTCTGTGCCTGTTCTGAAATTAGTTGAGACACTTTAAGATGCACTGTGCCAGTGTATGTGGGTCATTAGTTTTCATGAACATGTCAAATCACTGTGTTGAGGAACTGTGGACAGTGGGAGCTCTCAATGCTAATATCTGTCTGACACGTATCTACCTTGGATTCTTCAGGAGACAGCAATTCCTATGATTTTACTGTGCCATGTTGGTGTAGATCTGGAGAATCCTTTCCTGCCCCAGATGCTTTGCAAAAGCAAGATACTGGTGACATGGTGCTCTTTCACCTTTGACTACACTGGCCTGGAGCAACAGATGTGTCACTAGCATGCATTATGTCCCATGAATGGTCTCACCCAGCAGTTCCCCATGTCCTTGTCTCAGCACAGAGTGTGTAAGAGGACCACATGGTGCTCTTCAATAGTCACACTGGGCACTTTCTGGAACACTGTCCCATTTATTGGTATGTTGCACATGGAGATGGGAGTTACATCACCCTTCATGCTGCTGCTAGTGAAGCTGATGAGACTGCTTTACCTTGACTGCTTGTGTGGATGAAAACGTTGTTAGGAAAGGAGAAAAACTTAAAAGAAGAGAAATTAGCATTTTCCCAGGCTGTGGGAAAAGCTGGTTCAGGCAGGCTTGTGTTTTAAATAACTGTTGGGCTGTCTGGATTTGAGCAGCTCAGCTCCGCTGCTTCTCTGAGTCTTTCAGCTGGTTAATGTATTGCCAAGGCCCAGAATGGGCTTGAGAGTGGTGGACACATGGCTCCTGCCAAACTCTGGGGAGCACAGACAGCATTCCACACTCCCTGCTGAGCTGGGCCAAATGTGATCTGGCCATAGTGGCTGTGACTTATTGCTGCAAGACACTGCCAGGCTTCTGGTGGTATCTCACAACTCAGGACCTACTGAGAGCTGTGACCTGGCAGCCCCTGTCCTGCACAGAGGCAAGCCAGTGTGCTCCATCTGGAGTGCCAGCAGAACCTCTTTTGGTGTCATGGCCTGTATGTAATATATAAGCAAAAAGCGGGCACAGTGTTGACTGCAGACTTCTCTCTGAGAACCCTGAGTTCTAGGCTCCATGCTTCCTTGTGGTCTCAAGGTGGGGATCCCGTCATTCTTCTGCATAGTCAGCTGCAAAAGAAGTGCAGCCATTCCTGCAACACATTTTCACTGAAGGAATATGGAGATTCAAGTATCAGTCACTTAGCATCTCTGTCCTGGCATAAAAACATGCTGCAACTGAGGAGTCACACTTCCATGGCGAACACCCACCTCTCCTCATCCTGGAGACCCAAAGGAAATTCATCATTCATTCACAGCGTCCCATGCCTTGAAGGTAAGCAGTGCCACTCCCACTGAATGGACGGAAGTGTGCTTGGCTGCCTTCAAGAAAGGGATACGAGTGGCCCCTGGAACAATGGAAGAGTATTGAAGAAGTTTTGGAGCTGACTGGTACAGTCATTTTAACATTGCTGAGATTTTAGCATACCTGTGATGTGTTAGAGCACTAAAAGCCTTGGACAGACAGCTTTTTATTGTTGCTTAAGCCAAGATAAGTTAATGAAATGCCGTTAGTGCCTGATCTCAGCTGGATCTGATACAGTGACTGTCTGTACCTGCTGTTCTAATCTTGCAGAATTTTCCATTGTGCAGTTTCTGCAGATAGCATCTATACTGTGATTTAAACATTAGGCATTGTGGATACAGAAAAACACTGAGATTTCCAGGTAAGCTGGAAGATGCATGAATGTGACTTCAGTGATGCTGTGTGTTTGATTCTTGGCTCGTTTGGATATGTGACAGAAGAAACCATCTTTTCCAAATTTTGCTGTGAGAGAAATTATTGATGAATGTGGATTATTTTCCCCTTTCTGGTATTACTTCATAATTCCAGCCAATGTTTTTCCTCTGGCCTTTTCTGCTTCTGGACAGCTGTTCTCCTGAGCCTATTTCAGTTTGAGTCTTCCCAAGAAGCAGAAGTTTTGTGGTGATTCTTAAGAAGACATTTATCTCTTCAATGCAAACACTAGCTAACCACCCATGTTTTGAGGAGTATGGCAACAGATAGCCCAGGCAACAAAGAGGTGAAGATGAGCCACAGATGCACCCTGGAAATGCCACTGATCTGCAGTGTGAGTGTGGAGGACCTGGTCTTGGTATAAATGTTTGATAACAGCCTTGAACACATCCCTGCCTCTCCCCACAGGCTCAAAGTACTGATGTGCTTAACAGCTTCAGTTCAATAAGGTTTGATGTGCATGGGCATAGAGCTCTCTTGCAAATGACAATCCCAGTCAATACCCTTGTTTTTGGAGTGTTTCAGGGGTAAAGCAAACAAAGCCAGAAGGAAAGGAGACAAGAGGAATTGCTGATAGCACTTGCAGCTCAGTTCAGGCAGAATTTTATTATCCCTTGCACAGTATCCAGGGAACCTCAGGAGCTCCCTAGCAACCATGCAGTAGGAAGTGTTTTAAATCCTAGAACAAGTGTGTTTGTGCAGGGATGTTGGCCCGTTGGTGCTGCCTGTCTGGGTTGTAATGGCATGAAGAGATGTTGCTTCCTTTCACAGTAGTGCTGGACAGCAAAAATAGCAAAAGTTGCCATGTCTGTTACTGAGAAAGAAGGACATGAGTAGCTGTGGGCTAAGGAACCGTGTTGTTACTCCATACACTGAGGAAACTATTCTCTGGTCATTAGCTGAGATGTATGACCAGTTTGCATATCTTATGGATCATAGCTCATGTAACATTTGCAATTACAGTTCTCTCAAAAATTTCTCTCAAAAAACACCTCTTCAAGTTGCTTCCCTCCTTTTCTGCCTCCATTGAATCATTCATCCAAATCTAGTGTTTTCTTGTTTCTTTAGATAGCATACTTTATCTTATATTTGTCTCTCTTAGTGCACTGCTGTAAGGGTGCCTTACAAGAAAATGAGAAACTGCCCTCTCTGTTCCCTTGGTTCCTCCAGAAAGAATCATGATCAGATGCACTTTGCAAGTGTTCAGATGAAGGAGGCATATTAGCTTTGGTTTGGTAGTGTCCCACCAGCTCCTCCAGCCCTGTGCTTTGCTTCACTTGACTGGATTGGTGCATAGACATCTGTAGCCAAAAATGAGCTGTTAACAAAAAATCTCACTCTTTCCTCATAAAGTCTTGAAAAAGCACCATGTTGCACTGTTATCTCCACACGTATCCACTGCTCTTGGCAGGAGTAGGCATGTCTTCTTCCAGAGATGTAACTGATGGGAAGTATTTCATGTCTGGTCCCAGGTGCCGATAGAACTGGTAGCATTTTCTCCAAAGCACAGTGGTTTTTTCCTGGACTGTTCTGATGATTGGAAAGGGCTGTAGCACCTTTCCCCCACAGGAAGCATTGCCTACCTCTGTCTTGAGATAAAGAGTTCTCCTGATGAAAGGAGGCATGCCTACGGATGGGTAATTTGGCTGTTCTCTAGAGCACACTGATTAAGTGGAATAAAATCGTTCTACTGGTGATGCACTCTGTAACGCAGACAGCTAGCGATGGTGTATGTCTCCTATTGAGCTGTGCTATGGGTATCTATCTGTATGCTATGTCACTCTCTGCATCAGTGGGCTAAAAAGCAAGAAAATTTTGTCAGCTCCATGGGCTTCTACTGTCTCCTGTGCTTCGTTATTTGGGGATTAATCTGTCCCCACCTTCCTCCCCCCCCCAGTTTAGTGCTACTGCAGTGTTTGCAGCCATGGTGAGCTGAGCAGAACTTGGGCTGATGATTCATTACTGGAAGGGTGCTGAGCATACAAATGAGAGGGTACAATCAGCAGTGGAGGCTGTTTTGAGCATTTCTGCTCTACTTTGCTTCTACTGACAGGAACATTTCTAGGACCAGCCTGCAGTCCTGTGCAGCCCTGGATGACCTGCTCTCTGGAGATGTTGTGCTGCAGGCTCCTGTGATATTCTGAAGCAGTGGCAGGAGTTTTGTACTTACTGCATGTGAAGCACTGCTGGCATGCACCTGTGCTAAATGCTTCCTCTCTTGATGGTCTGTGTTAGTGCTTTGTGTCAGTCAGCTGACTGAGCAGTTCAAAGAAGCACCAGAAAAGGGACATATGCATCTTACTGCCCTTCTCATATAAATCAGTGTGCAGTGATGAATCCTTATTATTTGTGTGCTTCTAGCTACTTGTAGATGGCCGCAATCCAGATTAGATGCTCTGTGCCAGTACATCTGATTGTCAATGAGGCAGCTTGACTCAGCTGAAGTAAAAGCTTTTTCTGCATATGGCAGAAGAGTGTTGCTAAAGTTGGCTGACTCCCGGACTGTGTAGACTATATTCAAAGTAAAGTTTTTTTTCCCCCTTTTTATTAATTTATTTATTTTGTGCTAAGCATCAACCAGCTTTTTTTCTTTTTCTTTTTTTCTTTTCTTTTTTCTTCTTTTTTTTTTTTTTTTCTAAGAAATGCATTCAGAATTTCCCATAAGGCATTTGGCAAAGCTGACAGTCAGCATTTTACACACTCTGATCAGCTTCTGGTGAAAAGAGATGGATTTTGGTGTAATTCCATTGTCTATAATGGTTTATTTCCATTTGTCCTCATCACAGAGATCAAACTTGGAAGCTGGTATTTATCCACTGGCATCACAAAGGTCAATGCTGGATGGAAAGTGGGTGGAGGCAGAAGAGGAAAACAAGTCTCTGTGCAGAAAACAAAGGGATCGAGGTAACAGCCCTGTTGTTGGTCAGCCTTGGTGTGTGTCTTGTTGATGCTGATGTGGTCAGTAGAAACTGGTGGTTCACTGGAACCAAGAAGCATTGATGTGGCAAACCAGCCACACGCTTACCCATTTTGAGCTCATGAAGGATTTATAAGGCTCCTTCAAGTAGCAGCTGAACCAGGCTATTATGCTGCTTCCCAAGTGCTGGAATAGCCTGTTGTCTCTTTGTGTTAGTTATTTGTGTTGAGGTCCTGGCTGTATTTCTAAGTTAAAGCAGGTAAATGTTTGTTCTGGAGATGCACTTTGATGCCCTTCTCCTCTGAGCAATACAGTTATTCATAGAAGTGAGGAAATTTAGAATGCAGTAGCTCAGGAAACTCGCTCTTTCCTATTTGGAGCCCTAATTAGAGCAATTAATCACTGCTGCTTCTGCCATCTAAGCTTCCAGGCTAGAATATATTGTTCTCTCTTGTCAGAACAGAAATGTAAAAATGGTTTCCCTTTACCTGACACTTTGCCAGTAGAGCCTTTATCAGTGTCTGCCTCCTATCAGCTTCTCTCTTGCCTGAGAGCTGAAAATGCAAAGAACAAATTGACATGACTGTTCCAAAAGAAAGAAGTGTGAAATTTTTAGAGATCAGTTTCTCCCCAGATTGTGTTGGATTTCTCCGCTTGAATTACTTTCTCTTGGAAATTTTTTGTGGGTTTCCATTTTGCTCTGTAATATGATGAACATTTTTCTTGGAAATACCAAGACATTACTGCAGTGGAAAGGTTTGGTTTTTTTCCCCAGCTTGATGCAGTTAATTTTTTCCCCCACAATGTCCCTACATGCTAAAGTTCTCCAGGTATATGCCATGGACAGGTTGTGGATGAGGGTGCCTCTGTGTGTGTTTTAACTTCACCTACTGCTCCTCAACTGGTCCGCCTGTACTCAGCTGGTTATATGTCCAGTTCTCACTCCATTTCCCTCCACCTACCACATATGGCCAGAAAGTGCTGGAAATGTCTGTGCTGCTGCAGAGACGTGGTGCTTCAGCACGTGTGCTCCTGCTCTGCTGCAGTGACAAATGGCATGGTCAGTTTGCCTCACCAGTGGCAGTGACCTGGCTGATGAAGATGGCATCTGTCTACAGCCAGCACACTCATTTTGGCTGTGCACACGCAAAACTGAAAACTACCAGTGTGCAGCTGTGAACACAGTTGGTACTGGACTGCATGTCTAGTCTAGTCATATATAAGGTAGTTTTTGAATAGTCATCTGGAGATCTGAAGCATTTCCAGCTGCATGTATAAGACAAGTTGAAATTCCTGTCATTGTTACTCCTTGCTACACATTACAAACAGTATGACAACAGAATTGTGAACTATCTATTTTCCTTTGGTGTAATTACCTTCTGCTGCTTCCTTATCAGCAAGCTTCATAACCTCTCACAGTGAAGCAAATCTCTGGATCTGAGATGCTAACACTAATGTTTGTCTTTTTGCTGCCCTTGATGAAAAAGTAATGAACTATGAATGAATGAACAGCTCTGCCCTGTTGATGCTTTTTATTTTCATGCTTGGATGAAGAGATGCATTTACTGAAACAGGGCCAGAGTGGCTTTTTGATTTTTGAGCTAAGTTCATGCAGGAAGACTCCCAGGAATGCTCATTCTTAGAGCTCTAGATCTTGCAGACCTTAAGCAGTTAAGAACTACCGCAGCCTTCAGTGAAGGACAACTCAGAGTGTCATACAGCTCTTGTAGTGCGTCAAACATAGGCCATGGGTAAAGTTTTCTTATGTCTTGTTGCTTATCTCTATTTATTGCCTCATTCAGCATGCCATTGGCACTCTCCCCCTAAGCACAGAGGCAGCATCCTAAGTCTATGTGCACACTGTTCCTTTGCAGAACTTGCTGTAGGGAGCAGAGGATGAAAAATGAACCCAGGACAGCACTTTACTCTCTCTGCAACTTGATCATTCCTGTGTTCAGGGGAAATTAGACAGCCTCATTCCACTTGACTTGGCCATTTTGCTTTTGTAAAAGTGACCATGGAGCACTTCTCTACACACACCCAAGATAGCTACAGCAAGTCTTGAGTGTTGGCATCGTGACAGCAATAAGCCTTCCCCAGCCTGGAGCACAGAACTGCATTTCACAAGGGCTGCAGCATGATGTCACGAGAGCCAACTGCTCATTCCCACTGGCAAAACAGGACTGTACGTAGTCCACAGTATATAAGAACATGAAGCTTAAGGCACTAAGTAATGGTCCACCTAGGTCTGGATAATGGTGTCCCCGAAAATTTTTTGGTAGTTCTCCAAGGACCTTACTGAAAAGGAAGCCTCTGCCAGCCAAATGCTGTTCTGTGCAGCAAACTGCTTCCAAAATGCTGAAAAAAGCACCCTTCTGTTCTGTTAAGCTTGACAAACAATAGTTCTTAGCAACAGCTTCAAGTGCATTTCCTCTAGCTGCTTTTTAGAATAGCCTTGACAATGTGCATCCTTCCCTTTTCTGTATTGGGTCCTTTTTTTTGGACCATGAGCTGATACAGAAGAGCTGCATCTGAGCTTCTTCTCTTTCAATTTATAGCACGGGATGAATCAGGAGGCAGTAGATTGTCTCCCTATCTTATTTTGGTTACTGATGATTTTGACTGCTCAGTATGGCATAAAAAGTGTTTTCGCCCTCTGCAGCATTTGACTAAGGAAGTCAAGAGGCACTGCTCTGGGAATGAACACAGATCTTTGTTATACAACAGAAATGTTGTACTGATTTAGTGGTTTTCAGCCCTCTCATTTCCTGTGTTTTTCTGGTAGTGTAGTGTAGATGACCTGTGTACTCCCGGCAGCAGCCTATCAGTGTTAAACCACAACACATATGATGGTAGCTTCCAGCTCACTCGGGAAGAGATAGCTAGCCCAACCTGCAGGAGAGCCAACATTGTTAGTGGCTTTCTGCTTTCTGGTACAAGTGTGAGCTCCTTCTGGATGGACTTTTCTTCCCACGTTGCTGGGAGTTGTTTGTCCTAGAGCTAGCAGGAGGGGCCTCTGCTCAGATCGGCCACTGAGAGTGCCTATTGGAGGACTTTGTTAGGGCGTTCATTTCAGCCATGAATGCAGTCATTATGTATGCTCGAAGATTGTATGCAGCTTGTGCAAAATCCAATACTGGTTGCCCATGGATATGTTCATCTAGAGCTTTCCTTTCCATAGTGCAACTTGGAAAAGCTGTGAGGAAAAGCCAAAATATAGATGTTTGCATGTACAGTTCCGTTCCCCTCATGTGCCAAAATGCTTGTACAACTGCTACAGGGATTAGTGGCATGCATTAATTTATAGGATAGCTCTACTCATTTTCCCTAAATTTAATAATTTAAATCCTGGAGATTTTACTGATTACTCTAGTGAAATGAACTTTCATTTAAAATGTAGAACCTGGGAGAAAAATAAATTTCTGAAAGAACCTTCTCTAAACCCAAGCATTAGGTTTCCAAAAATATATTCTTAGGAATAATCCTTTTAGATATTATAGGTATTCTTCCATCTCCTAGTCCAGTGTTTCAGTATAAAACAAATGAATGCTTTGGAACGTTTAGTCCTCCAAACCCATTAAGAGGATCACGATAAGCTTTCCTTCCTCCCACGCTTCACTTCATACTCTGCTAACAATGGCCACAGAGGAGAACAACTGGTGAAAATGCTCATGCTGTTTAAGAGATATTTAATCTCTGTGTACTGTATTGAAACAAAGGATTCATTTGCCAAGACCATGAAACAAACTTCTTAATTCCCCAGTAGGTAGAAACCAGCCAAGAGCAGAAATCCAGAAGTGAAGCACTAGCAACTTCTGTTAGATTATGTTGCTATTAGGATACATCTACTGTATAGTTTAGCTCAGGACATTGACTTTTTTTGTGGTCAGTTGATCAGTCAGACACATTTTTTTATACATTTTTCACTAAAAGCATTATTTCCATAAAGCTTGGGAGGGTAAGGGGGGTGTCTTCCAGATAGCTAAATCTCACTGAGTGAAGGAGTAGCAGTCTGCAATGTCATCTCCACTCCTTACCTCAGGATAAACTCACTGAAATTAGAGGCAGCTGCATCTGAAGGAAGGAAGAATGAGGACATCATTTTTAGTTTTGTTTTCCTTGATGCAAGAAAATATGTTGTTATGGGGAGAGTCATGACTTCTTAACTGACTTAATCTTCAAGCTCAGGTTATCTGGGATGATGTCAAGGTGATGTATAGGCAAACTTTGGGAAAACTTTAGCAGGTCCTGAAACACTGAGTAGGAAGTGCACTGAGTAGGAAGTAGGGGAACAGTTTCAACACTGATACTGTGGTAGAAAGGAAATATGAAAGGCCTGCGTGCAACTTAGGTGCTCAGATCTCCTGCTGTTGCTTTGTGTAGGCAGTGCCTCCTTTCGGGCGGAACACACTGAATGCTGAGCTGCTGCAGCCTGGATGGGAAGGTTTACTCACAGCACTGCACCACCTTTGATCTGCTGAGCTGCTCTTGGATCAGTGCTATTGAGTCTGAAATGTATCCTAACCACTAGTCACATGCCACTGCAAGGTAATGAAGAGATTTAAGAAGTGGACAGCAACCATGAGGAATTCAGTCTTACCCCTACACACTTTAATTGGAGATAGGAGCCTGCAATGAAGGACCAGTAACACAGTCAGTGCACATAAAGATTGCCATCTCATAAAATCGACAGATGTAGATTAATACCAGATGAATGTATCTAGAACAACAGAACATCCTGTCACCAGGAAATATTTAACTGGACTTCACAGGAAAACTGGGGATTTTTTTTTGCAAGGGTTCCACTTGCAGAAGTTGCAAATGCCTGGAAAATGTGTTTTGTAATGAAAAGGGTAGCTAAACGTCTAGTTTCAATTGTAATATCAGGCATCAATCTGAGACAGTGGAGATTATTAAATGAAGAGCATTAGGCTTTTCTTATAGGATATGCTGTGCTTTAAAATGTATTTTATTGATCCTAAAATTACAAGATCAATTATTGACATTTTGTTGAGGATCAATCTTGGATTAAATGGCAAAATGAGGAAAAGTTTTTCATATGTACTATGTCCAAAAGCAGAAACAGATTGCCCTCCTCATGTGAACATTCATAAACTTTTTCTGATGATTAAACATTATGTCTGAAATATATCCTAAGTTATACCAGCCACTATAGCGCTTTTTGGTGAACCAAAGAAGTCCTACAGTGAAATCAAAGTTTTGAGTAATATCTGTACTACTTAAAATACGAATTCCCTCTAACATCATTTTTTTCCTGTTTTTAGATTCACATATATTCTGTCAATTACAATGCAAAATGTAAGTAACAGTTTTAAGCAAGGATGTTGGAGTGTGAAAAGAATTCATGTGAATTGCTAATAGGCTGGTGGGAATACATTTTTTTTTTCCAGATGAAGGCAAATCCTGTCGCTTCAAAGACAGCAGACTTGATTTTCCACCGTTTCATCCCTTGACTCACTGCTGCTACCTGTGAGAGGGACTGGAAGGCTGGGAGCAGCCTGTGACCCAATCAGTACTCCATGTTACCAAACAAGCAGCGCTGCATCTATTCTCCCCTCCCTTTGAACAGATGTGAGCAAAGCTGTGAGCAAATTAAAAACACAAGCCGTGGGGCAAAAAGCATACTTGTCATTACTTCAGCTGAGCAAAATGGAGATTTGATAGCACACACACAACATCTCTCTTCCGTTCTCCCTGTTTTTGCTATTTAAGGCAAAAGCCTGGTAATTAGCATCCTCCGGTGACATGAATCGATCGGGTTTGCATTCGCCTTGACACTCATGTGACAGAGAATGGAAAACAAAGGGATGGGATGAGTCCTCTCAGGTAATTAACCTACGCTCCAATGCTTCCCACACCAGCCTATTTTCAATTTCGGCACAGTACAGTTTATA
This sequence comes from Lagopus leucura, assembly GCF_019238085.1. Classification (NCBI taxonomy): domain Eukaryota; kingdom Metazoa; phylum Chordata; class Aves; order Galliformes; family Phasianidae; genus Lagopus; species Lagopus leucura. Next base: position 8,240,998 of record NW_024962261.1, on the reverse strand, counting down.
CACTCTAACATTATTGCTCAGAAGATAGAGTGATGATTCAGGTTTGCTAAAAATGGCTTCACCATACTGCAATCATGCTCGTGAAGCTTCATCTTGAATCCTGTAGTTACAAGCTTCTTCTCACTGAGAAATAAATACGTGTGGTGTTTTATCTGAAAAGTCACTCACCAGGTACCTGAAACACTTGTATACCATCTTTAAGAAAACATGGCTTGTTTGGTCAATTTGCCTACCATCATTTTTTCCCTGTTTTTTTAAAAAAAGTGTATAATACTGTAAGTGACCTCCCTTAATACTGCTGTCCATACAACTAATAAATAACTGAGAAATAATATGCCTCTGCCGCATCCCATTGTGCCAGAAGATCAATATTCCTTTGGAATAGATGTTAGGTATCATCTATGCCCAGACCCACTGAAGTAAAAGAAATGATGCCTACTGGCTTCTGTGGGAGCCCGACTTGGACATCATTCTGGCAAGCTGTCCACCACTAAACTGAGCTCCTGTGCAGGGGTCAAAACCTAAATGAGGGAAAATAGAAATCTGGGAACTGAAACTGAGCCACAAAGAAATATTCTAATTCAATGGCATCCTGAACAGATTCAAATAAAATGCAAACACCCATACACACACGCGTGCACACGCACACACAAAAGAAAGTTATGAATTTAACAATCTTAAAAATTCATAGATTAAAATTGTTCACATTAAACAATTGAGTAGAATAGGTAGCTTTCTCAACTTTCCATTTATTTCCCTGAGCACTGATCTTTGGAACATCTGGAGTTTCAGAATTATCTAGTCCACAATTCCTAGAAGAGTTGCGTAAAATACTGTCTTTTTGTGTCAAAAATCAATTCCTTAAGTAAAACTAAGATTCAACTTACATGAACAGCCAATTTTTTATTATTTTTTAAAGCCAACAACTATCACTTCTCAATCTGTATGTAGGCACCTTGCTGATCCGTCTTCCAAACTCACTCTGCAGCTGGGCAGTTCCTATTTAACTCAGTACAGGGTGCTGTGCCGTGCTATTAAACTCTTCTGCGTAGAGACCTATGTAAGGATTTAACCTCCCTACTTTTGTAACTCGTTTTTTGCAAGATATTTTGGTATATAAGCAAGACAGTATGCTGCCAATTCAATTCTGTGCCTCAGTTGATATTGTAGGTAAAGACTTTTAACTGACTTCTCTGCAAGGGGTTAAGAAGGTGATCTGCAGAGGCAGCACACAGCCAGCATGCAGGCAGCCATACAGCCAGCACACAACCAACCATACAGCCAGCACACAGCCACCATAGAGCCCATCTCCAGTGCTAACATGAGACATGCCCAGAGCAGATGTCCCAGCCTGGCCCTCTGCACAAGGAAATCTGCTGCCCAAAAGGTGCCGCCTTAGATTTCTGCAGCTCCTGGCAGCCTGGGCATGCTGCTTCTGACTGTCTTCTCTAGCTGAGGGCTGTCACTATGAGTTTTGCAGACCACAGACTGCAATTTCAAGACTTCTAAGGCATTCTGAATTTCAGGTTATATAAAGCGTGCAAGTGAAAACTCTTCAGAAAACAAAACAATGCAGAAGGATTTGGTTATTTTTAGGCTAAAATTGTCTCTCTCCAATTCTAAGGCTGTAAATTACGTCAGTCTCTCTGCAGCTAAAGGTTTTAGAACAATTTTCCAGGACCACAGAAATACACTGTAACTTTGCATTCCCTTAACTCTCTCTCTGGTATCTGAGACACGGGTGCTATGCAGCAGGCTCCAAACAGGAGGAACAGAAAGGTCATTTTGTAAAGCTCCATTTCAGCATAGGGTTCCTGGGGGTGCTGAACTGAAAGCAATCTGGAGAGCTGCTTTTGGGTTCTCCGTGCAGCATGAAATTAAGCTTTCACCTGTCCTGGACAGATGTAAAGACAACATGTGGTACCTACTTCCTTAGCTGGCACTTTCTGACACCACCTTGACTCTGGCATTCCAAAGCAGAATCCAGGAACAGCATTTAGCAGTTTCTTTCTGCCTTTTTCACACCTCCAAGTTCAGAAGGAGTTAACAGCACACAATCCTATTATTATTATTATCATTTCCCCCCTCCTATGGAATTAAAGTGGCCTCTTTGAAAGGAAAAAAAAAATTAAATCTCTGTAACAGGAGTAAATACTGCTCTGAAAACACATTCGGAAGATGCCTTCCAAGATGGGGGTTTTTTTTTTCTTCTTTTTTTTTTCTTTTTTTTTTTTCCTATTTCCTTTAAAACTGTGACCACTGCACCGGTTAAGGCTGTTTTACAATATATATATATTTCAAATAAAACTTTAATATTCAAGCTTACCAGATTGATGGATCGTAACAGGTAAAATGGAACTCTTTACAAGGTAAACCATGTAGTTGTACAAAATAGAATTAAACCTTCACCTGTGTAAACCGAAAAGAAATCCTGCCTCGCATAAAAACACAGAACCTGTTTACAAAAAGGAATGTGTATGACATTTGGACTCCCTTGTAACTGCCATATCCTAGCAACATCCTAGCTGTTTTAGTAAAGGAACTAATCATCGATTTTAAACTGCAGTGAATTTACCAAACATTTTCACTATAGACTTCTGAAAGCTTTTACAGTAAGAAGTTATCAACAAAAGCAGGCACGTTAGTGTACAAAAACGTTGTTGATTTTTTTCCTGTTTCTTTTTCAAAGTGCAGGTTTTTCTCGATGTGCATCTTACAAGACTGACAAATGTTTTAACTCACTAAATCTTAGAACAGAACTCAATTCTCCCGAGGAGTAGTGTAAACGTTAAAGATCCCCAATACATCTCTAGTAAACGTGACACGAATGTCTCTGCGTTGTTCAGAAATTTAGCTCTTTTGAGAGGTAAAGAAGCTTCATGACACCTTTTCCTTACACTGGCTGGTTATCATAAATGGGTAACTCTGGACTGCTAAAGCTGGAGACTGATGAATCACTTCAAGGGAACTAAACTTGGCTACGGAGGAGAGGCGGCGGGAGGAACCAACCCTTCGGCATTTCTTGCGCAGCCTTTGGAGAACCTAGCCGCCGGCGGACAGACGGACGCAGGGACAGCGAGAGGAGAGCAGGGAGAGAGAGCTTCCGCAGAGACAGACGCGCAGCGCGGGGCCGTGCACTCGGAGGCCGGCGGCCGCCCCGAGCCCCGCAGCGCTTTGCCCCCGGAGCCGCTGCCGCTGGCGGTGCCGTCGGGGCGCGGCGCTAGGTGCCGTGGGCGCAGGGCTCCCCGGGGTAGATCTCCTCGTAGGCGGGGGGCTGCTCGCTGGGCAGCGGGTAGCAGTACGGGTAGGAGGCGTTGAGCTCGGGATCCATGGGCGAGTAGCCCGGCAGCTCGACGGACGGGTGCCCGCCGCAGTGCACCTCCACGCCGGCCTCGTCGAAGACGTGGAAGACGCCCACGTTGATGTAGGAGACGGCCTGGAAGGGGCAGTCACCGGGGCTGAGCTCGGACTCGCCGCCCGAGATGAGCGAGCCCTGGCTGTGGCGAGGCACCCGCCGCCCGCCGCCGCCCCTCCTCCGCCGCCGCCGCCCGCCCGCCGGGGCCGCCGCCGCCGGAGCCGCTCTCCGCCGCCGCCGCCGG
>NW_024962261.1:8236567-8237299 GCF_019238085.1 Lagopus leucura | reverse complement strand
GAGCGTGCGGGGAGCCTGCGCCGCGCTCTCCAGCTGCCTCCTGCTCGCCTGCGCCCTCAGCGCCGCCGCCGTGGGCCTGAAGTGCTTCTCGCTGGGCTCCGAGCTGAAGGGAGAGCCCTTCCGCCTGGGCACCGCCGCCGGCGCCTTCTACTCGGGGCTGCTGCTGGCCGCCGGCCTCTCGCTGCTCGCCGCCGCGCTACTCTGCTGCCGCCCGCCCGACGAGGCGCCCGCGGCCCCGGCCCCGGCCCCGGCTCCAGCCCCCGACCCCGGCGGAGGCGCCGGCCCCGGCTCCGGCCCCGGCTCCGGCTCCGGCTCCTGCCCCGGCTCTGGCGCCGGCCCCGGCCCCTGTCCCGGTGGGAGCGAAGCTGCGGCAGCCGCGCCGTCGGGGCCGGGGGAGAAGGCGTCGCCCGGGGGGGCGGCAGAACTTCCTGCTGCTGGGGGTGCTGGTGTTCATGCTGGGCGTGCTGAGCGCTTTCGCCGGCGCCGTCATCGACGGCGACACCGTGTCGCTGGTGGAGAGGAAGTACTCGCACTACTGCCTGCTGCAGCCCGGCGGCGCGGCCCGCCCGCGGAGCGGTCCCGCGGTCCCCGACGGCTCGGCGGCGGCGCTCCGCTGCCAGAAGCTGCGGGACTACCAGCGCGGGTTGGTGCTCTCCACCGTCTTCAACGCGCTGGAGTGCCTGCTGGGCCTGCTCAACCTGCTCCTCGTCAAGAACTACAAGGCCTCGCAGC
>NW_024962261.1:8161393-8197251 GCF_019238085.1 Lagopus leucura | reverse complement strand
GGAAGGAAGGAAGGAAGGAAGGAAGGAAGGAAGGAAGGAAGGAAGGAGGGAGGGAGGGAGGGAGGGAGGGAGTAATTTGAATATTTCATGAAACTGTTAAACAGTTCTGGGATGGACTTGTAGCATTATGATGGTGTGAGAAAACATTTTGACTACTGGAACCCACCAGGTCAGTAACCAGTCAGTGCCTCTTTATGTTTGCAGATACCTGCTGCATTCGTGTTTGAGTCTTGATGGCTATTTTTCTCATTTCAGGTGCATTCACTCTGTTGGAACATCGAATGTGCTTTAGCACACAACTATTATTTTAAAACACCTACTCTCACCCACAATGAACAAATAGGCTGTAAAAGCAAGAGTGACTTTCTTTGTGCATGTATGTGATGAGGTCTCTTACCTGGAAACTGACCTTGCCACCCATTGTTCTCCTTGGCTTTCAGCTCAGCAAGTACAATTTCTGTCAATTACCAGGCAGTAGAAAATACGACTGTGGCTTAATTAGAGAGCAAAGAAGCACAGCACATTGTTTCTGAATTCGGGAATGTGACTGCAGTGTTCAAAAGGCTTTTGTGTATATCTTGCTCCAAGGGTGCAGCATTGTGCTGAAAGTGCTTGGGCTCACACGATGTAGGAACCCTTGGTGTGGGGAAGTCTCTGGACCCTCAGAACTCGCTAGAGACATAACAGCACACTGGTTAAAAGCTATTAGTCTGCTTTATTGTTAAGCACTACTTTATTTATACATATTAACAGAGCATTCTGCAAAACACCCTTCAATCGTTCACGCAGACACTTATCCAATCAGATCCGTGAGACGTTCTTTGTTCTTCAAAAGGTGTCCTTGGTTCTCATACTGCTTATCTTGCTCCACAGCTGCTGCTGTGAACAGTTTTTTCTTGTGTTCCCACACACTGGTCATGCTTTTGGGACTGTAAGGGTCCAGCGGTGGGTACTCAACGTTGTAACTGGAGAAACAGCACACCCGAGTGAGATCTGGTAACTGTCCATTGGTGCTTGCCTTTGCACTGCTCTACAGAGACCCTCAGAGCAGATAAGCTGAAGTGCCATGGGCCATGCAGGCATCCCTCAGCACCCAGCTCTTGAGCCCCCCTGTGAACAGCCTCAATCTGCCTCACGTGTATGACTCAACAATATTAAGAATTCAAGACCGAAAGATAATTCAAACTGAAAAACAGACCAGGGCACTAGGGATTTGTCTTGAAAGTTCTTGAAAACTCAGAGGGGTAGGGAAAACTTGAAAACTTACTGGAAGGATGCATATATTCTGTGTATCCTGCCTTACAGCTGGGCTGTCCTTGTGGGGAAAAGCTTACCCTTATCTCCACTCGAAGGACTCTTGTTCAACTTCTGCCCGTTGTCTCCTGTTCTGTCAAGCTGTGAAGGGGCTGGTTCCATCTCTTGCCATACAATCAGGAAGCTTTCAGGCTCTGGTGCTCCCTGAAGCTTGATGCCACCTGGAAGCTTGACAAGAGTGTCCATCATATTTTTCCAGCTCATTAATATAGAAGCTCATCTCCATGCCCCAAGGAAATCCTAACATTAATTAGTCTAAATCTGACTAGTATAGCTACCTTGAGAATTGCTCTAATGCAATTGCATGGGAAGCGAACAAATATTTTCTCCTATTAATTTTGAATTTCAAATGTAGTTTCATTGAATGCTGTATTGATCTTCTGCTCAGAGGGAGAAAGGAAAAGACATGGATGACTTATTTTTCCTGTTCATACTTAGCATACTTTTATTAGTAGTAGTATTTCTTAGTATTGTAGAGTCATAGAATCATTGAAGTTGGAAAAGACCTCTAAGATGATCTAGTCCAGCTGTCCACCTACCACCAATACTAGCCACTAGATCATGTTCCTTAGTACCATATCTACATGGTTCTTGGACACCTCCAGGGACGGTGACTCCATCAGCTCCCTGGGTACTGTGTTGCAGTGACTCGCAACTCTTTAGGAGAATAAACATTTTCTAATATCCAACCTGAACTTCCCCTGGTTCACCTACAGGCTATTCCCCCTTATCCTACCACTGTTACCTGGGAGAAGAGGCCAATACCCACATCCCCACATCACCACAACCTCCTTTCAGGGAGTTGCAGGGAAAAATAAAGTCTCCCCTGAGCTTCCTCTTCTCCAGAATGAACAATCCCAGCTCCCACAGCTGCTACCTGTAAGACTTGTGCTCCAGACCTCTCTCAGCTCCATTGCCCTTCTCTGAACAGGCTCCAGGGCCTCAATGTCTTCCTTGTAGTGAGGGGCCCAAAACTGAACACAGTACTCAAGCTGTGGCCTCACCAGAGCTGAGCACTGGGGGGACAATTGATATGCTCTTTCTGTGTATATTCTGCTGTCTTTTCTCTAATTGTTGTCTTCTCCCTAAACACTCCCTGCTTATAAAACATACAGGCATTTTATTTTTTGTTAACAGGGCAATTTAAAAACATGAGTAATACACAGATCTGTTCAAGATAAAAAAAAAAAAAATCAGACCTAACTTCACGTGCTCCACTGCTCAGTATATAATGAAAGGTAGGATTAAGCAACTAAAATAAAGCATGATGGTTAGTTTTGACTGTGAACATTAGTGACACCTGGAACATGAACAAAGGGAGAGTAGCATTTGTCACCTATTAAGGTAATCTAATCTTCAAGTGTCTTGAATCTTCCTTTTTTAATTTTGGTGTCCTCTGGACAGTGGGGTGACACCTAGTTCACCCCTCTGGCCAAGTACTAAAGATAGATGCTCTCTTTCTATATTGTCACTTAGTTCTTTTGCATCCTATTAGTTGTCTGACTTCATAAATCACTACTTGATGTGAAAGAGAAACTTTAAGAGAATTAATAATGCTGGGTAATTTTCTTGGGCAAAGATAGTGAGTTTAATACTCCAAAGAGGATATAGGAGTGTGTGAATACACATGTGCAAATAAAGACACAACATAAAAATTGCATAATTTCATTTTATGTTTTATATACTTCTGTATCTGTTCCTCCTGCAGCAGAAAAAAATGCCTTTGTTTTCTCCAACTACATTATTTTTGCATGCTACTGCTTTTTAGTGTTATAATAATGTGATCGCCATATTTCCACACCGACATTATTTAAATACTCCAGCTAAATTGTTTCCTTCCCTTGCAAAGGTGCTAAAGAAAATGGCTGGAAGTAGCTGGGCTACAGCCCACAAAGATCTTCAAGGACAGCAGATCTGTTTGGGATTTCTGACCCACGAAGCAATCAAATATTTTTTGGTACAATGAAATAGTTGTGTGCAGATAGCAGTTTGCCAGGCTAGTTGACCCAAGTGATCAATGTTGCCATGAAATAAATAGCAGTAAGTCAGACTCCCAGCTGCCATAAACAAGCACAGTCCCAGTGAAGTTAAAGGATTTCTGTGGTGGTCTGCAGCAGCTAAAGATCTGGCCTATCTCTTGTTTATTTGTTTGCTTGTTTTGCATCACTGAGATGTTCCTGGAACTGCAACAAATGGGCTCTGAGCTGTGTGTAGGAGGGGAAGTGGATGTGTGATCCTATAACAGCAATGCACTGATGTAGAAATCAAGAGTTAAAAATAAAATGTGCATGAGGGAAAAAGGAAAGGAAGCAGTGAGAAAGAGGAAGGAAGAAAGGAAAGAAGGAGAAGGAGAGAGGGAGGAAGGGAAGAATGCATTCTGGGGTTCTCTTATACAACTGCAATCTGCATTTCTCTTTCTTGACCAAGTTAGCACTCTTGAATGAGCAATACAGGTGCACCTCATGTTCTTCATAGCTGATGCTGCTTTCCTAACCGGAAAGGGAACACAGCTCTTCATTTGCATGATGTTTATGGCTTGTCCAGTGTAAAGTGAAGATCTGAAGAGCAATGAGGACAGCAATCATCATGTGGATGTTGTAAAATCTGAAACAAGGGAGTAAAGCATTACAGAATGACAGTGAAAGAGGGAGAAGTAGTTCGAAATGGAGCACACACACATTCTCTGTGGGTGAGAACAATGTGGGAAGCATGGAGCTGGAAGAATGAGCAAGGCACTGTTGTTAATGTTGAATTAGCAATGACTATGCTGTATTCCCTGCACTGCCTGAGAAAAAGCTCTGCACCCTGGAGAGAGGAGAAAGTAGGCACTGTACCAATTCCAGCTGCTGTGTTCAGGACTTGGCAACAAACTTCTGAAAACCCTGGAGGATGGAAGGAACAGCCAAGTGCTGTGGGTCTGTGAGGACCGGCTGATAGGGAACCCATGAAACCATGAAGGCTGAGAGCCTGGCTAAGTAACAAGGTGCAATTGCATCTTGTCTATCTTAAAAGCAGAGGTGGAGGAGCCTCTGGCTGAGTAACAGACTTCAGGTTTACCACAGATAGCTCTCAGCTCATGAATTTTCTGCATTTATTATGGAAAACACTATAATGTGTGTTCACACTTGGCCTGCTAAAGGCCTGCTGGGCTTTCAGTAGGAAAAACTGATCTATGAAAAAAAGAGAGCTCCTTAGACATGGAGCGTAGAATAAATGGACAAAAATTTAAACAAAGCAAAGCTGAGCCTTCTGGGACTGCTGAAAACATCCACAAACTCTGTATTTTGCAAACAACTGTAGATGATGTGGTAAACCTATCTCTTCTTCATGTGCACAGCTCATTAGCAAACACAGGCACATCTGAAATCTCTTCTGTTTGTCTCCATCTGGGAAGTTCCCAGATAGATTGTGGCAGATTTGTCAGAAGATTTTATGAGGAGCTGCAACTCAGTGTGTCTTAGTGGAGACTCACCTGAGCAGCATGGATTCTGTGGGCAGTCTTCATGCAGTTGCACTGACCTGCATGTGAGAGTGCACTTGAGAGCTGCTGGACATTTCAGGGGGAGTATGGGCACCACAGGGAGAGGCTGCAGCAGATTGCAATCGTTCCCAATCTGGCAATCATTTTGCCAGGAGAGAAGTGTGGTAATTCGGCACTGAAAAGGAATGGTGTTGATGTCTTTGTCTCTTTTCCTTCACACTTCACAAATATTTCTTGAGCTGGATTTTGGGATGCAAGATTTGTTTACAGACTGCAGCACTTGCTGAATCACAGTGCAAAAGATGTTTACCTGATTGTCTTTTTTTTCCACAGCCTGTTTCAACCTGTTTGCACAACATGCATTAAGATTTTCCTGTAAACTAATGTATGCAACATCTCATCTTTGGGATTGCCTGTCTCTGTTAAGTTAGGCACTGATCCAAGAAACCCTTCACTGTGTATTTGAAGATAAGCCTCCTGCCCTTGCTGAAGTCATTAGGATTGGTTGGGTTATTAGTTTTGATATATGTGTGCATTCACATGACTAGCAGTGCTGCTCAGTGGCTACAAGAAAATAATTCCCACTACGAAGACTGCTGACAAGACACAAGACAGGGGCTCTGCCTGTAAAAATCATGTAATTACAAAAGCTCTTCCCCTTCAGTTTAGCCTGATGAAATTTGTGGCATCTCTCCAAATGAAGACTGGAAATGTTTTCCTTCCTTTTTTAGCTCTCTGGGTTTGTGTGTGTGTCACAGGCACTTTATATCCTTCTAGTATATTTATACTTTCGACTTATTGATTGGTAGATGGGATAATAGTCCTCTGGATTTATTCTTCTGCTCATTTATAATTAATTTGGCACTAGCATAAAAAAAATCAACATTTATTCATCTACTGGCTATTCACCATGACTGTTTTTTAGGAGGCTTAAAGCAGAAAATGTAGGAGCTATGTCATAAGCAACTGGCCAATACCTGCATGGTTCAAGACATGTTGCCATCAGACTGGGATGTAAACTTTATCTGCATTTTCCAAATAAGTGAGGGGAGACATAGGCCATCTGTGCATATGTGGAGTGTAATGCTGCTGAAGTGTTTGAGGATGTGACATCACCTCTAGTGCAGAGTGGGCCCTGCTGCCGAGAGCAGAAAGGGAAAGGCTGTATCTTTGACACGTACCCATGCCCCTGCAAGCTCTTGAAGATCACCTGCTCTGGGTGGGGCAGACAATGCTGTCCGGAAGGGAAAAGTGGCTAGAGAGGCTTGGCTGACTTGGAGAGAAAGTAGACAGCCCTGCTGTTTTGCCCAACAACAGCACTGTTGCTGGAGCTGAATGATGGGCTTGTAGAAAAGCCACACTGCTCCTGAGCCCTGATCACTCATGTTCCACCAGGATGACTGCACTCAGTTCACAGGGAGTATTCTCTGTATCGCTTTCCCCAGCTGCCAGTAATGATTGCCCGTAATTTGCCTTGATAAATACAGTAGGTATGAGCATTTAATTCAAAATGACAATTTAATGTTTAAAAGCAGTTCACCTGCACTGCAAATGCTTTAAAGATGTCCCAAATGCAATCTTTTGTGTGTGCTTAAAATCTGCCTCTTCCACTACTCAAATATATTTATAGGCTGCTGGTGGGCTGCCTATGAAAATTCTCGTCCCACACTTTTTCCTTCAGGTTGGTGAATGCTTCTGTGTTTCATGAAGTTTAATGCTACACTGAGAGAAAACCAGCTGCTCAAGATGGGATTGTAAATGCCTGCTAACTCCCTTAATCTGTGATCTCAGTAAAGTCTTTGCTGCACACTGTAAAAGCACAGATCTGTGTCGCTCACGCAGAATCAAGGAGTTGTTTCACTCCCCTTGATCCTTGCAATATATCCACCTATGTCCTCTTTGAATCACTCCTCTGAGTTATCTTCCTCAGTATTCCTCCCTCGTCCAAAAAACCCACCCCAAAACAGCCCAGTTCCCTCTATTTTCCTGCCCCCCTCCTCCCAGTGTGCAAGCATGCACAAGATGAATCACTGCATAATTGCATTCCTATTGCTGGTATCCTTCCGTTGGCTCTCCCTTTCCGTTTGTTTTGTGCTCACTTGCCGATTGAGCTTAATGTGTGGAGCTGGTTCTCTGCTAAGGCTCAGAAGCATCAGGAAAGACCTTCTTCCCAGGGAAACCTGATAACCTTCAGCCCATGTTTTGGTCCCAGAAGCAGGCTTATCATGAGGCAGAGAGTTCCTGGCATTCCAGGGCAATGATGGTGGTGGGCTGAGGGGAGGATGGGAGCCAAGGCAAGCTTTACTTTCTTGCATTTCCCCCCCATTATTCTGCATGCTGATGATGCTTTTGGCTGGTCTGTCCCCTTAGGCAACTTGTGGTAGGCCAGCAGTTGGTAATTGGAGAACATTGAACAAGGAGAATAGGTTCTCAGGCCCATCATGGCAGGTGCACCACCACAGCTCCTGGGTTAGGAAATGGTCTTCCCTACTGCTTCCCAGGAGGACAACAAGCATGTGACAGAAGACTTTACACAAGCATGATCTGGGACATGCACTGAGAAAGCTTATTTGCTTTAAGAAGTGAAGATGCCAGGCCAGGATGCATACAGAGGCTAAGCGCTTGGCCCTCAGCTTCTCTCTCTACTGACCAGAGGGTCACCAATTGTGCCAGAAACCTAAATGGCTGAGTGCCCAGTTTGCATATCTTCTGCCAAAGGTCCCAACTGCAGAGATTGGTCATCAACCACATTCTCATTTCCCCTATTTACAGGCATGAGGAACTGCACTGTGCAACTGCAATCTTCATGGGACTAGGAAAGCTGCAGAGACACTCTGCTGCTGGCTTCATGTTTTGCACCCTCCTTGCTGACCCAGCTTTTCTTTTTTGGTGTGTTGTAACACTTATCTATGCTCTAAATTCTCTTCTGATTTCTTTTCAATCTCATGACTCAGGTATCAATATTGTAAGCTGACATGACAGATTAAGGGTACAGCCTTCTGTGAGACACTATTAGCCTGCAAAGTTTGGGGACTGTAGCTTACAATAGTTGCCTAGCCTCACCAGCAGCTATTTGTACACCAGCAACACTGTGACAGCGTAGACAAGTTCCTAGAGCCATGGTGGCACAAACCAGCAGTTTGGGAGTGCAGACGCTGCTCTGCATTTCTACAAGCATATTTTTGTCATGGTGTTTAAAAGAGCCATCTCCCTATGCAGTTTTGACATATAAACCCTATACCTTCTCCTTCCTGGCTTTTATGGAGGTGGCACCTGCCATCTGTTTATATTCCAGGCACATCTCACTCCACCATGAGAAAGCACAGTATCTTTTAAATCACATAAATATACATATTATCTGTTACATCACACATTTGTTTTTGCACAGGGGAATGTCTTGTGGGAGAATGAGCAGTATCTGTTTTTGGAAACCTGGCACGGGGCTGGCTTGATGCAAGGAAGAACTGAGATGTAATGCTGGCTTGTTTTGTGGAGGTGCACTCAGCCAGCACCCTATTTGCTTTGTAGTTCCTAAAGAAAAATCAGACATGCACAATGGGCGTTTCTTTCAGTGGTGCTAAGATACTGAAATGAAAAGCCAGCCTGGAAATTTACTCACTTCAAAGAAACACCAGCCCAAAATGTGCTCATGAGGAGTTTAAAAGGTAGTCAGCTTAATTAAGATTTTGGCAGCTAAGTGCTAGCATGCCAGTTTGCAGGGACGATGGCTGGGGAACTAAGTCATTGAGCACTATGAGCTGATGTACATGCCCAGCCTGCATTTCCACCCTTTGATTGCTGAGCCTGTGGTGCTCATAAGGGTGTTCCTGGGTGCTGCTTGAGCCACTTGTAGCCAATTTCGCAGGTGCTTTGGCCCTCTCATGCCCCATCCTCACAGAGCAGCCACCAGCTCCATCTAGCATTCCAATGCTCAGTACAAGCAGATTCTCCATGCAGGAGATATGGTCTTTTCTCTCCTTACCTCAGCTGTGCCTCACTTTCTGGCTGCTGATGCTTCAGACACCTGATTTCTGTTACTGCTGCTGCATTATACTGTTTCTCCAGGCAGGGTGGTTGCAGAGCACTGGGCTTATCAGGCTGCAAGCTGACCTACTGTTTTGCCCTGTCCAGCCCTTATCTTCTGAGCTGCATCCTTGTTGCTTGCTTTTCAGTTCAGGTTTATGTGGTGCCTTTTTTTTTTTTTTTTTTTTTTTAATTTAATTTATTTTTGTGCTGCAAAGCCCCTTGTGCTTTAAAAACTTGGGTGGGTGTAATTAATTCTTTACCTCTCTCTTCTTAGCTGTCATGTCTTCCAACCCCTGGTGACCAGGCAGCACTCTCATGCACACTGGCACCATGTGTAGCTTTTCTGAGGAGCTGAGGTTTCCTTTGGTTGCTGGAAGGCAGAGATGCTGCTTCCCTTGTGCTGGCAGGACAGAGGAGAAAAAAGAGCTGAGCAATTCCTGTGCCCATGCAGTGTCCTGCAGGACTGGCTGAAAGGAACTATGTCCTCTTCTCTGCAGCATAGCTCCTCTAGAATGCGCTGGACACAGTCCTTTCTCTGCTCCTTCCTGCCCAGCATGTAATTTTCCCAAATAGATACAATATGGTTCTTAATGGCTAATTCTTATTCTGAGAATACTTTCCAGCTCCTCACTGGAAAGACGATTAATACTGCATTGCCCAGCCAGTCACACTATCCCCAGCGGAGCTATAAATAAATACCACCCAGCAGTTGCAAATAGCAAGCCCTATTTTATTATTTTCCATTCATAATACAAAACATGAGAAGTGACTGCCTTTTAGAGAAGAGAGGCACAGAAGAGAGTAATAGCAGCAGTTTGGTGAGCACCCTGCTTTGTCATCCTCCAGCATCTGGGGGGCAAAGAAATCCTGCACCTGTTTTTCTGTCAGTTGTACAGACCTCTAGTTCTGATGCTTATTTGCCCATCCAATTGGCTGGGACATACGCTTCAGTTTGTAATATGCTTCCTACTGCCCAAGGCAGAAAGTCCTTTCCTCTTCCAAATGTGGTGAAAACCCTCCACTAAGACTTGCGTTGTTCAGTGGGAAATGGATTATGTAGCCAAACTGCAAACAACTGTTATGGTTGCCATGGTATCTTCATTTCTTATGAAACAGAGGTTCTTTCCAATGTTGGGTAAGCAGTTTTGGCTAAAAAAAAAAGTAAAAAAATAAAAAATAAAAAAAAAGAGAGAGAGAAAGGGAGAAAGGATTTAAGAAATATTCCAATTTTAGATATTAAAAATGTTGAGGGAGAACTGCAGCCCTTCACAGGAATAGTTTACACTGTCATTTTATTGATTTATTTAGAATTTGGAGGTTTCATCAAAGAAAAAAATCACGAGAAGTATTAAACCCCAAGCTACAGAGATTCCAACCCAAAAGTAATTTTCAGTCAGCTTTATGAGTGACCCTGAGCTCTGCAACAGTGAGTCACTGGGGAAAAGAGTGCATCAGAGGAGGGATGTGGGAGAGGGAAGGGACTGGTGCTGCCCAACCCGGGTGGGACTGGTGCCAGGGAGGAAGGAGTGGTGGTGCTGAGGGAGGGTGAGCAGACTCAGATCCCTGGGGAACAGTGGTAGCTGGGGAACTGCCTGCCAGAATGTGGCCCTAGGGAAAGAAAGGACAGTTGTGTACTGTGCGTGCCCTGTAGGTGCTGGCCCCTCAGTGGAACTGCAAAGCCCTGCAAGGAAAAATCATGTTTTCTTCTCTGACTGTCAGCTTGTGGCTCAGGGACTTGGGAAATGTTCTCACTGCTGTTACACAAACACTTCCAATTAAGCGGGTTTTGTTTTCATCCAGCTGCTAGCTTTGCAAAGCATATTAGGAAAAAATATCTGCTATTCCTGTATAATTCACCAAAGCCTAGCTTTCATCAAATACAGTATACAACGAACTTGCAGGAACACTCCTTGCTCTTGGTTTCTGCATGATGTGTTGGAAAAAAATTCAAGCATTTAATAAGAAGTTTCTTTCTTTCTTTAGTTTACAAAAGCCTATGGATCCCTAAAGATGACTCCTACCATTCCCTTGCATATGAATTGGTGTATGTTCCTTTTGTGAGACACCTCTTCCAGCTCACTAACATGCTTACTTCATGGTCTCCTCTAAGCACTAAAAGGATGCCAGTAAAGACATGCTTTCCTAGAATTCAGCTCACGGTAATTCCCTGTAGGACTGCAGTCCGCACCATTTCATTGTACAAGGCAAACACAGAACTAATTAAAAAATTGCTGAGGAAATAAATCAGAATGAAGGTAAAGATTTAGAAAAAGAAAATAAGAGAGCATTTGCTTTAACTTGTGAAGATTTGGATGGTGGTCATGCAGTAATTTCATAGAATCACAGAACCATTAAGGTTGGAAAAGACCACTAGCCAACCATCAGCCCACCCCACCATGCCTGCTAACCACGTCCCTCAGTGCCACATCTTGAACACCTCCAGGGACACTGACCCCACCACCACCCTGGGTGCTGCCTGTTTCAGTGCAGCACCACTCTTTCTGAGAAGACATTTTTCTTAATATCCAATCTGACCCTACCCTGAATTGTTAAATATTTGCATGGAGTTCTCTTGCTAGCTTTTAGTGGGAAAGGATTTTTTTTTTTTTTTTTTACAGACAGACAGGTAAACTGTAAAGTAGAAATGAACAAAGCCAGGAAACTTTAGAAAACCCAAGAAAATAGAATTATAGTAATACAGCTTAAAGACTCAGTGATAGTAATTTAACCAGCTCAATGGCCCCCTATTCTGAGACTAGATGTGGGCTGAAAGTTGTCAGTTTTATACCCCTATTTTTCAGAATTCATGGATATGTCTCCCCTGACTCATAGCAGAGGGTTTAAAGTCATGAACTTGGGTCTGGGCAGGAAAATAATTTCTTTCCTAAGTGCTAACTCTCCTCTGTTTCACCTCTCTTCATCACAGCAGTGCAAAGCATCCCAGGTTTCAGGCACTGGTGCAGGCTCAGACTTTTTTTTTTATCTCCAGGCTGCATTTAAACTGAAAAACAGTAAGTGAAGCAGAAGCAAATTTTGGGCCTGCTGTATTTTCAAAGGCAGACAGGGAGGACATGATTGGAAAGCTCTTCTCAGCTGTGGGCCCAAGAACCCAACAAGGCTCTAGGTGGCACTTCATTTGTTTTTGGAGCTCTTTTGATATACCCAAGACAGGTTAGGCTAAGTTCTTCCCTAGAACAAGATGCTGGTGGGGGTCACCTCTGGAAATATGTGTCAGGTGGGTGTCTCCCACTCATGCTGGTGAAAGTGACGTGTTCTTCCTTCTTTGAAGGCTGGGGCAAGAATAGGTGTAATCTTGTTTCTGGGAATGCTGATTTAATTCAGACAGGAAAAGAATCCAGAGCAGGACTAAGCTGAGCACTTTTGCCAGCAGCAGCTTTATATGTAAAAGGAGTATGACTGACAAGGGCACAGGTGTTAAGAGCAAAACTGCAAGGTATTTTTCTCTTGTACTACAGTACGGTGTCATGCGGCAGCAGTCATATTTTATTGCTGGTGTTATTCAGAAGACTAGACAGACATAGGCCAGGGTGTTCAGCAACCTGGATGTGTTACCTGACTTTGCTACTGGTCATCAAATATCCCTGAATTCATCATTTTTTGTTGTCGTTTTCTTCTTCACCTTCCATCTAGTCCATATATTTGTTGCAGAAATAGGTAAGTGAATGGTAGATCTTATTTGCTATTCAGCCTACTGTATGTTATTACAATTCCAGTGTTGACTTCCACATTTCAACTACAGAGTACTGCAATATTAATCCTCAGCTGTAGGAAGTAAGGTACTTCATTTTTTTTTTTTTTTTTTTTCCCTCTGCAAACCTGTGTATTGAAGGTGCAATATGTTTTCTTGATAATTAAAAATCACTGGACATTTGGTGCACAATGCTTAAGAATAGGTACTCCACCTGGCCAGCTTGTTTTTCAGATGAAGATTTGGATCAAATAACATATTAGGAACAAAAGACCTTCTCTTTCTGCATCTTTTTTAAAAAACTGATTATCTCCCTTGATGTTACATTTTAAGAATTTAAAAGCAAAACTGCTCAGTCTGGAGGACCATAGCTTTGTATTTGATCTCAGACCATGGATTATTGATTTCTGGTATGTGAAAAATATCTAAAATGTCTGCGATAAAAATGCAAAGAATAAAAATGCTTTCACTGCTTTTGAAATTAAAATCAATTTTATGTGCACTATGTTGCAGGGAGTTGAAATTTGTTAAGTAGGTTAAGTAGTGGGAGGAATACTACAGAAAAAAGGATTGCTTTTCATTGTAAAATAAATTAGTAAAAATACAGTATCATTAGTATAGAAACAAAATAAGTTTTGCAATTAAATGCCAACATATACTAATTCAGTGTGACTCTAAGGGCTGAGAAAAAACAAAGTATGAGCCTTAACAACCATATCCTGTAATCTCTTTACAATAACTCTTGCTTTAGTTGAAGGAACACAAGTTGCATCTCAGGTAATAGTGACAATAATCTCAGAATCACAGAATGGCCAGGGTTGGAAGGGACCTCAAGGATCATGAATCTCCAACCCCTGGCCACATGCAGGGCCACCAACCTCCCCATTTAATACCAGACCAGGCTGCCCAGGGCCCCATCCAACCTGGCCTTGAACACCTCTAGGGATGGGGCATCCACAACCTCTCTGGGCAGCCTGTTCCAGCACCTCACCATTCTCACTGTAAAGAACTTCCCCCTGACATCCAACCTAAATCTTCCCTCCCTTAACTTAAAACCATTTCCCCTTGTCCTGCTGTTATCTACTGATTCAAGGAGTTCATTCCCTTCCTGTTTGTAGGCTCCCTTTAGATTGAAATGCTTCATTGGTCACCCCGCAGCCTTCTTTTCTCCAGGCTGAACAAGCCCATCTCCCTCAGCCTGTCTTCGTAGGGGAGGTGCTCCAGCCCCTTATCATCTTTGTGGCTCTCCTCTGGACCCTCTCCAACAGCTCCCTGTCTCTCTCATACTAGGGGCTCCAGACCTGGACACAGCACTGATGGTGTGTGGTGGGCCAAGACCAAGCTGCCATTTAGTGCCTGGGAAAGGACATGTCCTATCAGCATACTGAGCAGCAGCTCCATAAGTTACCACTATCTACACTGCCTACACATGAGTAGCATATCCAATGCCAACATTGACCTCCAAGCAGTGTCTGTGTCATGGTTTTCTGCTCATAAAGCTTGGCTATTCTGCACCCCCAGCTTTCTGGGAGAGCAGTGCTTCTTCCCAGCTTGTATGTGGATGTATGGGGTCTGCAGAGATTTGTACTGTCCTTACTCTGGTAAGGTTTACGTTTCTAGCAATTTTCTTCTCTGGTTTATTTGTTTCCTTGGGAGCAACCCTGTTCTCCTTCTTTTTCCTGTGAGCAGTTTTAGTTGTTTTTCCTATTGCATAATGTGGGATATTGCTCCTCCATCCCAGCACTTTCTAAATGGAGTTGTCTATTAGGAGAACCAATCTTCTCACTATTTGAGTAATGCTACAGGCAACTTTGTAGCACATAGAGGTGCCTATTTCCCTCTTCCTCTTCTTCTTTCTCCTTCTCCTCCTCCTCCTTCTCCCCATCCTCGAAGTGCCATTTCACACACATTCGTGTTCAAGTTTCTCCTTATTTTCGTTAGGTAACGGTGTTAAAACAACTCTTGCCCTCTTCAGTTTGCAAGTTAATACATCAGTGAGACTGATAGTGACTGGATAGCTTTGATTCACCTTCAGTTACAGGTAGTCTTCTTCCAGACCAAAGAGAGGCAGACACTGAAGCTTCTTTAATTTGCTGCCTTGTTCCTAAGTTCTGCAGCCAGCTCTGCTATGGGTCCTGGTGCAAGAGAAATGGCGCGCTCCTGATTTCCCACTTTCACCATATTTGTTGGCTCTCTTTCTCTCTCCCTTGTGTGGGTACAGACAGCACTGTGTTTGAGGGGCAGCTGACCTTTGTCTGGACTGTATCCTTAGCCTTGGCACTATAAGAGCCATCCTTATTATTTTACTGCTTGTAGGGATTTTTGATACATATTCTGCTGGAAAATACCTAATAGAAAAGATTCAATTAGCAGTGGGTAAATGCTCCCTTGCCCTTGTGATGATCATCTCTTCCTCCCATCTCAGTACAATTACTGTAAGATAAATACAGAACTGAATGCAATCCACCTACTTTTTCCCCATTGTTTTCCTTCTGTAAGGAGAGTAAAGTATACACCTTTTGTGCAGCAGATGCTGCTGCAACTTCTGAGCTTTCTCAGTCATTTTTGAGAGCCCTTGCAATATTCAAGGAGACAGCCCTATTTTTCCTAGCAATGCTGAATTATTTGATTGGATTTGTATTACACCTGTTTCCTGAAATGAAATATTATTACTCTTCCTTTGGTATTTTTTTATTTGATTTTTTTTTTCAAGAAATAAATTCAACCTTCCTCCCTCTTGCCTGATCCCACCAGTACAAGGTATTCTTACCAGATCTGTAGTAGTAGTAGGTACGGAAGTTTTGTTGTATTTGGCCAAGGAACAAGGGGACTGTTTTGCACAGAATGATTTTGTGGTGGTTACTCTTCCCACAGGGAGGGTGAGAGCTGCAGCTGTGTTTATTTTATGAGATGCTCTGAGAAGGATGCTTCAGTTGCCAGCACATGCTCAGGAAACATCAGCACTAAGACCCTGGCTATTGGGAGCAGGGTGGTTTCTCCTTACTCCCTTGGGAGATCAGGGAATTTTCCCCCAGTTCCTGATTTGGTTAGACTCACTGTTCCACAGACGGATCCGATTCCCTCTGTCTCAGTCTGTACCCAGTCCTCTTTTGTGTGCATCCCCTGTGTCAGTTTTGCATCATTTCCCTTGACAGAAGGCTTAGGTCTTTGACTCAGACTTCTTAAGTTTCAAGATTTGTTTGAGAGACTCTCCTTCCTATTCTCCCTGAGTCCTTCAGCAAGGCAAGGAACATGAGAGCCAACAGTCATGTTATCCTGGTGTGGGTTGAAGATTAGCCAGACCAATCACTGCAGCTGGTAGGAACTCACACAGGTTTTTTTTCCCACTTGACAGCATCTGTGGTCATGCAAGCTTTGCTATGGCTTCGAGGTGAGAGTGGTTTTCCTCTGACAAAGCAAGTTACTTGAGAATAGTTTCAATGAACAGCTTCAGTATTTAGGTGTTTCTGCTCTACAGTTGTCCAAAAAAAAACAAAAAAACAAAAAAAAAACCAACAAAAAAACGAAAAACAAAAACAAAAACCCAACCAAAAAAAAAAAAAAACAAACAAAAAGAAACAACCAGAGGAGCAATAAAAATTTATTATGCCTGCAGTTTTGCACTCCTGTGTGTATAATTAACTATGCTGCATCCTGTTTTTTCGGCTCCCAGAAGCAGCTAAGAGAAACAAGCCATTGGACTGCAAAAGTAAGATAAAGACAATCAAAGGATTTATGCTAACAGGTAACTAGTTTTCCATGAAACTCTATTTTCCTTGGCTTAAAGCAGCTAGCTTTCCTCAGCTTTGGGAGTTTGTGACTGTGTAAAATAACAAGATCATACATAGATTAGCATAATAGCAATCACAACAATAGTTTTTTTTAATAGATCATTTAGTAGCTTTGATGTTTTTAACGATCTCTAATGGTGTAGCATTAGAAATGATTCCCTAAGTGCTCAGAACTGAGGCCTAAAAAAAAAAAGAAAAGCGACTGTCATTATAGAAAAGGCACCTATTGATCCCTGTCACAGAACTGGGATGCTATCTCACCCTCTGGTTCTGAATAAATAATGGCCTTTGACATAATGCAGCTCTGGACAGGTTAGAAATAGCAGCTGGCCCATGAAAAAGGCTGAGATATTGCCAAGCCGCTCAGCTAAAATAAAGGGGAGAACTGAGAGGGTGGGGTCATCTTCTAATTCTCTTTCTGCCACAGCATCTGATTAGAATGATGCTTGTTTGAAAACTGACCTGAAAGATTCCTGCTGAAGGGGTTCTTGTAACAGCAAAAAAAGGCATGTGAGACAGTGTGGAAGTTGCCGAAGAAAGGGGGCCCTGCAGGTGCACCCAAGGCCCTGGGGCTGCCTTTACCGCTGTGTGACACCAGTGACAGGATAGGGCCTCACTCTTCACTCTGTTCTCTGCCGAATGCCTCCACTTTAAGCTGGCTGGTCGGTTTGGACCTCACATGGAGGTCTCCGAAGGAGCCATCTGCAGGCAACATGCTGCTCCTGTCTGTGGGTGGTGTGAGGTCCCGTGGTTTCTGGTGAGCGTGGGTCACATCAGCACAGCATGCACCCACGGTAATTACAGTTCACGAAAAAGATCTCTTTAGGGCCATGGGATTACTGGTAATGCAAGAGCTGTGCCCACTTCAGCAGCTGAGTAGGTCCGAGGAGGCCAGCTGTCATGGTGTGGTACTCCTTTGTGGGGCGCACTGCAAGGGCTGAGAAACCCCTGGGAAGGTGGTCTGTGTGGTGATGAGTGTCACCTATTAGGCAGGCTTTAACACAGCTTCTGAGGGTTAAGCACCACAGCCTACTTTTTCAAGTCACTGCCAGTATTTTCATTTTATTCCCCCCTGTGCTCCAGATCTAGGTACTCTCATGGTCTCAGCTAAAAGCCTTCTGGCCTTTTACTATGAACTATGGTTCCTTGATGTTTTTTCCCCGACACAGGCTGATCTGTTCTGTTTGCCAACAATTGAATCTGATGGGGCCTTGCAATTCATGCTCTTCCCTTCGGCAGACAAATTACTAATTTTTCTTACTAAAAGAATTAGATCGAGAGAAGAGATTCTGAAACTATCATAGAATGCAACTAGCCCCGTCCTGGGTCTGAAGCACCTCTCACTGCTTTACTCTGGCTGCACGAATTGCATTTCCATCCCAGGATGCAGCCACTCCCAATGCAGAGTCTGCAAGAGCTGTGCTGAGAAATTAATCACAGTTGGCTTGCTCCAGAACCAGGAATATTGTACATGCAGAGATGGTAAGGTACAGAAATGAGGAGTTAGTAAAACCAAGCTGCTAGAAATGGGATCTTGGGAGCATGAGGTTTAGAAGTGAATCAGTCTGGCAGTCTGCAAGAAAAGCAGAAATACATGGTTATGATTTTTAATTACTTACTGTTCTTTAATTACTTAATGCTCTCTCAAAGACATAGCAGTGTCCTTTCATTTTGTACTTGGGCATGAACTTTCATGGATTGTTTCTATGGTCCTTACAGAACTGAGAAAGAGCTTGAAATCAACTGAGAGTTCAGATGAGTTACATCAAACCAGTCATAAGGCTCAATGTGGAATCCTCTGAGAACACGAATTTTCTATACTAGGAAGTTTAAAATCTAGATTTAAAAATTATACATACATATTTTATACCAGTTTCATCACCAAAATGTGTCTCCACAGGAGCAATCAAAGCCTTGGAAGATATATCTGTAAGTCAATGTTGGGAATCATTTAAAGAAAAAAAAACCTCAGAATGTGGTATTTATATCTTCACAGACTATCTTTAGGTGCCATTTGTCATGTTCTTGCACAGTGTCTCCCAAACCTCCTCTTTCTGAAACATCAATATTCCACACCTCGTTCTCAAACTTTGGGAAAACACTTCAGGCTCCTAAAACAATTTTCGTTCATTTCATAGAGCAATAATATCAATGCCAGTAAAATTGAGCCATCTTGTGCTTCCTCAGAAACACTTTGGTACTGCTCTATCATATCAGCTGCAAAGAGCTTGCAAACAGTATGTTACCAGTCTTGTTGTTTTATACGACATGAGTAGAGGACTGTACCACACTCAGGATTTACTACATAAATAATGTCCACCTGCATCACAGTATCTCTGTGGGGTGGCAGAGTGAAGACAAAGCAAAAGAGGATAATGAAGAGCCTGAAAAAAATTGTAGAGCTGATACTGAGTTTGGGGATGCAGACACAAATGGGAAATGCCAGATGTAAAGAAGGTGCTGTAGTTATGTATGTAGATTATTCCTCTGAAAGAAATACCTCCTATTTATTTCCATGGAAACTACAACAGATACAAAGAGCACAATATCACTATTTGATAGAGTAAATTCTCAGCTAAAAGACACTACTTTTCAGTGTAGTTAAGACCACTAGCTCTGTATTTTTATCAGTGACAAAAAAGAGTCTGCTTGCCAGACTCCCAAAAATCTGCACTGGAAGTCAGAAGTGGCTGAATTCCTATTGTACAATGAGTGTGTAGGTTAGTCCAGTCAAGACTGGCATGTACTTCATGGTCTTCAAACAGGTATGGGACTGTGGGGCCTAGTGTTACCATGCTTCAAGAGAAAGGTTGTCTTCACTGGCCTGACTTTATGTAGCAGTGAACAGAGCTAATGGTTTTGTCCAGATTACAGGATGATCATCTTTTCTAACCCAAAAGACAGTGCACATCACTGTACCCACTGAGGGCTGTGTCTTGACCGTTTTCTTTGATGAGGAATTCACATGTCACCACTCCATGAACTGCCATTTTGACTCCAGCTCATAGTGGTGACACCACATCTCTTCACTGGTAATGATGTGATCCAGGAAACTGTCACCTTCAGCCTCATGTTGGTTCAATAAGTCTTGGCAAACTGGCATATGGTGTTCTTTCTGTTCCTGTGTGAGCATTTGTGGAATCCGCTTTGTGCAAACTTTGCAGTATTCCAGTGTTGCCACCATTGTTTTCAATGCACTGAAGCTGATTTTCAGCACTACAATCTTCCCTGATTGCAGTCCTCTGATTTGTGCAGGTGAGCTGATTGAGACACTCTTCATTTTGTGATGTGACAGCTGTGCATGGACATCTGGAATGTAGGTTGTCTTTCATGTCACAGTTGCCACTACTAAAATACACTACCCACCACCCTACTGTGCTCACATTCACTGGTTGGTCTCCATAAGCATTCAGCAAGTGTCAGTGAATGCTAGTCTGTGCCTTTTTTTTCTTTTTTTTTTTTTTTTTTGCATGGAGGAATTCATTGACACACCTTTGCTTCTTACGCACCTTTGTGTCAGACACCATTCTATCAGCTTGCTCCTCTGCTACCATCTGTCATACAGCAACAAGATGTAGTGAGATTCTTATGAGAAGGTTCACTCTCTACTGCCATACCACAAACATCCACCTCTGTCAGCGCATGCTGAAATATTAAAATAGGAAGTATTACTTGTGGAGCCGGCCTTGTCTATGTCAAGGGAGACTGTGGCTTTTTGTGAGTGAGGGGAGAAAAAGAAAGAAAAGCATATGCAGTAACTCTGAGAGGGAAGCTTGTTCTTGCTAGTGAGTATGACAGGAAAGAACAAAGTAAATTCAAGAACCATCCAGCGCTGGAGATTAGCATGAGAGGGAAGAGTTAATGATTGTGAGGTGAACTAAGTAAAATGTGTTTGTGGACCCAAAAAGCTGTGAATCCAGGATGGATTGTGTAAGAGTCTTTCTAAACATCAGCAATAGAGGGCTACAGATGAAGATAAAATAAAAGATATCAAATGGATGGGGGTGGGGGCACTGGAGGTGTAGACAGGCAGCTCTGCAAGTGAGTTGTTGAAGGTCAGGGTGAGATTTCATATCTCTCTGGACTAACGCAGTTTGAAGAAAATAAGGCCAATATGTTCTTACATGAGAGCGGTAAAGTTGATAACATGAGAGAGATAAAGGTATTCTAGTAATTTCTATCTTCTGTGCTAGGAAGTAACAGCATGAGGTGCTTACTACCCTGTTGGAAACCAAAGATAAATCCACTGTGATTTTCAATCAGCATTCTAAGTAATTTGCTCCCATGTTCCTTAAAGAAAGAAAGAAGGAACTCCTCCCTCACTGAATAAGAAAGTCTTTTATTGATAGTATTGAAAAATTCTTTTAAAATGCTACTAACACTGAGGAAATATTAAAAAAAAAACTGGGATGTGGCTACTAGTAAGTAAAAAAAAGATGACCAAACATCAGTCCTGAGCAAAACAAAACAAAGCAAAGCAAAACAAAGCAAAACAAAACAAGACAAAAAACAATAGAACTCCATTCATAAAGAAATAAGGGGTAGGAATATAATTAATGTCAGTCAACGTGGCTTTATGCAAAATAGGACTTGTCAAACAGAACTGATTTCATTTGTTGAGACTATAAGGCTGATGAAATGATGAACAGATGCAGATGCAGATGTGAACACAGAAGATTCTTTGTAATGGTTTTGATTTTGTATCACTCTTTCTGATGCAGAAACATACTATTGACAAATTGCCATATGTAGTCAGTAAGGACTGGCTGGCTGAGACTAGGGAAGTTATCATAAATAAAGATCCACCAACCTTGCTGTAGAATCTGTCTTGTAGCTTTCTCAAGATATGGAACTAAAAATTCAGTGAAAATCCTATTTGATACAACATCTGGTTCTATGGCTGCTGAAGCAGGGGCAAAAACTACAGTGCAAATGGAATAATTGGGGTTATCCAGTAAGGCATTTGGAGACAAATGGGTTGGTACTGTTGACCGCAAGCTATGCATGTATGTGTGGAGATGACACTGGCCTGTCATGAACTGTATGGGATTGCAGATGCAAATAGTTGGGGGATCAAAGTGGATAACAGCCGAAATAGAAGCATGCTATTGATGCCACTGCAGGCAAATTTAATGCTTTGTATGGAAATATACGCAACTGAGACAGGAATAAGAGCAGAAATGTGACACTGAATATTCAATACAGAAATACAGCATTTGTCCATGACCACAGAAAATACAGCAGAAAGGAGATACTAATGGGGGAGACAGACACGTAGGGAAGGACAAACAAAATCTGCCCTGAAATGCAGAAAATGTACATTTCCTTTGTGACTGTGCTTTCAAATGTTGTTTGAATTAGCTGCAGTAGGAATTCTAGGAAGGCTGAGCTCTGCTAGCTTGCTTTTTACAGGCCTTCATTTAGAAAATGTCCTTACTTCTTCATAGAGTCAAACCTTTCCCCAGAAAAATCATCAAAACTTAATTGAAGTCCCTTTAACTCCGACTGCTGATTTCCAATATGAACTTACAGCTGAACTACTTCACTTTAAGCATTAATTCAGATCATTGTGCTTGATAGTCCCTGCACAGGCAAGATTGGAAAGCATTCAAAAGATCTGATTTGTTCCCACACCACAAGTGCATGATTACAGCACAGGTATCAGAAGGGTGATTTTGGTGTAGAACAGAAAGACTGGGAGCATGGAGCTAACAGTTAGAAGTCAGATCAGAATTTAAGGCTAGAAGAGAGGTGTGTTTTTAACCAAGCTGTAACAAAGCAGAGAAATAAAAAGCTCTGTCTTTGTGATATGTTTGAGAAAAGATGGGATGCCTCTCTGGAAGATGTGGTAAGAGTCTGGGGGGCTCACTATGATGTTTAAGTGTGAATTACTAAACAGCATGAGATATGTAAGAGATCCTGATACAGTATTAGACAATGGTCAGTGTTTAATGTGGCAACTGAAGAGATTATTGACCAGTCAAGCTTATAGGAAGCAGGAACAATACAAGTTCCAGACAGAGGTGACATTGAAAAAGGCGGCAAAAAGGATAAAGCCACGCTTTTTCTTATATTTGGCTGTTACTTATACTCAGTCACACCTTGACACATTACTTGATCATGGCTCAGAGGTTCAACATATAGTTTGGGTGTATTAACCTGCCAGGAGGAGATCACTTCTACCTCATGTGCAACTTACTTGCTCATGTTTGTACCTTATCAATAACAGCAGAACTGAGGGAAGCCTTATCTGAAATATCACAAGAAATTTCCCAGTCCTCATCCTCCCACAGTATCAGTCACACTGCACTAGTCTAAGGCCTGCTAGTTTATGCACAAGTCTGATAAAGCATGCATGAATATTTTCTGGGCATCACACTGCCTCTCCAACACTGCTCTGCTTTCTCAAGTGGACAATGTATTTCCATTTGGCATTCAACTGCCTCCTGTTACAAAAGGGATATTAGGTATATGTTTGAAAATGTCCTTTTCTATTTTTTCCTCCAGTTCTGAATAAGGACTCCTTAATGGGCTCACAAAATAAAGAACTAGCCTTAAATTGTCAGGAGTAATCCTCTCGGCTAACTAAATATAATGCCAAGTAGCTCTCTTTATTTTATTTTTTCCTCTTGTTATTCCTTTTGCTTTTGTCCCTTAGGTACCAGTGACTCAGAATTGAAGCTTATAAAATATGAAGAAGAACATGCAAAGTCTCTCAGAGAATAAACAGTATTATTTCCTGACAAAGCTGCACACTGACGATTATTGAGCTGCAGCATGAAATGCAGAAGATATAGAAACCCTAAAAATGGAACTGACGTGATTGTGAGACTCCCACACAAACTAAGAGCACAAGAGATTCACAGGTAGTACTCAGTTAAACTCTCCTCACCCTTGCTGCTCACCAATTACATTCCCAAAGGTAGGGAAATGGTTGTGGGGGCTTTTTTTTTTTTTTGTCATCATTTTTTGAGGTTAATGACATCAGTTGGAGCTTCTTCATACTAGCAGCCTACTTCCTGTGGAATCAGGGTACACATGATTTAACATTTCAGTCCCTGACTCTTCAGTATGTTTATCTTCCATGTAGTGCACGTAGCAGAAGAGTTTAGGTACCCAAATGTGCTCAGTGTCTGGCCACTGCCATCTCACAGATTTCTATTTCCTGGTGGTGCCTGAGACTGTCATGCTCTGAAGAACCTCCCTGTGTTCCCAGGCTGATCCTTTCTTCATCTTGTTCTCTCTCTCTGCCTTTCCTTCCCTGAATGTTTATGAGACTTTCCCCTTTCTTTAAATCCTTAGTTGGCATAGGTTTTATGTTAAGCAAGATATGGGCTTTCAATTTGTTTTCTCTCTGGCTTTTTTACTTTGAATCTGTTGCTTTGTATTATGCATCTTCCTGCAGGTAGACATTTTGGTTTAGATACCTGTGTGATTGAATTGCATTGTTAAAGGAAAGATGACTAAAACAGAATGTCAGGTATCTCCTTCCAAAATGCTTACCTTTCCACAGTGATGCTGAGGACTGCAGCTGTGCGGGGTCTCTAATACAGTATCACAGGAAAGTGTTAAACAAAAGACCACAAATTCCAGGCTTCAAATATCAAAGAAGACAAGTGTGGGATCTCAATAAGTGAAGAATTATTTAAAACCAAAGAATATGGATTTGGTCATCCTTGACCATTTTCAGGCTCCTTCTCTCCACATATGTATCTTCTCTTTCCTTTGTCCTTAACCGTTTTTGTCTTAACCTTGTGACACAGTGGAGAATATCTGCTCTCCTGCCTTCTTTCCATTTGAATTTTTTTCATCATATCCATCTACTGCTTGAACTCCCCTTGCCATGTCTTCCAGTTTGCTATCACCTAGTCCCAGATTCCATGCCTGCCAGCAGACTTCTTATTCTCTTGGGAACTGTAATCTTCGAAGGCTATTTTTCCTTCGGTTTTCTTCTCTCATATCAACAAAAAAATACTAGCACTGAATCAATTAGCTTTCCTAATTAAGTGCACCCTCACTTTAAGCCCTGTGAGGTCTCACTTTTCCCCCTTGAGAGAAGAAAACATTTATCCCTACCGCCAAACCCCTTCCTTGGTGACAGCATTCTGATTTTCTTTTTGCATCCCAATGCAGGTCTGCCTCACTGCCCTCAGTTCGTTTCTAATGCTCTCACTCCCTTTTAATCACTTCACAAAGCACTGCAGCCACTCTCCACAGCTGCCCTCTTTATTATCTGCTGCTTTCCTCCTTTGATCCTAGTTCTCTGGACTCACCAATGAGGCTGGTGGCAAGACACAAGACATGGATTCCCATTTCTAATGTGCAAGCAGGAGTTAACTTAGCTCACTTAACAGCAGATCAGATCTCTGTGGGCAGCAGAGAAGGCAATTATTGTCCTGTACTCAGCACTGATGAGGTCTCCCTTCAGGAAAATCTGAAACAAGCTGGAGAGTCCAGGGAAGGAAAAAAAGAGCAATTAAAGGTTAGCAAGTCTGCAATCAGAAAATTTTGAAAGCACACCATTTCCTAACAGGGAGAAAATGAAAGAATGAGATAATGGTCTTCTACCGTACTAAAATTCTTCTGGAGAGATGGGTGAGTAGTTGTCCAGGAAGGAGAGCAGCCAGCTCACCTTGCCTTATGGTCCTGCCTGTGCCCATGGCAGTGAAGGGAGGTGAGAGCTGC
This sequence comes from Lagopus leucura, assembly GCF_019238085.1. Taxonomy (NCBI): domain Eukaryota; kingdom Metazoa; phylum Chordata; class Aves; order Galliformes; family Phasianidae; genus Lagopus; species Lagopus leucura. The sequence goes on along the minus strand of NW_024962261.1, from coordinate 8,172,245 downwards.
CCTCAGACTATGCACACCAGCATCCATCTGCACCTTTCTGGGGGCACAACAGGTCAAGTCTTAGTGTAACTGTCCTTTGTCCTGTCAACCACAAGAAACTACCAAAAGAAAAAATAAAAGGTGAAGTCTCCATCTGTCCCTTGGCAAACTGCAACTGAGCCCCACAGAGCAGCAGTATCTTTCTGTCATGCTGCGAGAGCTTGTGATAGTGCTGCAGACTGCCTGTGGGCAAGGGCTGTTGTCTGACTCTGTTTGGCTTTTGCTGGATCCTGTTGTGCAAAGCGGAAGAGGTTTTGGACTTACATCCACATGCAAATTAATGAGCACACACCACCTCTTAGTTTATTTGGAGAAAACCTGCTATTTGAAACAGCGCCTGTTTCACAATTAAAGCAGAACTCTCGTGTTTTGCTCTATGCAAGCAGAGACTTTTCTGGCAGGGCTGAAACTGCCCCTGTCTGATGAAGGCTCCTGACCCCACACACGCTCTGCAACCCAGCCTGCTCTTTCTAACTTCCTCAAACAAATTTTGGTGTCTGTATGTCTCCTTTAAAAGATCCAGAACAGCTCACCATGCTCCCAAGCCAAGGAGAACACAAGACCTGCCTTTCACAGGTGTGGGAAGAACCTGTCTGGGCTTGTTAATAGGTCACTGGGATGCATGACAAGGTTAGAAGACTGAGGACCAGTCTGACTCAGGAGACCTGCCTTTGAAGACTCTCTGTTTTTAATTGGATGCGGTTATGACCCTTCAGAAATCAATCTCTGCCTGTAGCCCGTCGGTCACAGCTTTTCTGCTGAGACTGTTCCAGCTCTCTGCCACTGCTCCTTCAATCACAAGTATGTGCAGATTTGGAAGATGCTGTGTGTGCACTTTGCGTCCCCACCAATCTGCAGCTGTGGAGGACACAGGAACTGCCTCCAGCCTGCTGTAACATCAGCAAGACAGTCTTGCTGTCTGACTGACTCTACTTATGTATTTTGGTAACTTTAGAGCCCTGAATACTTTCTGCTGGGTGCAGAATAAATGATGCTGTCATGTGTCACTTTATGCCACACATTGAAGCTAAGATCTGTTACTAGATTCACCTTCAGAGGAAGAAGCACAAAAGTCTCAGACAAAGACGGAGGGAGAGAACTGCCCTTCTGCTGTGCTTACAGTTAGCAGGGTCGGACGGGCTGTGGGTGATCACAGTGCTGCAGGAGCACTGCCCCATGCTAGTCGTATACAGTTGTTTGGTTGCACTCTGCCTCATTTAATTCACCAATACAAAGAAAAGTAACAGAAAGCAGAATGGCGTCTAAGCCACCGTCATTCCTTTTAAAATTATCCTCACTTCCAGTTTTCAGCAGAAGGGACAATAAAGTCAAACTTGCACATAAATGAGGATTTGCTGCATTTGGGCTCAAGTTGCCTGATTGGTCCCAGCCAAAGGGTCCAGACTTTTATCCTCCACCTATTCCTATGTAGAATGTAGTATGAAGAGATTTGTGAAGTTACTTTTCCTCTTCTTATAAATTCTACTGCAGCTTTGATATTGCTTGTTTGATAAAAACCTCCTTTGTAGATAGCAAACAGAAAGCGTATCTTAGAACCCAGGCAACCTCTATGGGAAAAGGCTGGTAAATATTTCCATACTATTTCATATGTTCTCATGATATATAATTAAAAGGAAGGGAAAGAAAGCAGCAGGCACTTTCCTTTGCTCATAGGAGAGACAGGTAAAAGGATCAGCATTCAAAACTGCCTCTGAGAAGTAATGGCTGTTGCTAGTATGAATATTGTAAACTATAATTAAAGTATTTGGGGAATTGAAATGGATTTTGAGAACAATGGCTTGTATTTTTGCATTAAGTAAGAATATAGCCTCCGTATAATTAAAAGTAAGCACTTAAATGCTCTTATTCTAACTACACAAAAGGTATTGTTTGTTTAGAAGTGAAGAAGAAGAGGCTGAGAGCTGTGTACATTGCAAAACAAAAAGACAAATTGCAGAGAATGTATTTGCCAATAAGCACGTTGTTGAGTGATGCACAATGATAAACAATCCAAGCTCTCCTTCTGAATGGAAAAGGAATTGTTAATACGATGATTTTTTTGCACATATTGGTGAGAGTGGGGAAGAGGATGTATGCCTTTTTCCCTAGGAAGACATATTATGAGTTCTCAACTGCACTGGGAGTAGGTAGTGGGAGCTCTTGGGTATAATCACTCACAAGCCACTATGTTTGCACATACGGTTCTGCAGCTCAGAAGAAATTTCTCAACACTGGCAACCATCCTCCATGTTTATTAGCAAGATATAGGAAAACTGAAGTGTGTTAGATAGGATTCCTCTACCAAGAAGCAGAGTTTTTCTACAACAATCACTGCTACATTTGCAGCCCTAAGTGTGGCACAACATTCTCTCAGCTCCCCAGTGGCTGTGCTTCAGAGTACCCCTCAGACTGAGGAATTTAGGTGGAAAAATGTCCTTTGCTGCCTACCAGTTGCTCAGAGAACCAAGAACTGTGAGAATTCTGCTTATGCATCCTCTGCTTTTGTCTGCTTCTCTGCAGAGCAGGGAAGAAATGCCATCAGCTACATATGGGGGACATATGGAGACGCTGTCCTTAGAGCTGAAATTAATATCTGAGAGGTGAAAGCGAATTTTGAGAACAATAGTTCTGAGGAGGCAGCTGTCATTCTAACTAAATAGCTATATGATGGCTCTTCTCTTCTTGCTGAATGACTGCATAATGACATTTTGAAAGTCCTGAAAGGTGTGAAATGCAACTGGCTCCTTCTGGCATATTTTTTTGGGGAGGTCCACCTGTCACCTGTCACCTTGGTGTGGTGAACTACATGTCTTACATCTAGATAATATCACATATACACAGGATATAAACATCCAGCATAAAGCCTTGTCATCAGTGAAGGTTGAATGCAGGTTTGGCAGAAGGATGTGTGTTGTGGTTCTAGAAAGGGTATGGGTAAGTGCATGGGTAATTCCAAAGTCTGATGATTTAACAACATTATTTTACAGTGATAGGGCTACACAGAATTCTGAAGTGGCTGGAATTCCTCTTACTGCTCCTCTTCCTCTGCCTTCTCTTTTTGCTCCTCCGGCTGCTCATTCTCCTCATCTGTGCCTTACATCCAACAATTAATTCATTTTCAGGAGTTGGAACATTTTCACTTATATCAAGATACTCTGAAATATAAGTGTTGCAATTTGTGTTGGTCAAGTACATTTCCATGCTTCACAAAACAGTAGACTTAGCTGTGCTGACCACTGAAGGCCACAATCTTTGTGGCAAATTTGGCCTTCTTATAATTGATCCTTTACTATGGCAGATTGAAGAGGTGCCCACGCTCTTGCTTTCCCTGTTTGTTTGTGAGAGCCCAGGAAAGGTCAGTAAGGCAAGTGAATTAGCTTTGGCTTTCCCAGTCTGACTGTAGGACTCTTGAGAACATCCTTTCCTATGAGCAGCAGATCCCAGAGATCACACTGTTGGAAAAGAAGGCAGGTATCTGCTCTCACTTTGGCAGTGGCTAATTGCTGTAGCCTCCCCTTGCTGAGAGTATGGCGTACATTTTTTACCACGCATTTCTGAAAAGTTGATTTAGAAGGCAGAATGGATCCAACAGTGTACACTTTGCTTTGATGTACAGTTTCAGCAGCTGGATTGTGATTGTTCATGGCTGGCATTAATTTAAAATTTAGAAATATTTTTAATTATGTGTACACTAACAATGAATGACTGCAGCAGAGGGCTCCATTATTAGACATAAGTGTTTCAGTGCTTTCTTCTGAATTATTAAGTACTGAATATTCAAATATGTTACTTTTTAACAAATAATAATTTTAATCATACTGCAAAAGACACACCACCTAGCTTCTAAATGCTGAATAAGTTGGTTCACTAGAATCCTCTTCCTTCTGCCCACCCTACCCCCAGACTCACAGCCCCTCCATCACTCACCCCATGTCCCCTTCCTCCCTTCTCCTTCCTTCTGCTATGCTGCAATGAAGCAAAATCCTCACAGATCTGGATGCTAAAAGCAGGTGAAAACTGCACACTGTCTTCATCACCTCCTTTTTCTTAGTCAAGGACTTGTGCACAAGGAAAAATAAGGAAATCAGTGAAGAAGTGGATGTGAACAAGACTCCCCAAATCTATCTGCTCTGTGCAGCTGAAGAAGCTGTACCTGAGTTCTTGATGAAGCCAGATAGTCTGTCTGGTATTTGGCTGTTGCCTTTTCTGCTTGGAACAGAACTTTTCCTGTCATGGTGAGGATGATGTCTCTGCTTGGCTATGGCAGTGGGGTAGCCAGGGCTGAAGCTTCCAGCCCCAAAGGCAGAGCTGGAGGTGACAGACACAGTCAGTCATACAACACTGGACTTCACAAAAGCAGTAGGGTTTAGGAAGCAAATATTCTGTCTCTTTCTTCTGTGTCTCTGCACATATCTTAGGTTACACACAAAAGTTTGCTAGGCAGAACAATGGGAGAGAAGTGATTTCTGCAGCTTAAGGGAAAAATGGACTCTCAGGACAGCAGCAGCCTTTGGAGACTCATTTTCCAGGTGCTGGCATGAATAGAGATCAAAGGTTATTCATGTTATTCAGCACATTACAGCATGGCTGAGTGGTTTGGAGGACATGGTAGATTGGTTGCACGATGGGAAGTTTTCTTCCTATTTTTTTCCCTGCCTATATGCTACCATCAGCATTTTCCAGACTATCGGGGAAAAAATGCCCATGGGAACAGCAGTGGTGCAGCAGCAGTTGTGGGAAAGCTCAGGGCAAAGCCACAGGAGCCTGATGACTTTTTTTTTTGCATGCTGGCAGTGGTTTTTGATATATATAGGATGTTGTGTCTCAAAAACCTTTATTTTCCATACAGACTGGACTACAAACAACAGGTCCCTACGTGCCTGTCTTCTGCCAATCTTGCTGTTTTTTCAGGTTTGTGTTACTTTACAAGCACTTGGAATTATCTTCTTGAGTGTAATACAGAGTGTTTTGCTAGGAAAACAGCTATGAGCATGCTGTATCTTTTGTCAAACATCCCAGTTCCAGCCTTATTGAAGCACAGTTGCATCAGCTGGCTTCAGAGCTGGACTGTATTTTAGGCTAGCGATCTCCTTCAGGACTGGGAGGAAATGTGCCTGGTGCCTCTGCAATCTCATCAGTTAATGACCTCAGCCTGCAGTGGTGATTATACTTGCAAAAGTGGAATGACTACACCTCTTCCCCCATGTAGTGAAAGTTTCTGAAGTCTCTGAAGATATAGAAGTGGCTGGGGTGTTCAGATAGCCTTCATAAGACTCTCACTGGCTGTCTCATTCCTCTTCTTCCACTTCTCCTGGGAAGTTTTCAATTTGCACATGCAGCAGTTTAAAGAGAAAAATTGCCACTGATTGCTCCTCACCTTCATCCTGAATGGAAAATTTCTGCTGTTTCACCACATAATTTCCAGAAGATATTTTTTTTCTTTGAATTCTATTGCCTGGAATTGGTCCAGAGGTAAAAACAGCACTCTTCCTCCTGAATCGTTTTCACATTACAGTCCCTCACTTCCCCAAAGTGCCCCTTAGCTTCATGAAGTTGCATGTTTAGCAACAGACAGTACAAGCCCATTGATGTAAGCTGCCACTGTACAGTGATCCCTGGAGGAAAGCATCATCATTTTTACTCTGTGAGTTTTGATACAGCAAACACCTCCTATGCTTAACTTATTTCTTCTGTGAACACCACAAATGTGGACACACCATGCAGGAGAAGGCCCTGAATGTTAAGAAGCTTGCGTTTGCAACATGCTTCGTAAGAGTTACTAATGTTCCAGCTCATTTGGATAAGATAAACAGAACTGAACTTGCAATGGGAGTTTTAACCTCTGCAGTGTGATTTTCAAGGAGTTCTGTCTTCAGTAACAGATGTTTTGTTTTTCCATCTTTATTGTGAAGTGTCCATGCTTTGCTCTGAGATAATAAAGCCACATCTTCCACTCCTCATAACAGCTGTTGCAATGATTATTTCAAGGAGCTCCTGCTTGCTTTTAAACTTTTTTTTTTTTTTTTTTTTTAAATCTTTTCCTGGAAGACATGATCTTGTATTATCATGCTACATTTGCAGAATGGCTAAAATGCTGTTAGAGCTGAAGAGATGTCTGTCCTTTTCACACTTTTGTCAGAAATGCTTTGTTACTATTCATTTATCTTAGGACAGAGACAGTCAGTAACTCTGACAAGGAGTGAAGAAATAATGCAGACTTGGATCGGGTTCAGTGTTTGTGCTGCTTCTTTTGGAAAGAATGCTGGAATTTGTCATTAGAACATCTCTGAGTAGCAGATTTTTACTGATTGCCAAGTAAAGTTTTTAATAGTGTTTGTACGAAAATTGTCTTTTTGAATAAATAACGTAGTGCAAAAGAATCTTTAAGATAATTTCTAGATTTCTTGTCTTTTTTTGTCTGCATTCTGATGGACAGGGCAGTTCGGGTTTAAAAAAAAAAAAGATCAGAAAAATTGTTTCACAAGCACAGCAGGATCCACTTCTAACCCCTCTTTTCTGTCATCCACTGAGTGGTTTCTGACTTTTGCTTGAATCTGTCAGACTCTTTTTGCATGAGCACATGTCAAAGCAGTGTTTGCTGACCAATGTGTGTCTCAAACCTACCTTCAGCGATTTACACTTGGGCTATCATGGCCTCTGGAACTCTTCTTGGTTTTAAGGTTACAGGCTTTACAGTGTCTTGAGTTAGATTAAGGGGTTGCATGAATGACAAATTCTTTGTCAAGACTCTGTTGTTGTATGTAGCAGTTTAGGAAAAAATGCTGCAGTGTTTCTTCCCTCTTTGAGGGACTAAGTAGGGGTATATTACTGGGCATTTCCAGCAAATCCATCACCAAAGCAAGCATGTTCGCTGATTGATGAAAATTACATCAGAGAAAACATATGCACTAAAGTATCTTAAAATGGCCATAGAATACCAGATATTTTATGTTGGCCTTACCTTTATTTTTCATTGTACAACAGAAACACAAACCACGCTTGTCTCACTGAAAAGTAACATAGTTATCCACATGGCTCATATGAGACCACATTGTATTCATAGATAGGTGTGCAGGATTGCATGAATCTTACTGCAGTAAGTATGTGTAACCTCAGGGGAGATGTTTGCTTTGTGAGCTAATGCAGTGCCAAAGCCAGATCTTGGCGCTAGCAGCCCTTGGTTGTCTATATGCAAGCAGCTTGTCATATTTCATGTAACTGAAATCTACTGACTCCTTTCACTGACCTGAAGTGATATAACAACACTACTGATGTCTTTACATCTTCTATCTACCTGTTGTGGTGGAGAGAGAGGAGAGGAAGACATTTGTATTGGAGCCTATTGGTTAATGACTTAATGGAATGATGTTCCTCTGGGGATAGAATAGAATAGAAGAGCTGGAAACATTTTTGTCAGTGATATGGATGGTGGGATGAAGTGCACTTTTTGTGTTTTATGGGTGGCCACAAATTGAAGATGAGATCACATCTGACACATACACTTGAGAGCAGAATTGCCATTAAGATGGACTTCCCTAATCTGAAGAAATGAGCTGGAAAAACCTCAAGAAATTCAGTAAATAGGACTGCAAAGTCCTGCCCATGGCGTGGTATAACCACAAGCTAACTGTATGGAAAGCACTTTTGTAAAAACGTACAAGTGGTGAGCAGCAAGCTGAGCATGAATCAGCAATATGATGCCCTTTCAGCAATTAGGGATAATCACATATTGGGCTACATTAGGAAAAATGTAGTCACCAAATGGAAGAAAACAATTACTCGGCTCTGCCCAGTAGCTTGAAGTCTTATTTGGATTTTTGTGTACAATTTGGGGCTCTTTAGTTCAAGGGAAATATTGAGAAACTGTACTGAATCCAGCAAAATTTAGGGATAAGTTGGAGGAAGTGGTGGGGAACATGATGACTATCAGGAAAAACTGAGTAGCTTGAAAGACAAAACACATAGCAGGTGTCTAATTTCTTGGAGGGTGACGGGAGGAAGAGACAGGTTTTCTTAGAAGTGAGACTGAAGAGGCAGGAGTCAATGGGCATATGCTGCTGAATTGTGAAAAAAACTTGTTCACCTCAGCGCTCTGTGGCCCTGAGACAAGAATGAGGCCAATCTATGCAAGGAGCTTTACAGAACTTGTTTGGACAAAGTATCCAGCAGTCTGATCAGGCAATGCTTTACCATGGTGTTAGATGTCCAGGAGTTCCTTCCAACATAAATTATTTTGTGATTCTACAAGAATTTGACAAGTAACATTTCTCAAATTCTAGCATGCTCATATCACTGTACTGCAGGTATGTGGCTTCTCCTGAAGGTTCAGACATATAGTATTTCTCTTCTAACCAGCTCATGTGTCCCTGTGATGGCACACCTGGTGTTAGAATAGACCTTCGTACAGCATCAGCAAGTCTGTGGTGGAAAAAAGGAGCTGACCACAGTGGTCAAAATCACTTATTGTAGACCATCCTTCCAAGATAGAGAACAAATCCTGAGAGCTTATGTATGCCTCGGGACAGCCTACAGTCACATAGCATTTTGACATCTCTTTTTATTGGGCTTGCAACTGTGCTTAATGTGTACTCCCTTGACACCCTTTTTTCTGTTTTAAACAAAATTTTGTAGAAATGTTTGTTTTTTTTTTTTTTTTTTTTTCTAAAAGTAAGTCTACCTAGTATTATGCAACAGATACATGTTCGTTCAGTTTGTTCTCTGAGCCAAATTCAGTGTAGAAGTGCCACTGAACCTAGAGAAATCTGTATGTGGAAAAGAGCCACTGAATAGACACAGGATTTTAACTCAGCCCCTGGACTGCCACAGGGCAGTGCTGTTTCAAGCTTCCAATGAGATAAAAAGAAGCAAGTTGACCACTTTCTTCATAAAAGTATGGTTCCTCTCTTATTTCCTGAGCAGTCACTACTGACTGGTCAGTATCTGCATGTGCAGTTGTACTGTTATTACAGAAATATTGTCTAAAATGATGTAATGCACACACCTTCTAAACCGTTGATATTTATCTGAGTTTCTCATTGTCTTCAGTTTTTTCAGGTATTTACTGAATGTGCCATGTTGCTACAGAAAAATGTTGTAGGCCTTCTCAGAAAGGAAAAGATGAAGAAAGAAAGCTGTGCAAGTAATTTTTAGCAACACATTTTATTTTTTTTTCACTTGATTCTTCATGGATATGTATTTTCTTAATTAGGATTTGCTGTTTGTGATTACTTGCTATATTTCTGGGCACTTTTCTGAGTTAAAAAGTGCTTATTTCAAGTATTGATGTTAAGGATTAGGTGCATTCTGGTTAACATACAGTGATCACAAATGGAACAGCACATGCTTTTATCCCACTTTATTCTCAGAATCAGAAACGTAGAACAAACACTAGCCATTCACACTGAAATGTGTAATTCTTCAATATTCACACAGATCTGGCTCACTGCTTTTATGTTCCTGCCAACAAAATGTTTGTTTAAAACGTGCAGAGAAAACAAGCCTGCAGGACGTATAAACACAGTCCAAGTTAATTTGTATTGAAGCTATTTAGTTGCTCTCTATTGGAAATATTGGTGTCCTGGTAAAGTGAGATGAAGGTTTGCTATTAAACATTATTTGCTGTGCTATTATATGTTGTGCAAACTTTGATTCAGCTGAAGGTCTGTCAGGCTGATTAGAATTATTGAAGGAGTATATGAGAAGAGAATGAGATTCATGCTGGAATTCTCAACAGAAGCAACATATTATATTTTGGAAAAGAGGTTGAAAGAAAGCTTTCAACACACTGTACTATAATACCACTGTAATTTCATTTGATACAACTTGTGGTCAATTGATGACTTTAATATTATGGAGAGGGAGCTTTAGTGAAGAGCAATTTCTGTTGCTAAGACAACCATTTCACGACACTGCAGTAGGGCAGAAAAAATGAACTATTATTAAATGATGCAATGAAATTAATGATCTAGAAGTAACATTGTGCCAGATTCTCAGCCAACAGAGAATGAAGCCATTTTCCTCAGTAACCTAGCCTGATTTGTACAAGATGAAGATCCACCCTATACTTCCCAAAAGGAGAAAGCTGCTGATCTTTGAAGTGCACTGTCCCTTGTGCTCAGAGACCTATAGGACTTTGCTGCTGTTGTTTTAGTCGCAGCTTACTACTTGGGAGTCAAATTCATTCTTTCATCAGCTCACAGGAGAAGAATGGAGGAAACTTCCAGCAGGCTTCAGTTCCCCAGACACCAAATGGCAGTGGCTATCCTCACTTTTCCTCTCCTTATTTCCCTCCATGATGCTACAGCTCATCTGCTACATGGGTGCAGTAATGTCACTGCAATGTCACAGTAGGATTTATTATCCCAACAGTAGGGTAACAGTGGTCCTAGAGAGAGTACTGACATGGTTCTACTTCTCCACCACTAGCATAAATCAACCATATGAATATTATTATAGTCCAGATAATGACGCCCCTTTGTATGGTAAATTATTGCCTCTGAGTGTCTTCTTGTTTGCATCTCAGGGTCACAACAGCAAACTTCCATGTGACACTCACATGAACTTTATCTTCCTTTTATTCTCTGGTGATTTCAAGGTCTTTTCTATCCTCCCCAAGTGGTCAGATATATTCTCTTTCCATAGAAACAGTAACACATTATTATTGTTATTATTATTGTTGTTGTTGTTGTTGTTACTAACTGCCAATTTAGAATGGAATAGAACAAATGAAACAGGAGAGGAGAGCGGAGGGGAGGGGAGGGGATAAGAGAAGGGAAGGGAAGGGAAGGGAAGGGAAGGGAAGGGAAGGGAAGGG
>NW_024962261.1:8109231-8161293 GCF_019238085.1 Lagopus leucura | reverse complement strand
AGAGAAGAGAAGAGAAGAGAAGAGAAGAGAAGAGAAGAGAAGAGAAGAGAAGAGAAGAGAAGAGAAGAGAAGAGAAGAATCTGCTTTTTATATGTATGAAATCTGCTAAATATCCATTTGGACTAAAGTTTTCCACATAAGGTTTATCTTAGACCAATTAGTTTGTTTAAAAAAAAACCACTTATTTAGACTCAGGTTTTCATATGTGCAAGTAATACCTAAAGGAAAACATGTTCCATACATCTCTAAATTCAATAGATACTGGTTGTATTTTATTTGCTGCACTTTATTTACTTATTTGCTAATGTGTGTAAATCTAGGGTGTAAATTTAGGGAGAGGTATGCCTCTCAATATTGTTTTGAAATCTCTTTATTTGGTAATGTTTTAAGCTACTGAGAGAGAAGAGATTACTATGGTGTTGAAGTAAGGCTGCTCAGCATATTCCACTGTAAGCACCTGTTTTAATTGGTTTATAATGTTGTTGCTTTCCTGATGGGAGAACAATGAGAACCTAGTTCTACATTTTTCCATGCTTGTTTTTATTCTTCAGATTGGGTGTTTTAAAATGTTATTTAGTTTTGGAATGAACACTTTAACGTGAGCCAACTTTGTGCACTCTTGCCATAATGAAGGCTAACGGAATCCTGGGCTGCATTAGGCTTGGTGGTGCCAGCAGGTGAAGGGAGGTAATCCCCACTCTCTAAATATCAGCAGTGTGTATTGTGTTTGGATCAAGGCTCTCTACAACAAGAAAAACATGGAGCTGCTGGACAGGATCCAAAGGAGTACCACAAGCATGAAGAAGGGACTAGAGAACCTCTCTTATGAAGAGAGGCTGAGAGAGCTGGGACAGTTCAGCTGGAGAAGAGGAGGCTCCAGGGGAACGAGATCAAGTGTGTACAAATACACATTGAAGGAGGGTGCAAAGAGGACAGTAAGGTGTTTTTCAGTGGTTCCCAGTAACATTACAACAGGAAGTGAGCACAAAGAGGAACATAGGATGTTCTCTCTAAACAGCAGGAAGCACTTATTTACTGTGTGGGTCCCAGAGTACTGCCACAGTTTGCTCAGAAAGGTGGTGCCGCATCCTCCTTGGGATCAGCCAGAAAGAACCAGGACATGTGCCTGGACAGCCTAATCTGGGTGTCCTTGCTGGAGTGCGGGTTGGAGCAGGTGACCTTCAGTGATCCCTTCCCAGGTCAGCTATTCTGTGATTCTTCAATTACTTGAGATAAAATATGACAAGAAAGGAAACTGGGAACATTTTTATTTTTTTTCTTTCTTTGAACAAAACAAAACAAACAACCTTATCTCCATTGTTTCTTGGTTTTGCTTCTTTAACTTAGACAAGAAACTTGTCATTCAGGGACATGTTTTGTTAGGAGAAAACACGTTTGTTTTGATGATGAAAGTCTACCCAGAATTGTGGGTGTTTTCTTTTTTCCTTTTGCTTTCACGTGTATGTCAAGTTGTTCTTAATGAACTGGAAAAGTGGTTTGAATCAGGAAGATGAAATTCATTAATGTAAGAGAAATCAAATGTAAAAATACATTGGAAGAATATAAATCACATAAAAGTGCTGCAGAAAAAGATTATGAGATATCATGGCCTCAGACTGAGTTCACTACAAGATGTTGTTCTGAAAATGCCAAATTTTATTCTTAAATTTATGAGCAGGGGAAAAGTCTAAGGACAGGAGACAGTTCTCCATCTATGCTTAATACTGGTAAGGCTGTATGTAAGAAGATACAGAGAAACTGCAGTGAGAAAGATGAAGATAATAAAAGAAAACATGAGCTCTGAAAGAAAGATTGAAGGACTTAGATTTAATACAGAAAACAGAGCGTTTGATCAGGACTTGGTAAATGTTCCAAAGTGTGTAAAGTTTGTTTTGGAGAGGATGATCATCAATTGTCCTTTGTATCCAAAAAGCAGGACAAAAAGCAGTTGATTTAATCTATAAGGAGATTAATATAGGTTAGCTGCTGAAAACTGTTTCACATTTTTGCCCTTATTAAACACTGTCATTAAAACAGTCGTTAAATGGGTCTCCTGAGAAGGTGATATACACTAGAACACTGGTTGTCATGTAGGAACAAAGTGAAGGAGTATCTGTTAGTGGTTATTTAGATGTTGCTGGTTCTGCCATGGTGCTGTCTTATGTAAGATTACTGAATACCACAACCTTCCCAAGGCTGTCCTGGATGGTACTTGAAATAGAGGGATGGCCATATGACCTTTTCCTAAGGACTATGTCATGGCACCTTTTATATAAACAAAAATTCCTTGCTGCAATTATTGTTTCCATTTAAAATCTGTTTACCCAGTTTATTTTAAGCTATAACAAAAGAATAAAAGAAGTCATGTAATGGGTAGAAAGCAGATGGGAAGAAGACATTCCTGTATGAATCAAGCAAAAGAGCGAATAAAAGAAAAGAGTAAATTCCAGCCTGGCTGAGACCATACTTTCACAAAAACCAATCCAATCGCTTCTGTAGTCAAGACATATTCGGAGATACAGCTTGACCAGTTTGGTGAGATCTATAGACAGCAAAGTGTGAGTGCAGAGATCCTATCAGTAGAAAAGCAGGAGTTTTGAGTGGTTACTTGTCCTTATTCCTGATATAAAGATAAACCTTTTTTCCTAAGTATTTTTAATTCTTCCTCTATCATATTTCAATATTCAGTCTTTCTTCTCAGCATCTCCTACTAAATTCCTTGTTCACCTCTACTGTCAGCTACTCTAGGATCCACCTACCCAAACCTACCCAATTGTTAGTCATCTCCCCACCCCACCATCTGCAGTTTATGCCATTCATGGCATCAAATCCCTGCTCATCATATTTCAGTTACACATATCTTCCTTTCACGGCATGGCTTATTTAGGTGTTGTGCTTCTGCTTCCTTCTTTCTGCACGTTTAGCCTACTTAACTCCATCTCTGTCTTCAAAGTTACAAGTTACAGGTAATAAAATTATATGGGGGACTAGAGGCATATTGGAAAAAAACAAGAAAAGAATAGTGAGGAAGTAAGGACAGTGTTTCACTAACAATTTTTTGGATAATGCTTGAGATGGTCTGTTATTGCAGTGCAGTACAAATTTTAATTTTCATTCTGCGATCCAGGTATACATGTAAGGTGATGGCTGCACAATCTTTCTGTTAATAACTTTTGAGATGTATTAGTTCTTATCCACTATCCTCATATAAAAGCTGATGACCTGTTCAGGACATTATCTAAATAAGACATCTCAGATTATGTTTGCATTTTGAGAGAGAGATTTCAGCAGTGTACTTGGAGACTCAAAGGTTTCTGGATGTGGAGACTGTGGGATATGTTGAGCCCAATGTAATTGGAATGTGAACTCACTGGAAAATGCAATGATAGCTACACATGCTAGCAGTGAAAGCAGACAGTGGTAATTCAAGGGCAAGTGAAAGGAATAGGATAAGGAAAGCATGGCAGTAACATCTTAAAAGAAGCTTAAAAGCAAGTGAATAGTCCAGGCTAGGCCATGGCTTTTTGAGAACTGTAAAGACTGTACAATTGTAGAAAGCAGAAGAGGTGACCAGGCCAGAACTATCTAGTTGTGTAATAGTATGGGAGTACCACCATGCAGCAGCTACCTATTGCACGGCTGCATGCCTGCAGCAAGAGGCAGCAGGGTACAGTTGCAGTCAGACATAGGGTCAAGTGGATCTACACAAGGTAAGTCCTGATCACTCCACCAACAGCAAGGGAGAAGCTTAAATTAGAAATTTTATGTGGAATGCATGATTGGTTTATCTGGAGAGCAGAACAGAAGACCACCTCACTACCCTTTTTCTGGAAGGCCACTTATCCTGAGCCATCTGTCCCACTTGTGAATGCTTGCTGAGCACCAGAAGCTCTCCAGGATGTCTTCCCTGACTGGCTGAGAACAAATGCATGCAGAGGCAGCTCAGGTGGAGCTCACTGGGTCCCTGATGCCGGCTGAATCATGAAGATATTGCTGACCATTTGCAAGCGTAAGACCCTGGGGTTCAGAGATATGTTGGTTTAAAAAGATGTTTGGATTTTCTTCTGCTGGCTGTAGGAGGAGGGTGAGCAAGAGAGAGCTTATTTTAAACCTGAACTAAGTGATTTTTAGCGACTTCTTTGAGGAAAGAAAAGATACATTTTGTAGTCTTCCTGAGTAATTTAAAGTGACAGAATCCAGTGAGAGACAGCACTGTTTTACAAGGAATAAAACCCTGAAAAATATCTCACAGTCATAACCCTGAGCCAGAAATAGAGGTGCAAAAATTCTGTAGTGTTTTGAATGGCTTGGTAATATCAGTACATTCAGTCCTGCCTTTTCAAAAATATGCCAGCCATCAACGAAAAAAGGAGCGTGCCGGGTGAGAAGCATGGTTCAATCAGGCGTGGAAAAGCTTTCTCTGAAATTTCTCCTACAGCAAAATCTCCTCTGCATCTCAACTTGGAAGAAGTTAGAGAAAGAAAAGAGCTCTCCTGTGCATTTCTGCTGTAATATCCAAATCAGAACTCATTTTCCAAACAATTTGTGTGTGTATTGCAAACAGCATTTGAAAAAGATGCTGCCCATAGGAAAACAGCAAGATATTTTACAAAAGAGGGTGGTGAAACAGAGCAGTCTGTAATCTGAGAAGCACTCAAATGTAGTTTAGAAACAAGTGCCAGGTGATAAGTAATGATACAGTACAAGAAATTCAGGCACAGGAGCCTTGATGTTGGAGAAGGACTCAGTCCAACCAAGTAATGCAGCTGTATCTCCTACAGTGTGAGGAATGCTAAAAAACACTTCAGCTGTTGCTTCCCAGCAAGGCAACAACCTTCCCAACATGCTGTAGGGAAAGAAGACTTGTTAGGCCTTTTCCTACTGTTTTCTCTCGAGATAGGGGTTGAGGTGCTTTACAGTTGGGTGTCTGGGTGCTAAATGGCAATAATGCAGCTAGGCAGGATGTCAAGTATGAACTGTGCTAACTGCTGCTCATGCTAATGGAATCAGCTGTTCATGTAAACAAGAATTTTGTCAAGAAAAAGCATCTCAGAGGTAACCAGCTTGTACTCAGCACAATGAGGACCTTAGAATTACTGACTGTCATGCTGACTCGGGTTGACTATACCACCATCCATCCTCTTCACTCGTGGGTCCCTGCGGAGGTTTTGTTTCTGCTGTGTTTCTAAGTTACACGAAGCATGTCAGTCTTACTGACTCAGTGATGCCCTTAATAAATCTTTTTCCTTTTCATGGGTTGGGGCTAAAAGTAGATGTGAACCAATAGTCTCCTCACACTCGTGTGCAGTCAACTAAAGTACATATGTTTGTGAAGAACCTGCAGGAATGCAGAGATTACATGAAGGATATTTGGTGTCAGTTTAACAAAGATTACATATTACATCTTTTGCACACTTCATCTTCCCTCTAATTAACAGATCACTGCATAAGTAGGAAGTGTATGCTGCTTCATGAAAGTCTTTATCAAGCTAAGATTTTCTTCTATAAACTTTATTTTGGGAAATTTTTCTCTACTTTTAGACTCTGCTGAAAGCAGTTGGGTTTTGCCTACGCTGTGCAGTGTGAAGGCATCAACTTCATCTCTGGTCCAGACATGTTCTGCAGATGTGTTAGTACATGAATCTATTTGAGGATAACCAATCTAGCCAAGAAGCAGAATGGGTTGGCAAATGTGAAGCATCAAATAAGATGTGCCCATTGTTTTCTGCCTCAGGTTTCTCCATGTAGTTGTTCACTGCGCTGCAAAAACTCAGTCCTGTTACATTCCCTGTAATCTGAATAGTTTCATATCAACCTCTGTGATTTGGATGTGTTTTCTAAGGTTCCTCTGGAAGAATAGGATGAAAGGCTGCTACCTTACCAATCTTTCCTCATTCAAAATCTGGCATTTTCCATAGTCTGAGCTAGAAAGAGCCCAGCCACACGGCTGCTCTTCTTCTCTCTTATCCTGAAGGGAGCATCTATTTTCAGCTGTGTGGAAGAGATACCCACAGGCAAAAAGGCAACAGCTGCAAGCTTGGGGAGCATAAGGTGCTGTGGAGACAGTAGAAAAGTGAGGGAGTGCAAGTAATGCTGCAGTGAAGAGACATGTTTTGGAGGCCCAGAAGAAAGAGAAAAAAGGTTGGATTTAGAAGTAGGACTGGGTGTAGTAAGGCTAGCTGTGGACCAGGTGTGCTCAGACAATCCTGCTCAGAGAGGCAGGACTGAGAGGTAGTATTCACATCCTTATAAGCTAACTATGATCTGAAGAGTGATGTGAAAACTCCTCCAGTTGCCCAGATTTCCAGAAAGGAGCATAGTTTTGCTAGGAAGCACTCCTGGGGACACAGCAATAGAGCATGCCTTCCTCAGGAGCTGTGTGGGAACCCAGGCAAGGCAGGATGCTTGGTGGCTCTCGCAGCAATGGGAGGAGAATGGCAAGGAGCAACATGAAGTCCTTTGTTCTGTTTGGAAAATCGTAATTCACAAATTTGAAGCAATCATTTTAATGTTCAGATAAACAGAAATTTTGTACTTTGAAAGCATAGAAATAAAAGATTAAAATTACCCACAGGCTATAATTATAATTCTTGCCCTCTGTTCAGATTAATGTGCTTCCAACAGGTAGAAAAGTGGCACCTGTTGTAAAAACATTGCTCTAATCTTACATGCAAAGAACTGCACAGCTCACAGAAGTCTTGGCAGAAAAAATGATTAGATAATATATAAGGACAGATATTTCTTACACTGGCGACTGTTGTTAATTTTCTTCCTTTTCAGATGGAGGGAAATTTGAAGCTGTGGTGTAAATGGGGAAGAAATGGCAACAGCAGAAGAAGGTTTCTTTCTCCTCCTGCACAGTAAGGTAGGTGGAAGGGAAGAAAATTCCATGTCCAATCAGTCATGTAGAGTTGCAGCTACTTGCATGAGCATTTGCAGCTGATTTTGCAGCTAAAAGAATTATTACACACATTGGCAGAGGCATGGACAGTTCAGAAGGTAGGCTGAGAACCTGAGGACTGTGATTTGTCTTTTCTTCTTTCCACTTTCAATTCTACAGTGAAAAGAATGATTTCACAGCATCTTTTAACCTGGTGACCATGGCTCCGGGGAATTGGCAATAGCAAGGTTGTGACAAAAGTGACTTTGGTGAAGGAAATGTTTCTGGATTCTTGTACGGAAGGGATTTATGAATATTTCTTTCTTTGTCGTACAGGCAGACATCATCCCATGTCTGGATCACAGCACTTTGTGTGCTCCCACAGGATAGCCTATGTTTCCTCCTATATTTTTGAGAGGATCGGCTGTCTCCCACCGGGGTTGGGATGAAACAGGCATTATTCTTCTTCTTGTTGAGTGGTCGTCAGTAAAATCACCCTGCAGGCTCCATGAAAGCAAATAAAGCAGCACTCACCTAGGTACTCGTGCGGCTCATCCTACTCCTCAGTGCATCCAAGATCTTCTGAGATAAACAGCCAGATCAGAAAGGTGAGATTTGAACATAGACTCTCACGCAGGAAAGATCAAGGGTCATATGAATCTTCCACTACAGCAACTTCCATTATCTTTGCTCAGTCAGGATGAAGGAGAAAGTGAAGCTCTGACATTGCCAGTGTTATGCAGATTGTGTTTTCATAGATTTTTCTTTTGAGAGCGCATTAACTTGCCAAACCTCTGAAGTGACATGTGATTTGGAGATAAATTTCCATATGATGTTTAAACCTTGCTACTGTCACAGTTCACTTGTCATTTGTACAAGGAATTTACATTAAATGGAAATTTCATCAACGTGTAGAGTTACTACCCTCTAGAGATTACCTCCCTGCAGATCTCTCTTCCCAATCAACTTTTAACTCTCTCCAGTGGCAGATATAACAGCAAACCTGGAGGCTACTTAATGGGATTTTTGAAGTTCTCGATATCTCTGATATGTTTGTGTTATAGAAACAACATTCTTTGCCTGGGCAATTGCTCATGGTGCCTTGGAGCCTGAGTACTCACCTTTTTGTTGTTCTTGTTAACACTCTCATTTCATCTTTCCTAGCTGTTCAGTAAAAGCATTTATTATGTTTTGACCTAATGTGATTTTGATTTTACATTAAGGTTGATTTGGATATTGCAGGATTCCTTTTGCTGAAGTGGACTGGATGTTTTAACAATAATAATACTGAGTGGCAAAATAAATATTTTCTTGGATGGGTTCTTTGTAACTATGCGTGTCTCCTGGAAAAGAAGGGACAGTTGTTTTGCCTGAAGCAATAGAGATAGTCACAGAAAGATTCAGTTGAACCACCTGAAAGGCCTGTGATGTATTTCAAGGGTCATCGTTTTTATGTTCATGGGGCTGTTGGCAGTTCCTGGATTTGTGTCTATTCATCTATTGGACTTGGAATTTTTCTGGTTTGCTTTGATGGTAGACAGAGTGAGACAGGTGTTCCATGTGGTCTGCCAAAAGGAAAGAAAATCAGTATTTCAGCATTTAATTATGATTGTTTACTTAAAGCTACTTTTGACCCCCTCTGCCCAGCCTTTCCTTTCTAGAAGAACAGGTTTTTAACCAGAGAAAAAATACAGATTTCCCCTGAAAGATTATACTTCTGACATTGATTTGATTATTGCATTTGCTTATATTTTATCCCTTAGAAAATGTTTAGCACCAGTATTTTCTCATTTTTGTCCCAATATTTCTAATTAGATTGTGATTTCTCTTGTGAAGAAGCCACTTTGTGCATACAGTGCTAAAGTCTTGGGTAAGGAAGAGGTAAGAGTATGTGACACTATTTAGAATTGAGGCTGTAGCTAGTATAATGATAATAACAATAACATGGACAATTACCAGAGTTTCACAACCACTGAATGATAGCTTCCCACCTTGAGTCCCCTGAATTCAATTTAAAAAGAGCTAGATCTGATTCTCTTGCAGTCACAGGACAATTAGAAAGTAGTATGAATGCCAGGACCTTTCATTTTGCTAGCTTGTGCAAAAGGCATTTTAAGCTTCCTGTGTAAATGGCTCAGTTATTTCCTGCATTTACTTATAGCCAGGTGATTATTATTTATCTTGATTGCATGCAGAGAAGAAGCCTTTTTCATGTGATTGTTGAAGGGACAAGAAACAGATACCTGAGTACTCTCAGATAGTCAATTTGATCACAGAAAGGCTTTGCACTGAAGAGGCAAGGGTGTGCACCAACACAAGGGAATGTCTCACCAAATGACTGTGGCAAGTGTTGGCAAAGGAGCATTTCTGAAGACTGTTAGTCTGAAATAGACACTAAGGCTAGCAGCAGGCCTAATACCAGTGTCCTACCTGCAGCTGCACCAATCGTGTCAGAACTATTCCTACTCTGCTGCCTGGAAAGCAAGAGGAAAGCTGGTGTAGAGGGGTGCACTTTAGACACCATGTTCCCTGGGAAGACCTTCACAGGTCGTGGTGAAGAATTAAGGACATAAATCATACTCAACTTTTCAGGGTTTAATCAGGCTCTGTGTACTGCTTTGCTTACATGGGTACCAGATCTCGTGTCTGCCAGGCTACAGACATCTCACCAACCTGCCAGTCTTCTCTGTTTCACTGCATCTTGTCCTGACTCTCTGATCCCGTATATAGTCAACAGCACCATTTCCAAACCTTTTTACACAAGGATGTTTTGAATAAAAGATAATGCAGTGGTAATGTATCCACAAAGATGGTAACTTGATGGGCATTGACATCTCAAAGGACATGGTTGCAATCATCCATTTGTTCAGTGGGGTAAAGCATGGAGTAATGCTCTGCACTGTGCGTTACTTGATGGGATATCTCTGATCTTTTTTGCCAGAAGGAAGTGGGAGGTGAGGATGTCTGCAGAAGGCAAGCTGACGAGAAACAATAACCAGAAATCCTCAATGGTAGTTGCTGAGAAAAGAAAGGTGTCTGTGTGGCTTAACTTGCAAAAATGTATGTGGGCAGAAGTGCTAGTGACAGTGAGCAAAGAAAAGGGGATGAGCAATGGCAAATGAAGGTCACAGTGAAAATGCTCATAAGAAAAGGCAGAAATAAATGAAAAGCTGAAGTCACATGTGGATTGTGGGAAGGTCTTCAGCTGATTTTCATGGTGTGGATCTCAATTGTCTTGCAGTGATGGTGTTGCACTAGCGGTCATGTCACAGAAAGTGAGACAGTTGTGTGGGACTTGTTGAGTGGGAGAAATGTGGGACTGCTGCATTTCTCTAAGAGATGAAGAATCAAAAGAGAGCAAAAAAGGTGGTTTTCTCTGGGGAGAAACCTTGCAAGGCTGCAGAGAATGATAAAGTGATATGTGTGCCTTGATGTTGCAGTGTGGGACACCTCCATCTGCCACAGCACCTGCTGCAACAGGGCTGTTTCAACAGGCATGCAGGTAGCTGTCAGTCTCCCAGTGGAAGCTGCTTTTCATGGTCTTGTACCCTGGGATGGGTTGTGTTGAGAGGTAACAAGCCTGTGTCTGGGTGCATTTTTGACCCACCTTCTTTTGCACAATGCAAAACCATCCTTAGTGTCTCAGATTTCCCTCAGGATTCTGGAGCTGAACTGCCTGAGCTTGGGAGATAAAGTCCATGATTTCTGACCCTGATCTTCATAATGGAATGGATCTGAAAGACATTGTCATATGTGACTTCTTTTCTTTTTTTTTTTTTTTTTTTTTTTTTTTTTTTTATAGTGATATGGACCACAAAAGTAAAATTAAGGCAGAGAGAAGCTTCCAGTAAGTCATTACTGTGCAGTCATTACCCTTTTTTTCACCCATACAACAACTGTTTCCATGGAGACTGGAGCAAACCAGTGCTAGGAGAGTGCTATCTGCTGGTTCCTGTTTCCACAGAAACATGAGCACTGGATTACCAGAAATGAAGTTACTGTTGCCCAGTCAGACTAACCAAGCGGCAGCACTCAGGAACAAGTTTCCTCCCAATTTTGTGCTCAGGTGATCAGTTACAGCAAGTCTCAGAGTGTCAGAGAAGATACCATAACTCTTGCACAGATGTGGTGTGCTAAACCCGGAATGCTACAAGCAAATTTGAAGGCTGTGGTGTGGGCTCACCAAACCCAAGACACCACGCATTGCAAACCAGAAAACATCAGTGGTGTAATGTGGCTAGTAATAAATGTTGCAAGGAACAAGGGGTGATTTCTGTGCAGTCAGATCCTGCCCTTTGAGTGCAGTTTGGGGTCACTGTTGGTATGATGTGAGAATGGGTGTAATTGCCTTTTGTGTGTATTTAACATACACGTGCAGTTGGTAAGGCCAGTCAATCTAAATACTTCAGGGATTTCCCCCAGCCATGTGTTTTTTCTAGAATTTAGAATAGCTAGGGGGTAAGCTGTTCAGTACTGAGACTGTGGGTGATTTTTGAAGGCTAAGCAAATCACCTGCTTATATGATCAGTGTTTGCTGCAATTAAAAACCTCTTCCTGTGCCTGGTATAACTGCTTGTCTTGCTTCTTGACAGAAGAACAGCTTGAATTTCGGAAGTAGTCACTTGGCTAATGTGAACTTTAAGCTGGATAATTTTGGGAATAAAATGTAGTGCACAATGTTTTCAGAGGCAGTCAGAGACAGTCTTTGTTTAGATGAAAAAAAAACAAAACCGAACCACTTTGACTTAATTTCTTACCAGTCTTTATAAAAATTGTTTTATGTCTAATGGGTAGCTGGTAGAAACATTAGTCCTCTACACGTCTATAAATAGAGAAGACTTCCTGTGTCACTTTTCAGAAGGTTCTGTCACTGACATTTGTTGATTCTATCTAGAAAACACACATTTTCGGCTGCAATTACTCTGCTCTTCAGACAAATGCAAAGAATAATGCTCCTGGTACAGCAGATTACTGGAGATTGAAGGCCTGAGAAACAACATCCACTCCACCTGACATTGTCTTCCAACAAGATATTCAACTTGATCCAATTGTATTTCTTCAGGAATATTAATAATAAGAAAAGATTTATTTTGAATTTGGACATCTGTTTTTAATGTGCAGGATTTTTGTTAGTGGCCTTTAAGTTCATTTTGAGATAAAACTTATCTTGCAAGTCTGTTCCTTGCTTTCAAAACTCCGTTCACTATCACAATAAGATCAGGTATTTTACAATTCATTCCAGAGATGAAGGCCAGACGAAACATCCAGCGCAATCTGCTGCAAGTAGAGATGATATGCTTTCATCTCTTACTGTGTATTAGAACCATAACCTTGTGGAACAAGCATTCCACACCCTCCCCCTTCCCCCTCCCCCTCCACTGAAAAATACCTTTAGAAGGCAGAAATAGGAATCTACTACTTTCAGGAATGTCTTGTCCTAATGGTTAATCATCCTTGCTATTACAAATTGATCTCTGTTTTCAATTTGTCTGACATTAACTCCCAGCCAGTGAGTCTATGTATGTCTTTCCTATCCATATTAAAAATACCTTTAAAAATTTGTGATTTTCTGTGTCAATCTGCTTATACTCTGTAATCAAGACAATCTATCTTTTAGCTTTTATTTTATTTTATTTGTTTGTTTTATTTGTTTTATTTATTTGCTCAAGCTCCTTGAATCTCTTACACAGTAAGGCTGCCTTCAAACTTCAGTTTCTTGTCTCATGACAGTGACTTCAATTTATTTTTAGCACCCCTTTAAAAGTATAGACTAATATATTTTTAACATCCCTTTGAAAGTATAGGCATGTGAACAATTTACAGGATTCTGATACTGAACTCATCAGACCTGTACTGAGAGCTAAGATGACCTCACTCTTTCACATAACTGGAGACTCAATTACTGGTTTAATATCACACTGCTCTGAGGGTTTATATGTAATTTTGTCTGTGGTGAGTCCTAAAACTTTTTTGGCTTCTTTCCATGTGCAGTTCTACTGGTGTGGTTTATGGTCTTCCAACATGTTGGTACCTACATCAGAAATTATCTTATGCTTTCTGAGGCACAGAACTAAATTTTGCTAGCTGAATCTCAGTCATTTGTCTAATTTTGTGAGGTATTTTGGATATCTGGGTGTGGAAGATATCTACAGAAGTGCTGTGATACTGAGTCTGTATGACCAGGTGCTTTCACCTGGCTACAATGACATGGTTTCCGATGATCAGTGCAATGCCCAGAGCAAATCCAAGTGTTCATAATTCATGTGCTCTGTGTTGAAGAGCAGTGTGACTGCCGCACAGAGTGCTGAAGATGCTCTTCATACTGGAGTGGTTGCCTTCCCTGGAACCATTACTCATTTATTGGCCTTCCCGTGTGTTACTCCATGCAGCTTTTCATCTTCTGCTGAGAACATTTGTTTCTTTAAAAGATATTCATTTTCAGTGGGTGTATTCTATTTTTTGACACATCCATTTCATATTATTAGAATATCACCCTGTTGTGCTGGGGTGTATTTTTTTCTTTTTTTCTTTCTTTCTCTCTTTCATTCTTTTTGTCTTCCTTTCCCCTTCCCTTAACAAAGAGAATCCTTCAGCTCCAGTTGTCAGGCAAATAATTACAAAAAAGGCTGAATAGGTTATTGCAAATCCATGACCAGGTTGCTGACAGCACTGCAGAGTGCTTTTGCTCCCTTGGCAGGGAGCTACATGGTGCCAGGGCAGTATAAGGGCAGTGCCATGGGCCAGAGCACAGAGTGGGAGCCCAGAGGAAGCCAGGGCCCAAGCTCAGCAAGCTTCTGCTTGGTGAGGCCTTTACTAATTGGAAAGGAGCCTGTCTGGAAAGGGGAAACACAAGCATCATAAGATGAAACAGCAGTGCATGACAGTCTTTAATTTAATCTCCTGCTCATGGGATGGTAGATTTCTGTTTGTCTCAGAGAGGGAGATAAGCAAAACATAGTGAGCTGAGTGGAGTGTGTTTGTCATCCCAGGCCTTCACTTCAGCCCATGTTAGACCAAGCTTTCTTTGCAGGTCACACAGGTAGATACAGGGCTGACTTCCGGGCTGCAGGCAGTGTGTCAGGGTGGCATCATTCAGCACCATCCCACTCTCATGGCAGGTCAGTATGCAGGATGGCAAACATTGTGTGCTAAGACGTGAGCAGCATCCTCAGCTGCTGATTCCATAGCATCTTCCAGCCATGAGCAAACCTGGTGCAGGGCTGGTCCTTTGGTCTTGTGTTTATATGAGGGATGTTCTAGATACATTGCAAAGCAGCACAGTATCTCTAGAGTTTGCGGCAAATTCATGGCAGTCAACCCATTAGATTTACAGAAGAGAATTTACAGTTATTGTGAAACTTCCAAGGAGATGCTGTTATATATAGGCTTAAGTTCTTCACAGTGTAGATGCGGGGTACAGCCCTCAAAGGAACATTTTTATTCTTAAATTTTCAATGTAGCAGCTTCTCTGAAATATATCTGCACTTTTCGTGGTTCTAATTTTCTCTGCTTTTTTCTGTGCTTAGCATCAATTCTGGGGAATCAGGCTCTGCTGTTTTGATTTCTGGCTTTTTGGAATTACCCTTATTGTGTGAGGCATATGCTAGTATTCTGGAAGGAATAAAATGAGTTACACAATATTACACAAACTCTTTATCTTTGATTTCTTTTCCTTTTCTAATTCATCTTGCCAAACTTTGACATAGGTTGCCTTGCAGCAGAAAGGCTCCTACTACAATTACTAAATTATATTTAATAGTAATTACTTGAGTTACTTCATACACTTGCGGGCAAGTCAATACTTTTCGTTTCCTAGCAAAAATACGTATTGATTATACAAACTGGCAAACAAGAGACAAGTTCAGAGGCTAAAAGCTTTTGAGAATGGATTTTTTCAAGATGCCAGATATCGATCAATGCTTGCTAAATGTGTATCAATAGATGTATCAATAAAAAAGGTTTGTTTTTCTATAACAATACAGAAAATAGAGACGTAAAAGTTTATAGGAAGCCAAGGTCATATTAAAGAGACTGTATTACCACTTTTACCTCTTTGCTGAATACATGTGCAAGAAAGGCGTATTTCCAATGCTGATGAAATCGCATAATTTACTTGTGACTACCACAAGGGACACTGTGACATAAAACAAAGGAAGAAAATTAATTTCATGACAGGTCAACTGCCAATAAAGGACTGGTAGGAAGTGAAGATCATTATTTTTTTTTGTGAAAGGCACCTCAAGGACGGTTCAACTACAAAAGCAGATAAACTTTATTTTCACACTTATGCTGCATACTTACATCAACAGAATTCTGCCTGTCCGCCCTGGCTTTCTGAAGGAACCTGCTGATCTCAAATGAGCTAGGTTATGGGTGCCCATCTCAGACATGACTTACACATCCATTTCACCCAGGATCTGCTGAGCCCCAGAATGACCTGTGAGACTATCCAGACCTAGAGCAAGATCTGGCCCTAGCTGACTGGCAGAGCACAGCCATCACCATGGAAGTTCCTCACTGAGACATCCAGGGTGGTGCCACCAAGCTGAGAAAGGTCCCTGTAGAGAGAATGGGGCCAAAGGGCTCCCTGAAGGCAGAGCTAAAGCCTCTCAGAGGCAGCCTGTTCTCTGATGTTCTCTGCCTTCCTGCCTGGGGAAGTAGACCAGCAGCTCACAGGGATTCTCCATCTTCACATGCTTTTGTGGTGGAAGAATGCCTTTTTTCTCAGCTTGAGCTTCCAGCTTCCAAGAGATGCTGTGTACTGCAGGCTGACAGTGGGGATGCTGGTTGGGAAAGCTGCTGTAGTGTTGTGGTGGGGGTTAAACTAGATGGCTGTCATTTGATCTTGTGTTCTACAAAGAATTCCTCATTGCCTCGTACCAGTTTTATTGTGAACAGCTTTTTTGAAAATATTGTGGTAGCTATATATAAAAGTAGGGTGTTGAGGCCTCCATTTTAGATTTAATTTTGCTCCTTAATAACAATGTGAGGTAGATTTGCTAAACATAGCACTCTCCAGGCTAAATTGTATTGCTGAGCCAGATGTACAAAATCTTAAATGCATCTAAATAACACTCATCGGACACAGTTCAGACTGTAGCTTTCTGTATCACTTTTGTGCATGGTACAGATGTGGCAGAAAAATCCAACAAATCTGGGGTGCAAGCATCGGATGTAAATTAGGAACAATTAGTAATAAGAATGGAAAAATCCTCCCTGAAACAAAAATTCTGTTCTGAGGCATACGTGTGAAAGTAAGTACCCACTGCTTGCCTAAGGAAGGTTTAGGACTGATTATGCTTTAACCCTGTGAAAATTCATTCATTAGAAATGATGTAGCTTTGAAAATACACCTGATTCTCAGGCTTATGTACTTGTGTGTTTTCAGATGTAGGCTTGGTGCTTTGCTACCAGAGCCTTTTTTCCACAGCTGGTTTCCATTTCAGGCTACTAATTGGCTGCAGTGCAAAAGGATAAGAATTAACAGAGTCTAGGCTCTAAAGTGGGCACACCGAAGGGAGTGGAAGGACATCTGGTAGGGCTTGGAGAACGGATTCAAGAGCTTCCCCTTCCTGCATCACCTAAAAACCTGACTTGGGCACAAGACAAGGCTTCGGTTGGTCTGTTCCAGTGCACCTATCAACAAGCTGGAGCAGAGCAGTGCAGGCCATGACTCTTGCCTGAAAGCTGACAGAAGCCATGGGCCACACACTTGCACTGTCCTGCTGCAGCAAGAGCCCTGCCTCTGCGAATGCAGAATTTTGTAGTCAACAACTGACAGGCTCCTGTATCTTTCCTGTAACATCCTAACTGCTCAGAGGAACCTGCTAATTCGAAGGATATTGATTTTAACCAGAGAAGAAAAGCCAGACTCCAGGATGTGGCTCAGCATTGCTTATCCCAAGAGAAATTGCATTGCCTTTGGTGGGTCCCAGGCATTGTGCCACCCATATTTTCATGGGCTTGATGTCTCTTGGAGGTTTTCATTCTCTCTTTCTGAATTTGGTCTTCTGTGCCTTTGCAGCATTGTGAACGATGGTCTTGTGGCTCCTGAGGGGGATTTGTCACCACCAGCTGTCACAGCCATCACACATTAGCTCCCAAAGAGGGCTAATTCTATCTATGTGAGAATAAAAGAAGTGCAAATAGGAGTCATTGCCAAAGGACTGGAAGAGCAATCTTGGCACCTGATATCCCAGCAGCTGTGTACCCTGTGTCCTAGCTCTACCAGCTTCTAGGGGAGTTACATATGGATATTTGTACAACATGCAGGGTTCATAAAACAGTGATGCTCCTACACGGATTCTTCAGTTATTCTGGCCTGTTACAGATACAATTTTTGTTCCCTCTGGTCTCATGTTGATGCCTTTTCCTTTCCCTGTGATTGCAGCTTGGTACACGGTACAGTCCATTTTATTATTATTATCGTGCATATGTGATTTTGGGCAATGACTTTCAGAATTGGTGGTATGGGTGTCTCTGTTTCCTCATTTCAGAATGAACTGGCAACAGATCCTCATTTGTTATCTTGTTGGTTCTTTTTACAAAAGCAGAGATCACTGTCAACCCCAGCACCAGAAAAAGCTTCTAGTTTTGAAAAGTATGCCTACCACATCTCACCTCCACTTTTGGCACTTGTGGCCTTGACACAGATGTTGGGTCCCTGTGATTTTTTGGCACAGTGGTGGCGTCCACGCAGGGACACTTCCAGGAGTGCAAAATATTCTTCTCTCTATTGCTGATTTCCATGTTTTGTTCATGCTCTCCTGTGGCTGAGCTCTAGATCTGCTACTTTCTATGCTACTTTGCCTGACACTTTGTTCAAACTTCTCAATACCTTGCCCAGACATTATCGCTTTTATCATCCTGCCATATGTCTATAGCTTTTTTGCAAGCACAGATCCCTTTCCCTAATAACCTCTCTCCCAGCCTTTTGTCAGTCACATGGAACACAATTTTGTCTCTAAGCATATCATTTTCAGTAATCTCAGACTCTTGCTACTGCTCATTTCATCTCAGTTTGGCTGCACACTTGTCAATCCCATTTGTTCCAACATGATGAGGACAAAATTGGTCCTGCTCAAATACCATGCTCATTCTAGGGTTACAGTGTGTCCTAAATATTTTGAAAATGTCCAGCATTTTGTATTCTAACTGCTGTACTGTTAGTTTTGATAGGCTTCAAATGCTTCCTCATCCACAGCAAAACTCACAAAGACCAGACTTGGGATTTTCTTCTATTTTACTTCATCACCTGGGTGAAATTACTGTTTTCCTCTCTCCCATTCTTTGCTGCCAGGCAGTAACTGCAGATGACGGCCCAAGTCAAGCTAAGATGCATCACCTTATCTTTAACGTGGTTTTCTGCCTCATGCACTCTCTCCCTCTATCTTCCTTTTAGACTAAATGTTGGAACACACGATGCATCATATGAATATTGTTAACATGATGGTAATATTCTGATAAAATTTGGGTCTGTTACTGTGCTAAGGTTTTGCTAATGGTTCGTCAGTCTGGGGCTGAAAACTCATATCCTGCTTTCTGCTAAGGATTATGTCCCCTTCCTTCCCCACCTACCTTTCCGTTTTTCTGCCAACTAGGAAGAGGTAAAGTGCCTGTGCTGTTACTGCTGTAGAACTCCATGCAGGGGGAAGCTGTGCATGAGGCCCCCACCCTAGCCCCATGGGGTAGCAGCAAGTTGGAGCAGAATTTAGAGGTAGTGGGTTGAATCTTCTGCTGCTTCTCCTGTGTAGCAGGAGCAGGGTGTTTTTTTGGATGTGTACCACTGGTAAATGAGCAAGCGGGCTGGAAAGCAGTGAGCTGTTGTAGCGCGTGAAGCCAGAAATGAGGAAACAGAGATGCCCATATCAATAATTCTTAGACTAGATATTAGGAAGAAATTCTGTATTGATAGGGTGGTGAGACACTGGAATAAGTTGCCAGGAGGGGTTGTGGATGTTCCCTCCATGGAAGCATTCAGACTGGATTGGACTTTAAGCAACCTTGTCTAGAGGGAGGTGTCCCTGCTGGAGGTGTCCCTGCCTGTAGCAGCAGGGTTGTTATTTGATCTTAAAGGCCCCTTCCAACTCAAACCATGCAATGATTCTATGATTCTAGGCACTACTCAGAATCACTATGGAAAGCAAGGTTGCACAAGTTACCATCTCCAATGATAGGAAAAGGCAGCATGATGTGAGTAGGGTGATCATCCAGGGAGTGGAACTATTCCCTTTGCACGCAGAAGGCAGGGACAGAGCGTAAACAAGGAGGAGCAGCAGAGCCCTGCACCTTCGTTGATTCTGCAGAGAGATTTGAGAGATAAGAACACTGCATCCGGAGTTTCTGCTCAGAATGCAAAAAAGCAGAAGCAGCAGAACTAAAAAATGAAAACTGCAAATGCCTCCACGCAGACAAGAAGGCAAATATTACCTTTAGTCACACTGAATCACAGAATCATAGAGCCACTACAGTTGGAAAAGATCACTAAGATCCAGACCATCAATCATGTGGGCTGGAAGGAACCTCAGGAGATCACCACATCCTGGCAAGAGAATGCACTGGCGCACAGCTCAGTGTGCATGCTTGGCTGCTAGCAAATCAGAGCCTGTGCTGCCAACAGCTGCATCATTCACATAGATTCCCCACTGACTTCACAAACATGAGAAAAATAGCCATGGCCTTTTAATACTAATCCAGAATCCTTATTCCATGCTGACTCTGGCTGTATTTTCAAGAAATTCAGTTAAGCCAGATAAACGGGTGAAGAGTAAATCTTCTGGGCAGCAGGGATGCATATGCAGCACCCAGTAGCTTTGCAGCAGGCTCAGAGGTGGCTCTTACCCAGATATCTCAGGGAAAGAGTTGTTGCTGAGTTTTCTCTACATGAGTTGAATACTCAGTTTCATTTCTGCAAACCGGCATTAACCCAGGTCCCAGACAAACTCTGTCACTCCTGAGATGGTCTCTATTGTCCTTTCCCCTCCCCATGAATCTTCTGTTTTTGTGAATAGGTTAGGGCTGAGGGAGGGTTCTGTGGGGACATGTTATATAACCTTGCTTTGCATATGTGTTGCTAGTGGTTACCTTCTGAAGTCTTGGATCATGATACCCATTCCAAGTCCCCTGACACTTGTACAGTTGAAGTGGAATAAGACTTTATAGTATTATCAGATTACTCATAGAGTATATTTAAAATGCACGTAGATTAGTTATTTAAAAGGTAGCTTCAGCTGTCTGTATAGGTCGGAAGAGCCTGATTCCCCAGAGCCCTTCATGCGGAAAGAATATCAGCTGCTACCTTTAGGTGTTTCCAGGATCAGACTACAGAGGTCTCCAGTGTTTTGCTGCTTATTCATGAAAGAACCAGCAAATACCAGCATTTTGTTTCGAACTGTGTGGGTGAAATTCTGACTAGCTTTAGCAGTGGTCTAAGTGGTCCTTTAGAAGTGACTCTGAATAAGATAAGGCAAACATTTCTCTCTGAGGACACTGGTAATACATTCCTGGATGTAGGAAGAAGAGGCGATTGGGAAAATAGCAGATGTGAAAGAGGGACCTGTCAAGTCTTTAAACAGTCTGCTGTATGTCAAAAGACAGGTGTGTGGTCCTAGAAAATCTTACACAGTTCGAGTGTTCAGAACACATCCCATGACTCCATATCTTTTGCATATCCTTTCATAATTGCAAGTGATAGATACAAACCTGAAGAGCTTTGCAGTCCAGGTAGTCTCCTATTTGTTATATTTGGCTCTAAGACTGAGGTATACTTCCTAAGAAATTGCTGGAGGACCTAGCAGTACTTTTCTAGCATGCCTCTGAGGTGACCAGAATGTCTGCTGTCCGTCTAAGGTAAGCTTACAGAAAATGCTCTGAGCCTTGCTGCTTACAGTGGAATCTCAAAATGTATGTGCTTGATGAGACTATTTCTAGAGACACATGGATCTCCCAAAAACTGAAGTTTTCCATGGATTCATGCTGCTAACCATAAAGCCCATCAGGGTAATTTGCATACATTTTCCATCAAATTTTTCCATACAAATTGCAAACCAGGTTGCTGAATCATCTACCAAACTGTTGTGCCAGCTTGTGCTTTTCTGGGGACCAAATGAGAAGTGCCCTTATATACAGAGCAAAAAAAGTCCTGCAAGTCTGAAACTATAGTCTTAAAATCTAGCAAAATCATAACTGTTAGCCTATTTATAATGAATTTAACTGTCATACTTCAGAATATATACAGTTAACTTTTTCCAGCTGATATCTGATTTTATCACCGATGTTGAATTTTAAAAACTGAATGCATGTTCCTTGCTCTCTTTATTATGCCTGAAGCTGGTTTTAGCCACCTCCAAATGTTGCATTCATTTACTGATCACTAAGTGATCCTGGTGATTTTTTGTAGCCCCAGTATATGTACATCTGATATCTTTGATTATATTTTCAAGTTCTTTGCTGTCTTCCTGTGTCTATACACCTCAGCGCTGCATTTTGATTCTATGATGGCCACACAGAATAGCAAATTTTAATTGCTCTCTCTCTTTCAAAGACATCAATAAACTTAGGGGTCCTTCGCCAAAGGTGATACCATTCAGGCAGTTACCAGTTGTGTTTAACAGCTTTTTCAGTTATCAGTGTAGTTCCAGAAGGCCTCATTAAAAGAAACAATATAGTTATTCCTTTTGTAGCAGGAATCTGTTTTCTTTATTCACTTCTAGCAGCACTGTGTGAAGCCTCTTTAGTACCTCTGTTTTTTCAGTCTCCTTCAAAAATGACTTTTCAACATTTTAAACTCATTTGGTTTTCTCACATTTGATTTTTTTTTTTTTTTTTTTTTTTTGAGTTAATAGTTCTGTTCTGGTTGCTGAAAAATGCACTGACATTGAAGTTACTTCATTTTAAACTGTTCTAGTTGGTTTCACCTCATTTTTCCCTTTCTTTCTCAAATAATCCTCATGAAACAGACTCATCTTTTCCTCATGAAAATAATGATGCTCTATTTCACAAGTGTTTCCATTCAGAGTATCGGGTTACTGGACATACACCTGTACAAATGAGTATTTTTTGTCTCTTCAATTTAAAATGTTACTTTTCTACTGCAAGAATATATATATGTATTTAATAGAAAGAAAGGTTGCACATTTTATAAGGCTTGGCATTTTTATTCTGATTTTTAATTCAGCTCCAGCAGCTGGGAAAGAGCTAGAAAAGAGCCAGCAGCAATGCAAAATAGTTTTCTTAAAGATGGAAGAGAACAGCAGATGGCCATTATCTGGAAGGGCAGAGAGAACAGCCTAGATTGGGACACAATGGACATTGTCAGTGAAAAAAAAACCACTTCAAAAACCACACTGGTTGGTTACAGAATATGAATTACTATAGGTCAGCATAGCTGGGTGAACCAGCGCTCCTCCTCAGAGCAACACCTGTCAAACTGTTGTAGCTTTCTGCCGAACCATTTTGAGACCTTGCTTCCTTAAGCTGCCATTTGCCAAAACACCTCAATTCCAGTTTCCTCATTAGATACAGGACATTCATCTGAGTTGATGGGAAACTACAGCTAACTAGTAAATGCATTTTAACACTTTTTTGCTGTTGTTGTTTTTAAAGATATTAGCATCATTCTTACAACTAGCTATGCTGAAGAAGCTCAGGAGGAATGTTGATTGATATTTTGTTAGCTTGGACATTCCCTTCTATTAAATGGGTATGCTGTTCGGTCTCTTCTTGCCTGCAAACTACAGGTACAGCAGCACCTGAGCTCAGGCTGACCACAGAAGTTGCTTGGCAAGTTGTGTCCCACATGTATTAAGAGAATTTTCTCACCCATGAGACAGGCAGATGCAATTTTCTTGCTTCAGGTTACTTGAGCTTTCTTGATACTTCTCTCACAGTCATGGTAGGGTGAATGAAAATGTGGGAGGAGCTCATGGCTGCAAAGGAAGCCGCTCTGGCCACTGACATTTTGAGGTCTATGTGCACATCAACATTGGCATAAGCTATACCTGCACATGAGACAATACATGGGCGCATTTATTTCCCAAAGGAAACTATTCAAATAAGCATAGATTTAGGCCAGACACCGCACTCAGTGGCACTCTATAAATAGTTTATCCCTTTTGAAGTTTAAAGAGACCAAACAAGGAGCTGTTAAATGTCCTTGATTTCTCTCCTTTTAAGTAAAAGTACATATGGTTGCACATCAACCATTCACAAAGCTTTGATTAATGTCATGTCTAAGCTGGTAAGCATCAAAGGAAAATGCTGTGTTTTAAATCACTCCTTCCTCAAACAGAATTGAGCATTGCCTTGAAAGCTGTGCTGTCCCTTTGGAAATCTGGAATTTCTCTACTTTCATTTTTCATTGATTGAGAAATGCCATCTGTTTGACATGCAGTGAAGCAAAATGAATCGGATGTAAATCCAGGAGTCCAGGTCACCAAGACCCAGCTGGACTTTGCTCTCACTAAGAGAAATCTCCATAGATAATAAATTGTTTTCATCCTGATATATTTTTCAGTAAGATTCAGAAAGTGTTGTACTATGGTATAACTCAGTACCATTTACATATACTCTAAGAGCAAATTCTTCCTCTGTATAACAATTTCAAGGTCAGCAGAAGAACTGACTGCTGCTGAGAAATGGATAATTTATCATTTTAACCTGCAATGAAGTATTAAGCAGGTGAATTTGCAGTAACTTTAACTCAGTCCCCTGATGCATATGCATTATGATTTACTCTATAATGATGCTATCAGTATTATTCAAATGATACAAGATACTACCAAATATTCTGTAAATATATTCTGGTCACTGAGTGTAGTTATCTTCTGATTTAGCTCTGACCCTTTTTCCCAGTTATCTTTATCCCTGCCCTGCTTACTGTAATTACTTGGCTCTGGATCTTGTTCTCTAAGACACAGCACCACACCAAAGGGAACAGTGCTCTGCTGTCCCGAGGAGAGGGAGGGGATGGCTCCTACTCTTTCTCCAGGTCTGAAGCTGATGGAGGCATGTTGCTGGACTGCATTGCTTCTCCTTGTCATTACCTACTGCAGTGAGTATGCCCAAAAGCCACCGGATGGATATTTTGTTATCACTGTTTTTTCCCCCTTCCTTTCACTCTGCCTTCTCCCTGAGATGGCCTGTGAGGTCAGGGTGTTCATGGGCTGTGTGGGTGTCAGGGGAGTTGCATCTAGATGCAGGCCGGATTGATGGTTAATTACTGCACAAACCCTCGGACTAACAATAGCTCCTGGCAGAGAGGAGGCTGTAAGG
The DNA here is from genome assembly GCF_019238085.1 of Lagopus leucura. Lineage (NCBI taxonomy): Eukaryota > Metazoa > Chordata > Aves > Galliformes > Phasianidae > Lagopus > Lagopus leucura. The sequence goes on along the minus strand of NW_024962261.1, from coordinate 8,137,142 downwards.
CTGCAGAGCCTTCTCCACTGAGAGGCAGTGCCCTCAGGAGCCATCTCCCAGTCTCTACCCTTCATCTGCTAATTCTGTGAGCAGTAGGAAATAATTAGCTTCTGAGAGGCATGGGCAGCTAATTTACTGCTCTCCACATCTGGGGACACACAAGGGCTTGCACGTGCCCCAGCTCCTTTGAGCACAGTTAGTCAGAATTAGCTCTCTTTATATGCTCTTTTTCTAATGCCAGCATCATTTGAGACAAAATCTTCGTGCTGCAGTCACAGTGCTTTAGCAGCTCTGACAATAATAGTGACATGCTGTTACTAAACTCGTTCCTGGTCAGCATAGCCAAAGGGTTAGCTTCTGAAAATATGAGAAGGTTCACGCATTCCGTTTTCTTGATTCAAGTGACATCTCTGAGAGCTAGCATGTCACCATAAATGCTCTTAGCAGTAACTGCATTTTCCATCATGGTCTTACGAAGTAGAAAAAAGACTTGAGAAAGATCTTCAATTAGAAAAGATGGGAGCATATGATGACCACAGATTAAAGCTGGTATCCACTACTCTATTACAAATTTTCCCCTTTCTTAAGCCCTCTGAGTGCTATTGAGTGTCCCATGGCTCTGGGGCTGCTCCCTAGAAATGTAGGCTGTGCTTTTTGGCAGGTGTGTGTCTCTTGACCTGTTGGGATGACACTGCCTCCATGGGGTACCTCACCCTCCTTCCCTGTGGAATGGGGCAGGTTCCTCACAAGACACCTGTGCTGTCTTGATGTCTCAGGGCACGTGCTCTGGTCACACTTCCTTGTGAGGCTCCAGACATCTCTGGAATGGAACATATGCACCTATTCAGCTGAGAGGATGCTTTGTTTTCCTAACACACTTATTTAAAGAAATAACATGGCCATAATTATCATTTTTCAGGAGCACTGCGGAAGAGAGATTCTCTGCTTGCCTCTCGTCTCTCTTCCACTCTCCCTGTGTGTTTCAAGCATCTTCCTGTTTGCACTCAGCAGCACAAGATATGACAATTCAGGCTCTGTCATCCCTCTGCTGTTTTTCCCTTCTGGTATCCTTGGGGAAAATGCTTTACACAGCATGGTGCATTTCTTTCACGGGGGTGTGTAATTCTATGTTTGCTGCAGGGACTACAAGGTGACATACGAGAATACCATTAGTTCCATTCAGAGCAACCCATTCAATGATCCAAGGTCAGAGCAACTTCTATGCGTGCCTGTTTGGGAGCAGTACAGTCAATAGTGCAGTCTAGAGCAGATGGTCAAGCTCTCTTCTGATGCAGATGTCTTCAGCTTTGGAAACCTTTACCAGTGTATGCCACTTCGCTTTAGCCTTCACAGCATTTCTGCTTCTGAGACAGGCTTTGGTAACGGCTAACACAAGTTTGCTTGACTGTTGTAATTAGGTGAATGAGCTCATCTGAAAATGAGTTGCACCACCAATAGTTTAGACAGAATAAGAGTTGGAAGGAGTCACTGTGCATTTTTTTGGGGCTTTGCAGAAGCTAGGATTTCCTCTGTGTTGGTGTGAATGCTATTTCAGCCAGAGCATACTTCACAAGTAAGCAAACTTTTGGCTTGCCTGGGCCACTATTAAGTGAATAGGAATTATCCTGAGACACATACACACAGGTAGCACCAAAAGTAATGCCTCCCATTTATTTCCTTGGAAACTACAACTGATACAAAGAATATAATAGCACTTTTATAGGATAAATTCTCATCTACAAGTCACTATTTTTCAACACAGTCACCAATGTTAGCTGTGCATTTTCACCTGCCATGAACAAGAACCTGCATACTGTGATTGTAAATGCCTTTGTAACACTGGGCTGAGGATGGCTGCATTGCCGGTTTGCAGAGCCGTGGATCAGAATAGACTGTTGCTCTGTGAACTTTGTTGCTTTTCCCTGCAGATGATCTCAGCAGGCAGCTTGGTTGGCTCTTCCAGTAGTGACTACATTACTCTATTATCTGCTGTTTAAAAACCCAAGGGGAAAAAATTTAACTGTATTACATTTTAACTATAATTAAATAAAAACTGATTTAGCCCCTGAATTTTAACAGTATCTAAAAGAAAAAAAAAAAAGGAAACAAAAACGAAACAAAGATTTTCTTTAGACACAGTTGTGCAAATTGGGCTTGTGCATGTTGCTTTCTTGGATGTTGTCTGACTTGTTCAGATCCTGAGGTTTGGATTATCTTCTCCACTAGGCATGGTTTCTTTGCAGTACTTCACAATGCGCAATCCTAAAGAAAGTCAAAATGCAAGGAAACAGCTCTGTCCTTGGATTTGTCATGCTTGCAGTGGCAATGTACCATCAGGCATGGGTTCTACATAGAAAGGTGTAGTGAGACCTTTTTTTACAGAATAGTTTAACTGAAAGGGTCGTTTGAAGATCTCTGCGTCCAAGTGCCTGACCACTCCAGGGCTTACCAAATGTTAAGAAAATTAAGGAAAAATCACATCACAAAAGTCAGATTCTGAGATAGCCCACAAACTTGCAGATGCAATCTATCTGATAACCTGAGTCTTTATGCTACCAGACAGGAAAAACTGAGAACTGATATGCTGATACATCTAGTTCTGACTTACAGTAAGCCAATATAGCCTAAAAATGTGAAATATTATTGTTATTGAAATTATGATACTTTTTGCTATTCTCCCTAAAAAGTATGGGTAGGTGGCATTATGGCAGACAATGCCTATCCTCCTTACTGTCATTGGTTTGCCAAGTGTCAAAACTTCTCAAATCATCTCAGTATCTGTCTTGAATTTTTATTCTGTATTCTCCTCACAATGCAACATATGGATCTTCTTGACTAGCGCATGCTCTTCCTTGACCTCTTTGTAGTGTTTGTTTATCGGTGGATGAGTGGCTGTGTAAAATACAAAACACCTTATTGTAAGTTTTGTTGGTATTGCTACATGTCATGGTTGTGGTTTTTGCAAGCCCAGGTTCTGAAAGCAGAGCTATAGCTTAAGTCAACTTTTACCTTTACAAACTATGATTGCAAATAACTTTCACATTTCTGATTCATCTGGATCAGAATCACCATATTTATTTCTATTTCAGCTGAAGCTAAGTCACTAGTCCAGGAGATATATGGTGCTATGATATCCACAGTATTGCAAATCAGACTTGGGCATCACTTTGCATGCAAGAGGAGGAGAACTGTAGCAAGCGGTACGTATAGGCCCCCATTCCTCTGTCCTTTCTCACATAGAACTCTTAATTGATGCCTAGGGAAAAGAAGCACAGCTCCAGTGTATGATGATGGCATAGGTTTCCAGCCTCCAGTGATTTACATTTCTAGGATTTCTCAACCATAGCCTTGTGTCCCACTGTTCAAGTCATGACAGACCCTCTAGGAGTCTGATCTCCGGCACAGGTGTGGGTAAGGGAAAGGTGGTAACAGAGAAAGTGTAGTGGGGGTCCAGCCCTCAATATTAGGAAAAGTCCTGGGGACATGCTCTCTTTCAGGTAAGAGTTGTCTTAACCTCATTCTGGCCAAATCTGTAAAATACTGCTGGAATCTCTTTGTAAACAGAAGTTTTGTTTCACCCTATCTGGACATACTGTTGAGAAGGCAAACTCAGGGACTTCATACGCTTATCTTGCAGTAATGTTTAAAGAAATGTCTTTATTGTTTGAAGAGTGAAAATACAGAATTGCTATCTAACATGGACCAAGTTGTTTTTCTTTTGTTGAGATGACTTTTTTCCAAGCTGAGTGAAAATCTTGCAGAAATATTGAAATATCACCATGCATGAGGGTGGGGCATTGGGTAACAAGAAGAGTGATTCTAGCTCTGAATTTGTCCATTCTAACGTTGATGACACATGCAGTGTGAGCGTTAGTGATCATGACTGTTATTCCAATCATCTGGTCCACCAGGTCTGCAGAGGGAATGTTGTGGCCCAGACTTTTATAATGAAATCCTGGAAAGATATTGCCCTCTTCTGAACCCAAGTGTAAACAAAAATTTCCCTCCTTGTGCTGGAGGTAGCAGTAGTCCTCCTAATGTATCTTTCCTTCATTCTTGGAATATTTTTACCCTCCAATGGAGGCACAGAGGGTATTGTGATGATACACAACTTGTAATATATATCAAAGGGGAAATAGTAAACAACTCTACCTTAATGATGAGTTTAACCATAACACATGGCTTCATTTCTTCACATGATCAGTCCTCTATATCCACTGAAAAAACGGGAAGTACTGGCCCTGAAAAGTGAAGGAAATAGAAATGCCTTTGTGCTTACTGTCAGCCATTCACCAGGCTCTGCGTGCCATGTAGACAACATCAGTGGCTGCTCCACCAGTGTGTGCCTCATGGCACCCTCTGGCATCCGGATCTTGATATCCAACATTTGCAAAGAAGGCATCACTCAAACAACCATCTTTTTCAATCATTTTATTGTTGGAGGCTTACAAAAAACAAGTAAATGAGAAAAAGACAGTCTGGAGAGGGATAGTAAAGGATTACCTTTGAGCAGACTGTGAGAGTGCAGAAGGCCTGCCTGGGTCTCAGTGACCCTTTAGATGTCCCCGGAGGACAACAGAGACCCTCCTGCAGGGAGTAAGTTTCCCTAAAAGAGGGGTGCCTTGCAAAACTTTTCTTCAGAAATGCTGTGGATATCTTGTTGCTTCCATTTCCAGTGTTACCTGCTGTCTTAGTCTGATAAGTGCAAGAAATGAAAGGTTCTGTTTCTGGCCAAGCTGAAGACCCTTTTCAGTACATGAATGAGGCAGTATTTGGATGGTTGCCTAGGCTTTTAGTAACTTCTTCTTTTACATGGGATATAGGGTGAAAATAGGAAGATACTGTGCAGACATTAGTGTAGACTAATAGTATTTCTGCTGACACACTGCTGCCAACTCTCCCCTTCCCCCTGTCCCAAGCTGTTTTCAAGGATAATGAGTGGGCCCTATCGTTTCTAAAAACACAGCTGTGATTGTAGCACAGGAGTATGTTTTCTGACTACATTGCCGCCTGGAGGAAATGGAAAGGTTTTTTGTTGCTGTTTTTTTTTTAATCATTATTATTATTATTTTATTTTTTGAAACTTGATTAGAATCATGGTGTAACTCAGTGAGGGAAACTGGAACAAGCCTCATTTTTATATGTGCTGTGTAATTCATGGAAGTACACAATGCACCTAAAACCCCAGACATGTATCTGGGTCTAAGTTCTCTCTGTAAATGCTTGTTCTGTTTTCAACACTTTCACAATCTATCATTATCTCTTTCTGAAGCCTGACTCCCTGTTCTCTGCCATCAAGATTCAAACTCAAAAATATATAAACAGGAAATAAAGATCAGCAGTAGTTTGAATCTATCAAGATCTGTGGAGCAGCCTCAGAGAAAACAACGTTCACCTCACTTCTTCCCCTGAAGGAAGAAATTGCATATTCTTGAAGTTCTTCAAAGCAATGGTCTCTTGCCTGTACAGACTGTGGGTCAAACAGGTCACATTTCAGGGCAGAAGAAGATCTGCAGTGTGTGTAGTGTGACTTGTAATCCTACATCCACAGCTCTCAATGACCCTGGTACCTTGTGCAGCAGAAGCACTGCAAACCAAAGAGAAAGAGCAAAAGCTTTAGTTCTGGCCAAACACCCAGAGATTAATCCCATGGAGTGCTACGCATATGCAGTGGCATCCAACCTAGACATTACTTTGGAGTTGCCCTGTATCCTATTCCTATTCTGTGCATGCTCCTGAGTTATTTAATGTCCTAACAACTCCACTGGTGAAGCACATTTTCCAGGCTTAGCAGAATCTATACTTAATTCTACTTCACAGTGATGCCAGGACACCATTTGTCTCATGGCTTTGTGCTGGCTTTTCCACACAGCCACCTTCTTTTCTGCATGGGAGGGAAGGCAGCTGTCTCCCTGTGGCCTCACAGCTCTGACTTTGCTTCTAAGCTCTACCTCCTACCTCAAGGTAGGAGGCGAGTCTACGGGAAAGCATAGCTTTCTGATGTCTGTATGGGAGGAGAGCATCTTTTTCTTTTGATCATGATGTAAGAGAAAGTGCAAAAAGTCTGTTCTCTGGTTGGAGGCTGAGGAGCTTTCTGAGGGACAACATTATGTGTCTGGGGTGAATATTCTTAAGAATAGCACCACCTTCATCACTGTATGCCTCTACAGTAGCCCCTGAACTCTTTATCCTACAAGACTGTTGCAGAAAGCCTCTGTAATGCTTTTGCAGTAGACAAGGACGAAAAGAACCAACAGAAATCTTGAGGAGGGGCTCTTGAAAGAAAATGAGGGCACGTAAAAAGAGTATATAATCCCATAAGAGTAAACACATATTTGCTCTTCCTTGCAGTCCTGTTGCTTTTCCATTCCTCCAGTGTTCCGTTTTCCCATCCACCAGCATATTAATATGGGAGTGAAACACGGATACTGCCAACCTTGAGTAATGAGTATTTCGAAGATCATGAGTTTTGTGCCAAAAATACATGAGTTCAGCTTTAAAATAATGAGATTTTTAGAAAATCAATATGTCTTGTGTTTCTTTGATTTGCTTTCTTGTATTTGACTCAGTAGTAACATCGCAGCTTGAAGTTTCTCTTCCTGGAAAATAGAAAGTATCTTTCCTTCCATGAACCCCATAGCTGGGACTAGAAAGAGAAAACAAATATATGTCAAATACTAGAAAAACATGTTTATTTTGCTGACATTGGAATACTGATAAGATGAGTGCATCTATAAGGGCACTAGTAGAGTAGTAGTGAGTCTAGTAGTAAATCATGCCCCTAATGTAAAGAAAATACAAATGGACCTGTTGTGGCCTTGGATTTGGTAAGATATCCAAATACTTAGCAGAATTCATTTTTCTTGCGAACAGAAGAGCTCTGGCTCCCTCTGTTATAGGTCCAATGTAAAATACAGTTCATTTCAGCATCATTCTTCACGTGTGAATAGTGACAGCACATTTGGTATGTATGTATGTTATAGTGGCACACACATTTCTGAGCACATCAATACCAGGATGCTTTTGACAGCATGGGGAGACTGGAGGGGACAGTGCTTTCACTGATGATAGAATATAATGAAAGAAAATGGATGCAGACACCTGCAATAAAAAGTACTGAAGATAAAAGTTTTCAAAATATGCACGTAACTCAGTACACACTCAGAATAAAGACCTAATAATCCCTTTCATGACCTAGTGGATCTATGGAAGGTCCTGGGTCTATATTGGCTCTTGAGTGCCTCCCCATTTCCTGATGTTGCAGTGTGGTGTAGGGGCAGGAACAAGGGACCTAGCATTCCCATCTTATCCAGTCCCAGATACAAGACAGTCTATCTCTGGGCTATGGCCTTAGAGAGACATTGGTGAGAGAACAGAGAGCATTGCTCACTGGGGTGAGTGCAACCTTGACTGTGTATGCATCCTAGCCTCAGCACAGGCTGTCTCTCTTCCCAGGTAAAGAACCAGTGTTCACTCTTCTCCATTTTCCCTTCAGGGTAAAATAAAAGCCATGCTTGTTATATATGCAAAAATGCAGGATGTTTTTGCTCCTGTTGCATCTGCACTAATGACTTTGCTGTCTGTTAGTATACCACCTTGTTGCATCTTCTTTCCTTGAACAAGCCACTTTCATCTAGATTTCGCAGAGGACCAGGATTGCAAAGAATAGTAAATACAGAACAAATCAGGAAAATCCATGAGGGAAAGGAGAGGTGGTCCTGGCTAGTGTGCCAAGCGAAGGAAAGACAGAAGGCTTTGAGCCTGGGCTTTGCTCTGTGCTGGAGAATCTTTGCTGCAAAGAGATTGGATAGGAGCCAAGATGTGCTCATTCCCATGGGGGTGAAACCACTTATGCTAAACAGATAATGCATATATTTTGAGGATTTTTTTAAAATTCACTTTTCAGATCTTGATAGGTATGCAACTGTTTTTGCCAGTCATTAAACCAAAAATTCGAAAACTGGTGCTGTAATGAGCTCCTTCCTTGGGAAGAAATTTTTGAATTTATCTAGGACCAGGTTTATAGTCCCTAAAATAATTGTGCTTGGAATGGTGCAGGACCTTCAAAACTAATATGTTAACAAATCCTGGGAGCTTAAGCCAGGTGAGATTGGATGGATAAAGCATCTGATCTCATTTTTGAATTCCTGGCAACGTGTGTATTTGCAGTTCAGAAATCAAATGACAGAATCACAAATACTAGGGGTTGGAAGGGACCTCTGGAGTCCAACTCCCTGCTATGGCATGTTCTCTACAGCAGGTCACCCAGAAGAGTGTCCAGGTGGGTTTTGAATATCTCCAGAGAGAAAGAGTCCACAACCTCTCTGGGCAGCCTGTTCCACACAGTTCTCACAATTAAGAAATTCTTCCAGTTGCCCCTTGTTCTATTGCTGCATGCCACTGAAAAGAGTCCACCTGCATCAACTTGACTCCTGCTCTATAGACATTTATAAGCACTGCTAAGATTCCCTCTCAGTTTTCTCTTCTCCAGGCTGAAGAATCCCAGGTCTCTCAGCCTTTCATCCTACAGGAGGTGCTCCTGACCCCTTATCATCTTTGTGACCCCCTGCTGGACCCTTGCTAGAACTCTTATTTTTTTGAACTGGGGGACCCAAAACTGGACACAGTGAGGTAAATGTGGCCTCACCAGGGCAGAGTAGAGGGGGAGGATCGCCTCTCTTAACTTGATGGACACACTCTTTTTAATGCACCTCAGGATACCATTGGCCTTCTTGGCCACCAGGGCACACTGCTAGCTCATGAAAAAATTCAACTGTAGACTTCATAATAGTGTCTCATGGGAGAATAATTCAAATTTCATGCCTTGAACACATGTAGCCTAGCTTTCAGTTCTTCCTGTTGCAGCTTGGATATTTAAAGATATCCCACAGATATCTTTACCTACCTGCCCTATTATGAATTATCTTCACTGGAGGTCAAGAGCATCCAAGATAAAAGCTCCATTGCATTAAGCATCGCTGACACCTGTTGTAGGAGCCAGTTTCTTTTCCTGAGGATTTACAACCTAATTAATCAGGCAGATGCTGAGAGGAGAATGCAGAGGCAAAGCTTTGAAATACCATTTTTGAGAAGCAGGAAGAAGACTAAAGAATTACCTATTCTCAGCACGTGAGATTTGGGGACCTTGTTTTATTGGAAAAACATGGCACTTCACAGTCAGAAAGGATTGAGGGTCATCCACTTAACAGTCTTCTCTCCGTTGACGTTCAGAGGGAGCTTCTTCACGAAGGAGCCACCTCTCGGTGCTGTGCGCTGCGCTGAGGACTTACGCAGGGTGCTCCACTTCTGCCTCTCTTACCTTGTGTCACCATATGACCTCGAAAGCAGCCCCCTAAGGCCATCCTTCTCAGTTAAATTTCACCTTCCCAGTGCTGTATATTTTGACTGGAAGCTTTTCAGAGCAGGTATCATTCATTTTTTATCGCGGGAAAGTGTATTTTATCAATTTGTCTTGTATGTAAAATGTCTGTGCTGCTTCAGCTCAAACTTTCATTAAAAATTTACCATGTTGAGTGCAAAAAATGTGAGCCACTTGGCATTTCTGCTCAGGAGCTCCTGCCAACCCAAGCCAGGTAATACCAGTTATGTGGATGCGAGTTCCGTCTGTAAGTGGCACTCCCTTGCATGATCTGCAGCAGCTTAACAATTTGAGGCAAGGTTTCTCACCCTCATTATGAAAATAAGGCCTTTTCCACCTCATTTACATAGATGAAGAACTGTACAGGTCCCTCCTTCCTGACTGCTGGGAAGGATGTTTTAGCATGCTTACTGCACTGTTAAACTGATAACTATTTTTTCATAGTGATTCTGTTTGCTTGTAAGCATAATTAGGCAGTGCTGCTTTTCGTTTTTTAATACAGCACATTAAATAAAAAAAAATACAAAAATGAGATTGAGTTAGCTATTGCAGTGGGTACCCTCTGGGACTGCAATCAATAAAGAAGGTATTAATATGGAAAAAAGTTTGTTAGTATCGGCAGAGAGCCAGAGAGCCCCTTTTCTTTAAGCAAAAAGGTGGCTCGTGAAGTTATGCGTTTTTTCAGAAGCTAGACATTTTTCCTATCACAGGCATTTGAACTGCCTGTATGTTTCTGAGCCATCTGTCTGTATGGGATGCCTGTGAATTGCATTGTGAATCCTAACTTCCAGAAGCAGAAATAAGAATAAAGGATTTTGTTCTTACTTATTATTTACTCATCATTATTTCCATGAAGGATAGGATAAAATATTCTAAGTAGCACAGCCGTGTTGCCAGCTATTGCTATCCTTTATGGAGGTGAACACAGCTGATGTCATATATACTGAACTAGCGCATATAACAGATAATTTAGAATCATAGAATCACCAAGGTTGGAAAAGACCTTCAAGATCTTCCAGTCCAACCATTCACCTATTCCCAGTAGCTCCCACTAAACCACGTCCCTCAACACAACATCCAACCTTTCCTTGAACACCCCCAGGCTCGGTGATTCCACCACCTCCCTGGGCAGTCCATTCCAGTGCCTGACCACCCTTTCTGAAAAGTAATACTTCCTCATGTCCAGCCTGAATCTCCCCTGCCGTAGCTTGAAACCATTCCCTCTGGTCCTATCACTAATGACATGAGAGAAGAGGCCGACCCCCAGCTCACTACAACCTCCCTTCAGGAAGTTATAGAGAGCAATGAGGTCCCCCCTGAGCCTCCTCTTCTCCAGGCTGAACATTCCCAGCTCCTTCAGCCTCTCCTCATATGGCCTGTGTTCCAGACCCCTCACCAGCTTTGTTGCCCTCCTTTGAACACGTTCCAGGGCCTCAATATCTTTCTTGCCGTGAGGGGCCCCAAACTGGACACACTATTTGTATGCTATGGTATGGATTTGAGTTGTGTTTCTGAGGCTCTGGTCCTTGGCACTCATCAGCCGTCTACTCACCTGTCTTCCATTCATTAGCTGTTGGCTGGCAGTTTTGTAGCTGCCCCCAGCTTTGTGAAGGGCTGAGGTGATGGAAGCTGCTCTGTGGTGAGAGGTGGCACATTCACATTTTGTTCTGTGCTTCTTGAGTGGGAGCTGCAGAATCTGACAAGACAACTTACAAACTCCACCCTGTAAAATTGCCCTGAATCTCGGTCAGTACTCTGTGCAAAGCACATCTCATGTCCCTTACATTCCCCTTGCTGGAATGTGTTTTTCTGCTGTACCTTCTTTGCTAGTATTTTTACTCTTCTTCCAAATATGATACAAAAATTGTGAAGATATAATTGATCATCACCAAATATGCCAGAAACCCTTAAGAGAAGGTGACAAGAGTATGCAAAAAGTTAGAACATCAAGTATGCTTGCAAATCTCAGATGTTGGCCCTTGGCAAAGATTTTGGAAATAGAAATGCAGATTTCTCTGATTTGATGCTGAATAAATAAAGAATATTTTATATGGTATAGTTTTGTTTCATTTGGAAACATACCAAGCATACAACAGAAAGTTGGAAAGTGTTTTTTGTTAGTTCTTTACATATAAGGATGTTCCTTTTAATACCCTAATCTGACACTGCCTTCTTGAAAGAAGGCCACCCGAACTTCCAGATTTAGGCTGATAACTCCATAGTGTATCCAGAATGTGGATGTAGGAATATTCCTGGCTGCTACAATCAGAGTAAAGGCTTCCTGTGGCAGGAGATGTTGAACAGTAACACTTAATTATTCCCAGTCTGACTACTTATCTTTTTGGTCAAACTAAAGCTCTTGGATGGTAACAAGAACCAGGAGCACCAGGGGGAATGGTTTCAAGCTACGGCAGGGGAGATTCAGGCTGGACATGAGGAAGTATTACTTTTCAGAAAGGGTGGTCAGGCACTGGAATGGACTGCCCAGGGAGGTGGTGGAGTCACTGAGCCTGGGGGTGTTCAAGGAAAGGTTGGATGTTGTGTTGAGGGACATGGTTTAGTAGGAGCTATTGGGAATAGGTGAACGGTTGGACTGGATGATCTTTTAGGTCTTTTCCAACCTTGGTGATTCTATGATTCTATGACTCTAAGAAAACTTTTTCTGACAATCCAGATCATTTGAGATTATGTCCTCTACTATTAGATGAATTAGATTATGTCCTCTTCTACTAAATAAAAAGATGTCATAGTCACATGACACAAAGGATGTAAAGTCATGCTGCCAAACAAAATCCATCCCCAACATATTGTCAGGTTGTTTTTTGTGACAGAAATTTTCTTGTTTCCCTCCTTCAGTGTCTTGAGTGTGATGATGCCATGCTACCACATATATTGGCTATAACATGTAGTTATGATTGGCTTGGAGCACTACAGATCTGGTGCTGGGGTCTGGAAAAGAGTAGTCTGTGTGTTCCTATAATTGAGAAAAAGCACGGTCCTTGTTTTCTCCGATTGTCTGTGCACATTATCTACACAGGGAGAACTCTCACTGTTCAAAGGAGCTTTCTGGCACATTGATTTTGTATGCCAAATCAGAAAGAGCACTTACCTAGGAAAGCAAAGAATGGAATCTAGCACTCTGAGGAACATAACAGACTGGAGATGCCAGTCTATGAAAAAACACGTTTTGTCCACATGTAATCTAGCACAAGATCCAGGACTTTTCCTGTGATATTTCTGTAGTCCTGCTATACTAGCAGATGTGTGAAACACATGGAGATAATATTTGTTTTATGAAATACGGAATTGCTTTGATGTTGCTTCTGTTGACCAGGTGTCTTTGTTGGGATGAAGGCTTTTATATGGCCTCAAGATGTCATAAATAATGAGCCCCTTTCTGCAAGAAAACATGTTTTCAGAAACAAACTTACTTCTGGCCAGTTCTTTAGATGGTATGAGCTGGCTTCTGTATCCTAATAGTCTGCATTTATTCCAAAAAATGATGACTGGAGAAAAAACGTGTATGTTTACCCTAAGCATGTCAGGGATCACTACTTAGCACTTGAGCATTAGGAGGTCTAAACTGATCTCACTTAGCTGAAGGCATCAGGAAAACATACAAGCTGCTAAACATCTAGCCATCTTTCTTCTGCTCTGGATTTTGTCCAAGAAAGAAAATCAGCCAGAGAGCCAACAAATAATAATAAATTAGCCTATGACACAGATGTAGTTTTGGGGATCTTGTGCTTACATTTCTACCATTAAAAGCAATAGCTCTGATAAGTTACTAGGAAGGGAACAAGTTGTTTTCTATTTTGGCATTCACATAACAAAAAAAACAATAATTGCAGGTACTATCACTTCTGTACTCAGTTGTGAATTATGCCTTGAGTTAGATGGATTATTTCAGCAAACCAGTGCATTGCACTCGTATTTTGTATGCTTAGATTATTTATTTTCTCCTTATTTTACAGAAAGAACTTCTTTCTGCTGGGAAACGCAATAAAAGCTATTGATTAACTGAGCTCACTTATCAGATACATATGTGGTCGACAAAAGCCACTTAGTATTTCCTGAGCAGAAAAGAAAATTCAGCATTTTCTTGTGGCTTCTATTAGTCTCTGCATTAAACATTCATGTCATTTTCTTTTCTTTCCCTTACTTGTCTAATAAATATATCATTAGGCCCATTAAGTGCCAAGAGTTAAGTTGTTTAAGTGCAATAAGATATGCCCAGCAAATCGTTGGCTCCTGAAGTATTGGTTTTCTGTCTAGGTATCTTGTATTTTCACAGTCCCTTGAAACTCCAAATCCAATCATCTCTGCAGCAGAAGAAAGGTAATTGAAACATTAGGCACAGCTTCATCCCCATAGGAATGAATGATCAAAAATGAGGCGAGCTTACTATGGCACTCTACAAAGGTGCATATATTCTGCTTTAGGGAAAAAAAAAAAATTAAAAAAACTACCAAAAAACTTTACTGTTAGAATCATAAACCTGCTTCATCTAGAGCTCTTACTGTTACTGGGGTAGTAGGAAGGAAAAACATGTTTTCTGTGTTAGTTGCTCAAACACTGTGTAATCAAATAGCATAAGTTATCTGGCAGATAGATAGATGGCTTGTAGGAGTTTTGAAATCCACAGTTTAGAGCAGTTCCTGACTTAGGGAAACCTGAAAATGTCAGTCCTCATCTTAGATTATCGTTGCTTCTGAAAAACATTCCTTTTCAGTTCAGTTTTGCTTAACCTGTGCAAAACACTTCAAGGTCTTGAAGAAGGATAGTCCCCACATCAGTGTGCAGGTGAATATGCCAACACACATTAGAAAAAGAGGACAAGAGGTGATTTACAGAAAGTTACTTTGAGTCATCTTAAGAAACAGAGCTGCTTTTTAGGAGGATTTTGAAGAGAGGGAGAGTAGAGACTTTATGGGTAAACCTGGACAAAAGAAGTCCTGAGCTGCCTTGAAAGAAGGTAGGCAATCATGTTGAGAATGCCAACAGGCTCTGGAGCTGGCACCAGTGAAAAAAGAATGAGATGGTAAGTAGAGAGGCAGCCAAGGGAGTGAATGTGCAGAGGAGTTTGCTTTCATCATGAGCCAGAAGACAAGGAAAGTGTGCAGGACAGCTTCTTGGTATGAAATAGTTGTGAGCACCTCATTGGAGATCAGAATTCCCTGGAGACCTGGATGAGAAAATACAAGTTTCAGGAATGGTTTTCCATCTGCAGACCTTTCTACTTTTGTTTCTGGATGCCCTTTCTGTCAAGTGAACTTCAAATCTGGTCTCAGAATTGTCATGAAGATTATGAGCAGCTGTCAGTATCTTACAGGTCTTCTAGGAACAGCTTAGGAGACAGATTTCAGCATCCTCTCACATTAGGATTAACAGACAAATGGCAGGTGTGCTGCCTTTTCAGGCAGCTGTTTTTTGTCTAGGTCTTTCCAGGCTGTCACTCTGGGACACTATTTATAAACACATCTCTAGAATGCATCTCAGCAACCACTGTCCCTTCTCCTCCAGCACTGTTGTGCCTGTGCAGTGTGGTGTGTAGAGCACACCCATATCCTTAGCCTCTGTGCATTTGTATTTTGCCATCCCACTTTCTGCTCTAAAGAGCATCTGCCTTTAATGCCACATGTAAGTGGCATGTGTCTCAGCAGAGCATTACAAAGCAGAGCTTGTGCTTTTTCTGTTGACCATAAAGAAAAATCTGCCTTGCTTTGGCTTTGAGAAGGCCTGTTACTTTCTCATATATTGTGAATGCTGACAGTCACTACTGCTCTGTTGCCCACAGAACACCTGGGACTTTCTCTGGCAGACTGGTCACGCTTTTGGAATGGGGAAAAAAATCACTTCTCCATTGCTGTGTTGCTGTTGTAGGATGAGCATTGTCCTTAGCTAAATTCTAGCTAAACTAAAATCTTTCACAAGGTCAGGTCCTTCAAGTATAAGTGGTTTTACTGAAATTAGAAGCTCCCTATTTCTTTGCAGAACAGAGACAGAAATGCCCTTACTAAGGCTTTCATTCTCCAGCTTCTCTGAGAATTGTAATTGCATTGATTGGTGGTATTCCTTGGCAAGAAAAGGGCTTGACTTACTCCTCCCATTCCTCTTGTAGAAAGACTTTCTGTTTCAGGGGCACAATACCCTTCGAACATGGGTCAGATGTTGCTTGAAGTCAGCAGGAGCCCTTTCAGCTTCAGAGAGCTGTAGGATCTATGGCTGCCTGAGTATGCTGATTGAATAGCAGTGAGTGGGAAGTCTTCACTGCCTGTGCTGGATGGGGCCTGACAAAGTGTGCTGACTTCCACAACGTACCTGATTTTCTAACCTGAACCCAAGATTCTGTTGGAAAGCTATGCTGGGCTGTCCCTGCCAGAGTGTGCTAGGCATATTTTGTTTGATCTGTTCCTTCTGCAAAAAGTGTTGTGATGCAGCCAAGCTTGAAGCTGCATGTGACAGACCCAGACGGGTGTGAGGGATGCACTCAGGTGTGTTTGGGATAACGCCATTCCCAAAAACCTCTGAGGAACAGAGAGCCCTAGGCATCATTCTGCTTCCTGCAGTTTGTCAAATCCTTTGTCAGACGTGTTGTGCAGGCAGCATTTAGGGAAAATCTCTGTTGTAATTAAAGATTTATAACATCCCTAGTCTGCTGTTGCTAAATACTGTGAAGTACTTTTTTAATTAAGATTTTTTTCATCAGTTATAGATATTAAGCAATGAGTAAACACTTTGGAATGATTTGGTTCTTACAGCAGAATCTTAGAAAAAAAATCCATCTAAATTTCTATGAATTAGTCAATGCATGTAGGAACTACAGGGATCTTTAACCAGAAGATCTCAAATACCAGGTTCTGCTGATCTGCAAAGCTAAATTGAAAATCACCGTGTACAAAAATTTGTTCCACGGGCAAAACTGAATTGATGTGGCAAACTACTGCACTGCACAATGCAGACTGACACAGCAGAGGCAGCCTCTCAGAGTGACAGGTGGATCTCCTGGAGCATGATGGAGCAGTATCATTTGGGCTGCATGTTCTGAACTTCCCTTCATGCAAATGGAGCAGAGGTTTGGTCAGTGTGAAGCGCAGCACATCTCCCACTCACTCCCCACTGCTATTCCTACCTCTGTTTGAGAAGGGCTGCGGGATGGGTTGCCATAGGAACTGTGAGAAAGAAGGGAAAACACACACCTGAAACCCCACCGCTTCATTTTGGTACTGCAGGACTGTAGCTGGGGTGCAAAGTGGAAATGCATCGCCATCACTCCCAAGGCACGGGAAGGCAGGGTCAGTGCTGCAGGCTGCGATGTGCCCAGGCTGAACAGCCTCTGTTGGTGGGATATGGAGCTTTAGCAGACCTGCACAAGCGCCCAGAGCTGTCAGCTAGTCTGGAATATTTGGTTTGATCTGCCTGGAGCAGCATTTGCTAGGGCCAGAGCATCAGGCACCTCCTGAGAATCTGTTTCTTTTGAGTATGCAAAATCAAGGGTTGCACAATGAAATACATAACCCAAGGGGGCAAGCTGTTCAATCTCCATGCATTTTTTTCCTCTGTTTTCCTAAATGGATTGCCCATCTTTGCTTCCCTCTGCTTTCCCTTGACAGCCATGGGGAAGCTCACTCTTTCCATTCCCATTGCCACTCATCACCAACAAACAAGTCTTTGCCTCCTGTACCTCTAGGGCCCAGGCTGCCAGCACAGACCAATGGAGCATGATAACCCGATGCAGAGAACATACCTTGAAGTGAGTGACTTCCACGGAGTGTGTGAAGTTCACAGGGCTGCCATATGCCATCAGATGTCACTACCTCATGCCTCCCGACTTAGGCCCACACTGCTGCTGACCTTGGAGTCCCAGAATATCAGATTACCCTTCAAAACACAAAATGTCAAAAAGCAATTTATTTTTGTTCATAAACTGAAGAAGATGTTTGATATTACATTTTCTGTTTATTAAAAAGCTATTAAAAGACCCATGCTGCTGTGAAGGGTTAAGATGGTCCAGCAGCTTTCAAGAGGGAGGAATGTATGGTATGCAAAGGCAATAGCTGTAATAAGCTGAGGGGGATCTGCATTTTTCAGAAAAGAATGAAGTGTTCTGTGAATTTCACATAGTAGTCTGTACTATAGAAAAGTATTTGTGAGGAACAGGTAGGTGATGCCTCTCTCTTACGAAGAATTTGCAAGAGGAGGACTATTTAAACTGCTTTCTCTGTTGAAAAACAGTAGCATTTTTCAGGGCTGACCCTGAATTCTTAACAAATTGCCTTGAATGCCTAATAAATTGTTGATGAAGGTGGATTTCTGTAACTTGTTTACCCACCACTTTCTACTAGTCTTCTCTGGCTATGAAATAAAATTGGGAGCATATCACAGACTTAGTATTTACTCTGCATATTGGTCTCAAAGAGCAGAACAAGAAGTCTCTGGTTTGTTGTCTCTGAGCATCAAAAAAATACGGTTGTTTTAAGCTCCTACCTCCACTCCACTGATTTTCCATAACCTATTTCAGTGGAATGTAGCTTTCTGAATGATACTGAGAGATCTGTAATCAACTAGTTAAAAAAATGTAGGAGTTTGGGAAGCAGATAACTGAGAGAAATACTTTACTAAGATTAGAAAATAATGGGTAGGTTGTTTGTTGTTGTTGTTGTTGTTACTGTTGTTGTTTTTTGTTTGGTTGTTTTGTTTTGGTTTTGTTAGTTTGTTTTGCTAAAGGCCATGTGGTTTGTTTTGTTTTTTTTTTTGTCCTATTAAAGCCTATAAATGTACGTTGGAGCATAAAACAGCCCTGGTAAAATCGTGGGATTTATTCCCATGCTTTCTGCAAATGTCCACACATTGCTTTGAACCATAGCTGAGAGGAACAAAACTCGTGCACATCAGAAATGAGGTGCGTCCTTGGTCCCTCCTCTCTGTTTTCCTGTTGCATTTAATGCTTTATGAGCAGACCTTGTCTTACTGAGGACTCTTTATGGAGAAAGGGAAGTATTTGCTTGAGATGAATTAGTTTGAGAAGCTATTCCCAGGGAAGTATACTTGGAACTATGCTGAGAACCTCAGTCCTTGACCCTGATTACCCTCTGGGTTTCAGGTAGGCCTTTCCTTTAGCCTGGCTGCTGCTGCTTCTGCCAGCCCAGGACCATGGCCTAATTATTTCCCTAGTGCTTTCTCACTCAGCCTACATACTAATGTGGGGAAAAGAGAGTTCTTGGACATAGGAGAATTGTAGACGGACATTAAAACTGCAGGATCTTCTGGTCAGATGACTGGCAAATACTGTCACACAATCAAAGTGGCTGCTTCAGTATTTCTGCCCTACTCTTATGCCATGACATTACAGTTTGTGCATGACATAAAATAAACAAAATAAAATTGGCATCCTTTACTTCACTCCAGGCATAAAGGTTAGAAACTGTGCAGCCTGTTCTGGATGCATGCCTAGATTTGGAGCTGATCATTATGTGATGAGACGTTTCTGCTCAGCATGTAGCCTGCTGTAGAAAGATCTCTGTTTGGGAGCCTATGCAGTCAAGATGTCTCAAGGGGAAAGGTATTTAAAAGCACTTGTCTGTACTGGGTGATTAACGTTTCAGGAAATTAAGCAAATCTGCAGTTTCCTCCCAAATATGCAACGCAACACCTTTTTTAAGAGTATTCTGGAATAGTTTTTGAGATTGCAGAAAATGGATTTTGCATGTAGCATATATTTGAAAATTATATTTCACTGGCCTGATATATACACTTGAGGCTACAGCATACATCTGTAACAGTGGGAGCCTTCAGTTAACAGAACCCCACAAAAAGGATGCATCACTCAGAAGGGAAGAGAAGAAACAGAAAGCACTTTGGTTAAGTGGCAAAGAGTAGGAATATATTCTTACCAAAAAAATTGTGTAAGAAATGGAAATCTAGCTCTTGTAATGCTAATGGTGTGGAAAGTAATCTTCTTCTTATATCTTACCTGACAGAGTGGAAGCAGGATAAAAGGAAATTTGAAGAGCAAGTAGCCAAGGATACCGAGGGCAATAATAAATTATTTGAAGTATATAAAAAATATGAAGCTTGCAAGACAATCAGTGATTTTACTAGACCATTAGAGTGTGAAATGGTCAGTCACGTTGTAGGGAAGCTAAATGATATTTTTGCCTCAGTCTCACAGGCAAAAGTAATTGGAGAATACATACTCTGAGTTTATTTTTTTCTCCAGCTACAATCTACTGAAGATGAGCTGTCACGGCAAAGGTCTCAAAAAACCAAGACATTCAGTAGAAACAAATTACTAAATTGAGATAATTGAGGCAGAAGTTGAAGTGTTAAAAACAGGCTGTAGTCCACCTATTGTTGCAGCAGTACCAGAAGATGTTGGATAAGAAAATAGATGTACAGTCAGAGCAGGCAAAGAAGAAGTGTTTCTATTCTCATTTTGCATCAGGGAAGTTAAAGCAGAGAGAGAAAGCAGCTTGTCTTCATGGGAACCAGTGGCAGGCAGGAGGTGCAGAAAGAAGCCTGCTGGTCCCCCATCTTCTCACAGTTCTGCTCCCCTTGGGCTTCGAGTCCTCTTGTCCTCTGCACTCCCATCCCACCACCACCCTGCTATGTTGACACCTGGGGCTGCCAGACCCCTTCTTTCTGAGAATACTGCTCCTCTCAGAATATCTCCCAAAGAAGCCATTTCCACACCACTTACCCAAATGCCCCTGAAAAGCCCCACGAATCCTAACATATCAGAATTGAAGGTTTGAAATGTGAAAATAGCAGTGGACTAAATTTTCAAATGCCTAACCAATTCTAATGTAAATCAGCCTGGGGAGTTCTTTGGCATTTGAGGCTTCAAAATTACTGGGGATAATTAAATTGTAGGAGGTAAGGGGCCTTTTTGCTTGTTACCTTTTTCATGCTTTACTGCCTCATAAATCATACTTCCACATATAACATCTTGTCACACTGAGCCATTAACAAAAGCAGGGCATTTTCCATTTCAAAACACAGCAGTGATTAACAGTGCGTATACTTGTTAAAAAGGATGTCCAGCATCGAACAGCATGAGCTGCACTGCATACCAGCAGGAAGGTGAGAAAAAACACCAAAGTCAGTATTAGAAAGCATTAGATGTGCGTGTGAGAGCAGGGCAGGAAAGGGCCCATGGGGCTCTTTGAAAGACCTAACACACCAGAGGGAAGGGACAAGCAAAAGTGAAGTTTGACTCAGAAATCCTGACGGCTTTGATCAGGGCTGTTAGAGGACTGGAGGTGAAGCACAAGGGTCTTGTTACATAGCAGGTAGTGTTTGAAAAGTAAGAAACAAAGAGCAGACAGGAAAGGCCAGTTTCCAGTACAGAAAGCACCTTGTATCAAGATGCCCCAAAGGAGAAATTCATCGGCATGTTTAATAATGACACAAATGAGGGGGGGATGGCTGAGTTGCATATTTGCTGACGGTACAGAATGCTTTAGATGAGTGAGGCTGGACTATGAGAGACTTCAGGCAGTTCTTAGCAAAACTGATTGTTGGGCAACCCAGTAGCAGAAGAAATTGGATTTAGAGAAATGCGTTGTAAATTGGCAGTGCACAGTGAAAAGGATATTTGAAGCAACTTGAAAGTGTTGAAGCATTCTGATTAGTTAGGAACACTACTAGGGAGAGAAGGGAAGAGAAAATAGTTTTCACTGTGGGAAGTCCATTTTGCAGGAAAAAAAAAAAAAAGGAAAAAATGAATGATTTAGGTGGGTTAGAAGCGAAATAATAAGCAACCTGGAAATTTGGTCACAAAACCCATGGGCAGGCATATTTTCATCTTGAAGCCTTTATTGACATCCAGCCACTTAGTCTTCCTGAAGTCACAAAAAGGAGAGGTGCAGGTAGGGAACCTGGCAGATGTGACAGATACAGGAAGAAGGAGAAGCAGCACTCCCTTCTACTTGAGATTTTGAGGGCTGTAAGATAACCTGCTCCTCTCCCTGTGACAGAGAAATAATTGATGAAACTGGAGTACAGAGTGGAACAGTGGACAATGGGAGCACCAGAAAATCTTCTGCTCAAGCTGTATCTTCTATTATCTTCGGCCAGAAGGGCTTAACCTCCAGACCCATTTTATGTGATGTGGAAAAGGCAGCAGTGACTGCTACGCTGGGTGCCCCTGATCACCCACACTGATACTGAGCTCACCTTAGAAGGGCCTCAGGGCAGCTCTCACTGTCTGCCAAGGCCCTGTCTATGTGGCCATGGATGTGATTCTCATGATTGTCAGTCTTCAGCAGCCCTGCTTCTTTGCACTGCCTTTTCAGAGGGCCTTTGTGGCACAAGAAACAATTCAAGCAAGTGGCTGCTTCTCCACCAGCAGGCTGGCATCTACTTAGAAAAGTCTAGTTTCTTCTTTTGGACATAGAGATCCCATTTGGAGACCCACTTTGCAAAATCATTTGTCTCTGCCTGACCTAGATAGACTGGATCATTACAATTGTGCAGTTTGAGCCCTGGGGTCGCTCATTGCATCTTCTAGCCTGGGCATTTCACAGTTCTGAACAAGACAAGTAAGCAATTTTCTCCTCATTGGCACTTTTCTGTATCTTCTCATTAAATAACACTGTCAGAGCTGTGTTGTGGCTGAGATACACTCATTAGGCCATGCAGAATGGACAACAGAAGTATTCAGACAGGCATGGATGGTCTGGGATAGTTAGAGGGCTCCTCAAGGAGCTCCTGCAGGCATTGTTTGTAGTGACAGGAATCCAAGCAGCTTCAGTTCACATGAAGCAGGAAACTGTCTCCTTGCTTCACCCCTTGCAGTTTGACTCAGAGCTCCTCTGATTCAGCCCACAGACTGGGCACATTGTGGGGTTCCCTCCTCCACCAAATACAATCTATCCTAATGAAGCTGATGTGTGTGTGAAGGTGAGTGTAATCTTTCAGAGCTGCAGGAAAGGCTTGAGGTAAAGATTTCAACTGTTTTGTATTTCTTGGGTGCCTATAATCCCAATTAAGTTCAATTCACTTGTTAACTGTCCTAAAAATATTTCAAGTGTATCTGTATGGTCCCTAGGCCAAGAAAAAGCCAGTGGAGGTGTTTTGTGGACAGTACTCTGCTTGCATGTCATAGTGACTGAGCAGATGAATGATCTGCTTTTCTACTTGTTCCATTCATCCATGAAAAGCTGAGTCCTCTGAGGGAATGTGACAGGCTGACATAGGATTTATCCTGTGGAAATGTTGTCTTGGGTTGTCTTGCCTATGTCACTGCAGATGAGAGTGTGGATGGCAGCCTGGGGGCTTGTCTTGGTGATGTGGTCTGTCCACAGTCTGCAGTCAGTGCAATGTCAGGCTGGGTTTCCACAGTTCTGGTTGCTGTTTCTTAAATTCTGCTTCTTCTCCTTTGACAATTCCTCCCAGCCAGAACTAACAGCTGTATGAAATGAGTGGTCCTCCAGGAAAATGTGGTGTGGGGCAGCGGGAGAATGGACAAGGCTTGCAACAGCAAACAGACAATGGCAGGTCTGTTGTGCACCATGTCATTGCATGAGGTGTGATGCTCACTGCACTGTAGGTTTGTTAACAGTGTCCGTAACTGATGGCATACCTTTACTCTAATGGTAGAAGTGACTTTTGGGGAAAAAACAGGCACAGACAAACTAAGCAAAGCAAAGTCATGTAAACACTAAAAAATATTTCTGGAAAAAATTTCTCTATGAAGTGTCTGTTTTCAGGGTACATCCCTCTGATTGACCCCAAGCAGAAGCACAAATGTCAAGAGACTCTTCACTCTCCAGGTAAGAGCCATTGTGTAAAAGCCCTGCCTGGAGGAACACTCCCTCCTACTGGGGAAGCTGGAGTTGTGTTCTGCACCAAAAATGTAGCACGTTCTGCAGGTCCTCTTTCAATGCTCAGATAAGTGATCTGACCCCAGATAATTCCCTGCGCTCAGAGCTGAAAAAAAAAAAGGAACTGGGAGATGTTGCTAGTTTCTGCTGGGTGATGCAAAGAAACTTCTCAGCTCTTCATATATTTAGTCTGAGGTCTGATTCTTGCAGAAGAAAGTAGTAAACATCGCATCTACAAAATACTTCTGTGATTGAAGGCAGAGAATTACCAGTGGGTAGTATGATTCATTGCTACCCCCACTGCTTGATGTACGAGACAAAAATAAAGAGTTTCAAAACAATATATCCTAACCTATGAAAAATATACTTAAATATCAATATTAAAATATGTCTGTTCTGGGCAAATTTCCTTTAAAAAAAGAGTAGAATAGTAGTTTCTATTCTAAAGTAGAATTGAATAGCCTGCTTCCATTTCCTCCTGCAGTGCAGCAAGCAGCTATACTTTTCTCTAAACAGGAAAAGCCAAACACATAAAACATGGTAGAAAAAGAATGTTCATCTTTACATCAGGCATGTCTTGGAGGTTCTTCACTACTACTTCACTGCAGTAACACTTTCTTGTCATTGTGGCTGCTGATGCAAGAGCCATGACTTCATTCTGGCTCAGTATACATTCTGGGGGAAGACATAAAATAAGACAGCATGATGCCAGATATCTTGACCCCACTATGGTGGGGACATTTGTAGTATAAATCAGATGAGGACTCTACCACAGTTTCATCTTTTCAGTTTGACATTCATGCTTTTATTCTACTGGTAGAGGAGACTAAGTGTCCTACCTGCAAATACTGGACTGAACATGACTGGATTCATAAAAAGGGTATAAATGAGACAGATACCATCCTCTGCAGATTGTTGTTAGGACAGATTTCACAGAAAACTGAGGTATACCACTATCCCAGCCCTAAGCTCTCTACAAAAGGAATGCTGTGGGCAAAGGCACATCCTCCTGCTCTGCTGTGAGCCTCTTGCTTTCTCCCCGTGTTGTGGGGCTTGCTCTGCTGCAGCTGCTCCTATTCCCTCCTCCCCACTTCCTCTGCTGACCTTGGCCCTGGCCTACTAGTGGAAATATTCCTCTTTAATGTAAGACCTAACATTTCTTTCTAAGATGTTGCCTATGTAGGATGTTCAAACCTGTCTAGCAGTCTTACTGAAGCTATGAGTGCTAACCTGTCTGGCCTCTGCTCCTATTTAGTGTCTGAGCTTGTACACCTGTGCATTTAACCTGAGATAAGGACCAGATTAAATGCCTGTGACAAGTTCTGTTCTTCCCTTCCTCCTCCAGCTGTGCCTGCCTCTTTGGGTCTGCTCCCAGCTTCTGCAGAAAGGTTTGAGCTTCTGACTGGAGCTCTGAGGTCCATTGGCATGCATCAGTGGCATTAACATTCAGAATCTCTTTGACTTCTCTAAGATAGAATGGCAACAAATAATGGGGAGCTTGAAAGTGCTGGCAGGGTCCCCTTCAGAAAGCGTCTGTCTGCCAGTTATAATCGTGGTGGTGACCTCATTGGAAAGAGGCATCTCTGTCTCAGACTCCTGGGAGCCATTTGAGAGCACACTGAATGCAATGGATTTTCTTTTTATCAGCCTCAGTGAGCCTTTAGACATGTTTTCAGAACTAACCTAGAGGCTCAGATAAAGTCCATTGCTTTCCAGACATCCAGGCCAAACTATTCTTGGGATGACCCAGCTCCCTTTTAAAGCTCACCAGGATGCAGGCTTGAGCAGTGCCTTCAGCTCTTTTATTGATCTTTATTTTATCAGCAGCCCACCTGTGGACGTGAGCTGCATCCATACATCCTGCCACTGCCCTTTGTCTGTGGTAAACAGCTCTTTGCTTGGAATTGTAATTTGCTGTCTTTAAATAACTTCTGCTTTTCTTAAGGCCTTTGATTTGGGCACACTTCTTCATGACCACATCACACAAAGCCCTCAGGACAACAGGGGGAATAAAATGGATGAAAGGTAGTTATGGAGAGGTAAAGAAGGAGTGCTGGTTTTGATATTGATCAGCAGACAGGTGATGGCACAGCATCTGTCAGCATTCCCCCTCTTCTCACTGTCTGCAGGAGGTAGGTTGCTGGCTGTATGCATTCAGGAGCTATGGCAGTGAGGCAGGCAGAGATCTTCATCATGATACATGCTGTTGTACACGTGGTCAGAATTTTCTGCCATGTGGCTGCACCATCGTTCTGTGTCCCAGTCTAGACATCAGTTCTGTAGCTTCTGGGAAAGGCAAGCACCTAAGAGACGTGGATTTGCTCCAGACTACCACCTGGTATGTCCCTACTTTTCAGCGTATGTTTCAGGTCAGCAATTCACTTCTTTATCCTCTCTTGCCACTTTCTCTGAACTAATTAAATGCAAGCAGTCCTTTTGATGGTGCTACAGAAAGTGCATAGCAAATGAGTTGTACCACTGAAAAATAAGCCATTATCAGCACAGGTTGCAGCAAAATGCCTTAAAATTATAGCAGAGAACATTTTAGTTAGTGAGTATTGAAACCAGATATCATTGTACTGACAGGCAATTATAATGCTGATCTCTACTCTGGCTGGCAGCAACTGTCTCCAGACTATGGCATGGTTTTTTACTTCATTGGGCTGGTCATGGGAGGGCACAGAAAAGCCTTTCACTGCCACCAGCAAATGACTGACTATCCCAGAACAGCAGTGCTGAAGGTACAGGAGTCAGTTGTCATGGGAGAAAATCCTCTGGCAGTTGAGAAACTGCATCTCTACCACATTAAATAACAACAACAACAAAAAAAAGTGAAACGAGATGAGCCAGAATTTCTGTATCTGCTTGTACACAGGTTACTAATCAAGTGGATGCAGTGCTTTTCTTGTTTAATCTCTGAGGGTGAGTCGCTTGTAAGTGAAGCTCTGTTCCTCCTGGGAAAGGAAATGGAGAAATTGCTGGGAGAATGATAAATTCAGTGTAGGAAGGCTTCTTCTCAGCTGATTGAGGATTTTTTGGGCTTCTTTTTCCCTTCCTGTCTGCAGTGCTATTTTGAGTTACAGAGTTCAAGTGCAGATAAACACAGTTTTGGAAGCTTAAAACAGGGAATCATTTGTCCTCCACTAAAGGCTGTTAGTTGCCCGGTTCATTTGTTTTCTCCAGTTCCAAATGAATTGCCCTAGAAATGCCTGGTAGTTTATTTCCCATTTGGTTTTTAACAGCACGAGGATGTGCCCTGGTATTACAGCTGCTCACTTGTTTCAGGTATGAGCTCAGAAGATTCCCTGTATGCCCCGGCTGATGGAGGTCACAGCCCTGCTCCCAGGAGATCCCTCGCAGTGTTTTACAATGCAGGTACAACATGAAGCTACACAGTAACCTCACGCTTTTCTTGCTTGCAGTGCAAACCGTGTTAAACAAACAAACAAACCTGTCTCACAAGTCTGAGCAGAATTTCTGTTTTGATCCTGGGACTTAGTTTGTGCTGGAAGCTTTATGTTCTTTCAAAGAATATCAGTTTCACAGACAGGAAGACATTGATGGCCTGCTGGAGTGAGCAGAAAGGGTGGAGAGAAAACACGCTGCCAATGATGTGGAACCCTGAAGAAGGATTTAACACGCATAAGGAGGAAAGAGAGTAAATATATCTCCTCGGGATCATACATGTAAGGCATAGACTTGTTATGTATGTGTAAGCCCGTACAATAATACTTTCTAAAAAATAACATCAGTCCAGATGAACATCTTCCATCCAGTACTGATTCAGCATTGAATCAGTAGCAGCTAATTATGCCTCAGTTGAGCTAATCTGATAATCAAACTAGATTATTTTAACTGCCACCACTGCAAAGCTAATCCCTTGTCTGAAAAATGTGATTTCTCCACACATAAGCACTAGCATTAACTATTCTCATCTGGAGCTGTAAAGAGCTGCTACACCAATGAGGAATGCAGCACAATCGCACTGTCAGAATTTTTAAGAATGACTTCCTCCAAAATCAGGAATGTGTTAATCAGCTGTGATTATAGCTTAAGGTGATTTCATTTGGTTATTAGAACCAGCCCCTTGCTTTAGCTGAATGTTCAATGCAAGGTCATTATACGGGAAATGGACGCTTTAGTTTCTTAGCTGTACACTGCTGTCCTCATAAGAAATGCTCAAGAGAAAGGTGTCACAATTTTAAGTTTAGACAGATATACAAATAATACAGTCACATCTGCATCACTGCTCCCTCTTTGTAAGTGGCTTCATCTTTAAAAGGGACTATGGAAGGTTGATAGTGAGGGGTTTTCTGCCTGTGTTGCTGTCTTTAAACAATTTTCCCCTTTGCCTGCTCTTTCATCTGTAACTGGTTCAATTATACAATGTAACCTTAATTATCTGAATATAAAATGTATCTCAGATTCTCATGACTCAGTAAACACGGACTTGCTGAGTCTGCAAACATGACAAAGCAAGGCTCAAATCGTTTTGGAAGCTGCAGTGCTTAAGGTTTTTTTAATGTATTGTTATTTTTTCTATTTCAAGATTTGTTTGTGCTTCTCAGCAGCTTTGGAGCTCCAAGATGGAAGGAAGGGAGGGAGAAAGGAAGGAGAGAAGGGAAGACGGAACAGGGGGAAGGAAGAAGGGCTGGAGGGAGGGAGGGCTGGAAGGAGGGAGGGAGGGAGGGAGGGAGGGAGGGAGGGAGGGAGGG